>NW_003852411.1:11460422-11473082 GCF_000181295.1 Otolemur garnettii | reverse complement strand
CAAAAAAAAAAAAAAAATTTCTGTTGTTTTAAACATCCCAGTTGTAGTACTTTGTTACAGCAGCCCTGGGAAATGAATGCCTAATCTTTGATAGCGTTTTCACTATATGGTATGAAAATATGTTCCAGGCTAATCTTGAATATTTTATAGCCCAGACTTGGAGCATTTCTTGGCCAATTTTAGCAGACAATAGACTTCTAGACAGTAGACTAGAGGGAAATATACACAGGTGAAGATAAAATGCCTTGTAAGTTCGTAATGGTATTTCCAATTCAAATTCTGAGAATCCTATTTCTCCAGTACCTAAGGATGATAGAACTAGAATAATCTACAGTTACTTGTTTGCTTTGTTTTACATTATAAATATTGTACCAGGTCTGAGAATTAAGTTTATGAATTCATCCTAGGAGAAGTGCTACATACATCATTGCTGAACATCTCTACAGTCATCTTTGTAGTATTCCTCTTGGGAAGCTATACACTGATGCCAGCACTTAGTCTACCCTTCAAAGCAATCTGGGAATTCTTTTTCTGGAATGACCATCAGAGTTGTTGTTGTATGAGGCCTGACAATTAAGTTCACAAACTAGCTGGCCAGCACATCATTATCTTGGCAGCACTGTATAAACAACTCAGTAAAGTTTCATAACCTTGGTATATCAGCCTCTCACAGCGGTGCTTGTGTCTTTTGCTGAGTGGCATTCATTATTGTGGTGTGGTTTTGTGTGTAATATGACAAAAGCTCTGATAGTCATTGCAGAAAGAATTCTAAAATTTCTTTTCAGGGTGGACTAGGTGCTGGCATCACCTTCCCAAGGGGAGTACTTCCAAGGTCACTATAGTGAGGGATATTCAGCAATGAGGTAGGCATCACTTTCTCTCTTTTTTTGAGACAGAGTCTCACTTCATTGCCCTTGGTAGAGTACTGTGGTGTCATATTTCACAGCAACCTCATTTTCTGTCTTTTTACCTTCTATTTCAATTAGCTATTGTTTGTTGTGTTTATTTGGTTTTGTATTCATCTTAGTCGGATGATTACAAAAAAGCCCATAGGCTTGCTTTCTGAGATTTCCTTGTTCTGTTCTTTTCTACTGCTTTGCTCTGACCCTCTCTTTCTGTGTCTTTATTGTCCTGTTTTGTTCAATCTTGAACCCACTCCCAGCAGTTCCTCCTCATATAGGGTGCTGTCCAGAACAGCAGCCTGCAACAGTCCGAGCCAAATGTTCCCAGCGACTGCATGGTCCAGCCCTCACAGGCCTTGCCTCACGCCCAGCACCTTCCAGGAGAGTAGCCTCTCACACTCACCTGGCCTCCCATGTTCTCTTGGGAATGGCTATGGCCATCAGGCAGCTCTCCCCTTCTCAGGCCCACCAAATGCCCTGCTGCTCTCTGCTTGATGCCAATACCCACAGGGGACAGGCCTGGTGGCTTTGGGTGATTTGTTTCCATCCACTTCCATTTTGGGGTTCATAAGGTTACTTTGTTGCCTGGTTTTGAGCTAAATGATATCCAAGTGCTTTTGGTTTTCATTCTGGTTTCTCTGTCACTATTTTTTTATTTCCTTGCTTATTTTTTATTTTTATTTCTTGGCTTTGTTGTTGTTGTTGAGACAGAGTCCCATCCTATGCCCAGAGCACAGTGCAATGGCGTCATAGCTCACTGCAACCTCAGACTCAGGCTGTGGGCATCTCGCTGCCTCAGCCTCCGGAAGCTGCTGGATTAGAGGGAGATGAGGATGTGCTGCGGCGCCCGGCTGAGGTTTTCGTTTTTTTAGGAGTCAGGGTCTCTCTCTTGTTCAGGCAAGTCTCAAACTCCTGAGCTCAAGCAATTCTCCCTCCTCAGCCTCCCAGAGTGCTGGGATGACAGGCGTGAGTCACCGCGCCCAGCTCTATCACTATTTTTATGTGAGGATTCACAAATGTACAAAAACTAGGCAGCCACGGCCACTGCCATCTTTCTAGAGAGATCTGATTGTGAGGTACCAGATCATGCCAGTGCCCTGTTCAAAAGCCCTGGAACAACTCCCCGTTTCACTCAGCACAGTCTGAAGTCCTTGTGAAGGCTCACAAGGCATGGTAGGATCAGCGCCTCCCCAGCGCCCTGTGCTTCTCTCGGCCCCTTCTCCACTCCCGTCTCCTCCTCCTCCTCTTTGTTCTCTCCAGTCCAGCCACACTGTCTTCCCTGCTGTTCCTTGAACATGCCCGATATCTGCCCCTCCCCGGCCTTTGCTCTAGCCCATGCCCCTATCCTGGTCACTCTTCACCCACTCGCGAGCCTGGCCTAGTTGCCCGCTTCTCTCACATCTTCACAGGTCTCTTTTTGTCCGTGATGTCTAGTCTGACCACCCTTCCTGAAACCACGACCTCCCCACCCAGCCCCTGAGACTCCTTTTGCTCTACTTTTTCTTGTTTCCTTAGCATTTAATACACATTAAACATTTTAACTTTCCTATTCAAGAATGTAAAAGCCATGAGAGCAATAATGTTAAGTCTGTTTTGCCCTCTTACTTATATCATGTAATGACATCCGACAAATATTGTAAATGAATAATAAAGGAAGCAGCCAAGGGTGTGCTTTGCCTTAAGCCAACCTTTGAGGGGCTCCCTCCATGCCATTCCCCATCTCATTAGCCTCCTGCCCAGCCCCTCTGAAAGCCCCGGCTGGCGAGCATCTTGACCTGAGTGAGCACAGAACAGGGCAGGGTTTAGCTTAACTTAGCCTTAGATTTGCAGAAAGAAGAAGTGTCAGAAATATTCTTTCTAGGACTTCTGAGTTGAGCCCAAGGCAGAAATAGCACCCAGCCAGGTGCCTTCTAGTATTTCAGCATATCAGCTCCTCATCCCACCAGAATGGCAAGGCGGAGCCTGCAGGACTGGGGACAGTAAGGCAGCTCCGGGCCACAAGGGGCTCCAGGTAGGGGAGAAGATGAGGATGTGCCCCTTTGGGTGGTAATTTCCCTGCTGGTGCCAGACCAGGCCTACAACCACAGCCAATTGTATCCTGGCCCCTTTGGATGGCTTTTGGGACAATTATTTACTTGGTGTTCCCAGCTTAGTTTCAAGGAACAGTCTGTCACATTGTCCCCCTTCTTGCTGGTCCAGCATAACTAATGAAGTCAGGACTGGCCATTAAGCACAGGGCTCAGCCTGTCCTACCTGGAAAGCAAACCTAGTTAATCTTAGCAGGCAGCAGGGTCCCTCTCCTCCCCTCAGGACCAGGAAGCTAAGGTGGAGGCCATTTTAGAAGGGGCCCTGTACCTAACATCTTTCCCAAACTCTAATTTTAATCTTAGAAATTGCTCCCTGAGCTTCGATGCCTGGAATTGAAGTGATTGGAATCACTATCCAATCAGGAGGTTGCAAGCCTATTGCTAGGGCTAAGAAAAACAGACAAAAATTGAGGACTTTTAGGCCAGGCGTGCTAGTAATCCTAGCACTCTGGGAGGCCGAGATGGGTGGATTGCTTGAGCTCACAAGTTCAAGACCAGCCTGAGCAAAAAATGAGACCCTGTCTCTACTAAAAAATAGAAAAACTGAGGCAAGAGGATCATTTGAGCCCGAGTTGGAGGTTGCTTTGAGCTATGACGCCACGCCATTCTACCCAGGGTGATAGCTTGAGACTCTGTCTCCAAAAAGGAAAATAAATTGAGTGCTTTTGCAGCTCTAAGCTTAGTGCTCATTCCTTCATTTCCTTTTTGTTCTGGTGGAAACTGCAAACATGTCAGCTGAGATTAGCACCCATATGTCCCCACATTGCACCAGTAGGGCTGTGTCAGTTCTTCCTCCCCACCCCACCCCACCCCACCCCACCCCTGCCCGGCAGTACAACAAGTGTATCTTGAAGCCCTTTCTCCTCTTCTCCCCCACCCCTACCCTCACCATTCCCAGCTAGTGGACGGGGATTCCTTGGCCAGTCAAAATGAGTAGGCTCCAGGTAGATCAACTAAGAGTAGGCCTCAAATCTTCAAATCATAGAAACCTAAAACTCGAATGAAGAAAACCTAAAACTCAGGGTTTCCAGAGTTTTCCTGAACCTAAACCAAATACCCAGCAGTCTCTATCACCACTAGTCACTGCTGGGGTCCCCAGTTCAGCTAAGAAAGGGACTATTAGACATGGTGCTTGTGATGTCTTATTGGCTCCATATGTGCCCCTGAGATAAAATAGCATTGTACCCACTTTATAGATTTATAGAGGAGGAAACTGAATTCAGTGAGGCTGCATCGCTTATCCAAATTTATTCAGTCCGGGAAAGGCCCTATCAATTTTTGCTGATTTGTGAGGTCTTCCAGATATCCTGTACAAGGGTCTCAGAGACATTCCCCCTCTGTGCTTCTGAGATGTCATAGAGACAGGAATTCCAAAGTAGGGAGGCCATGCATCCTGGTTTCCCCAGGAAAGTTCTGTTTGGCTCCTGATATTCCACTGTAATTATTAATAATGGCCTCTTCTCAAAGTTGTCTTAGTTTGGACAATAAGTTGCAAAGTCACCTTATCCAATATAAACGAGGAGAAAAGAGTAGAAAAAGATATGAAAGGAATTGCTCAAGAGATCACCCAGCAATTGGCAAGAAAAAGACTTGGTCAGGGCTTTGATGTTCTACAAGCCTGCCTGCTCCAGCTTCTCCTGCTGGCTTTGACTCAGATGCTCCATTCCAAATGGCTTGGACCTTTCCTTGCACAATACCAGAGCTATGACCTCCGGGACAGGAGGAAATGAGGTTGGACTATGCCAGAGAGTTCTCACTACCTCAGGTGACCCTTCGAGTAGGTCCCTGTATCTCTGCATACAGAGTAATCTTCCAGGTATGTCCTTGCAACCCTGACAGGTAAAACATTCTTTCCTATGAAGGAGAAATCTAAGGGACCAGCAAGGTATTGATGGCACAGGCAGGGAAGAAAGTAAGAATGTGTTTGACCAAAGCGTTTACTCTACACTGGAGCTGCCCCCCAAACTCCCCTGTATGGCACGGTAGAATGACACAGGGCAAAAAGCAGATATTTAGAAATCAGAGATATGATTTTGTATTCTAGTTTGTTTATAAGGTAGGTGCCCTTGGGTAAATGACTCAACCTCTCTGACTCAACCTCTCCTCATCTGAGAAATGGATATAAGGATGCCCACTTTGCAATGTAACTGTAAAATATTCGATAATATGTGTAAAGTGTCTGGCACATAAAAGGCACTTATTAATAAGGATAATAATGATAACAATGGTGAAATTTATCTTTCACTGAATGTAACACAGCAATGCTGATCTTTGGGTATAGAAGAATATTCCAAAAGGCATAATCTCCAAAAGTAATAAGTAATAAATACTTCTCAAGCAATCAAAAGGTTTGAAAGGAAAAGGTTTAATTAACCCATCCAAACTAAACTAGCAGTTATTAGCATAATTTTTTTTTTTTTTTTGAGACAGAGTCTCACTTTCTTGCCCTTGGTAGAATGCTGTGGCATCACAGCTCACAGCAACCTCCAACTCCAAGACTTAGGCTATTCTCTTGCCTCAGCCTCCAGAGTAGCTGTAAGATGTATTAGCATAATTGTTATTGGTATGTGCCAAGTACCCTCATGGGTACAGGGGATTACAGGGTTACATATAAATGAATTAATACCCAGAAGGTGGGCACAGCCAAACGTGGGGGACTAGCTTAAAGGAGGACATGTGTTTCCAACTGACCATGCTACCAGGCAGGGTTTTTAAACATCAGAAGAGAAAAAATAAGACAGTCTTGATTTGTTGAACAGGTTCAAGAACCTCACAAACGGGCTCAGCACACGTAGCATAGCGGTTATGGCGCCAGCCACATACACCAAAGGTGGCAGGTTCAAACCTGGCCGAGGCCAGCTAAACAACATTGACAACTGCGATAAAAAATAGCCGGGTATTGTAGTAGGCACCTATAGTCCCAGCTACTCAGTAGGCTGAGGCAAGAGAATCACTTAAGCCAAAGAGTTTGAGATTGCTGTGAGCTATGATGCCACACCACTCTACTGAGGGTGACAAAGTGAGACTCTGTCTCAAAAAAAAACCTCACAAGGGTGGTGCCTGTGGCTCAAAGGAGTAGGGAGGCACCGGCCCCATAGCTGGAGGTGGGGGGTTCAAACCCAGCTCCAACCAGAAACTGCAAAAAAAAAAAAAAGAAAAAAAGAACCTCACAAAAGAGTAAGCAAGTGAACTGGTCCTTGAAAGCTAAGCAGGATCTCTGGGCATCTGATAACATGTTCATATTCTAGGCTGGGAAAATTCTGTCCCACTCTTCTCTCAGCAAAGAAGAACAAGTTGTTTCTCAGAAAAAAAGGACTAAGGACCCTCTTCATACCCCTCTTTCACTTTTTTATCTGAAGCCAACTGAATACACATTCTGAGAGCCACCAAGATGCAAACAGAACTTCTGATGCAGAAATTAATCAAGACTTGGATAGAAATTTGTCTGGTGGGCAGTGCATGTGGTACAGTGGGTAGGGCACGGGCCCCATATACCGAGGGTGGCGGGTTCAAACCCGACCCCGGCCAAACTACAACCAAAAAATAGCCTGGCATTGTGGTGGGCACCAGCTACTCGGGAGGCTGAGGCAAGAGAATCGCCTAAGCCCAGGAGTTGGAGGTTGCTGTGAGCTATGTGATGCCATGGCACTCTACTGAGAGTGATAAAGTAAAACTCTGTCTCTACAAAAAAAAAAGAAAGAAAGAAATTTGTCTTGTGTAAGAAAATGTTTCAACTTCATAAAGTTACTGTTGAGACATTTAGTGGCAAGCACGTCACTGACGCACCAAATACATGCACAAAGTATGAGTTATGAAAGGCAAAAACGTAAAACAGTACTTGAGATATGTCAATGCTGAGAAATTCCAAGGTCATTAGCTGGAAATAGGAACTAAAAGTCATCCGTTATCCTCCTATGTCCACCTCATTCTCAAAATTTTTTTAGGAAGTTAGAATTTCTTGGTTTAATAAGCACATAAGTGATCAGCTCTGAAATGGAAATTGTAACAAAAGCATAATCAGTTTAATTGCTCTTCCTGTTTGGATATTAGCTGGTAGACCATGAGGCGTTTCTGTTTTTCCTCCTTTTGCTCTGACTGTAGCAGTAGTTCTCAAGGTGAGGAGATTGCTTCCTAGGGGACATTTGGCAATGCCTGCAGACGCTTTTGATTGTTAAAATGAAGGGAAAGGTGCATATTGCAAGGGTCCATGTCACATTTATTAAGGGTAAACTATAAATGTCTCAACACAATAATTAAGTGAGGCAAAGGTTATGTTAACCAGTCTGATGTAAGCATTCCAAATTGTATATAAAATCAGCACACTGTACCCCATAAATGCAATAATGTACACAGTTATGATTTAATTAAAAAATAGAAATAAAGTAAAAAAAAAAAAAATGAAGGTAGAGGAAGGGAAGTACTACTGGCACGTAGTGGGTAGAGACCAAGGATACTGGTCCTACAATGCTCAGGGCAGCCTTCCAGATCCACAATATATCCACTCCAAAATGCCCATAGTCTGAGGTTGAAATCCCCTGGAGTGAAGTCCAGGTTAAGTTGAGGAGTGTCTTGCACAGGAAAGAGAAAAGACAGATTAGGAAAATCAATAGCATTCTTAGTCAGGAAAACATGAGAAGAATACAGGTTTCAAAACCAATCTCCTATGGCAATTTGGGAAGAACAGAAGGACAGGAGCTGCTATTGCTTCCTTGCTCCCAGGTGGGGTTCTGCCTGCAGTGATTAGCTTTCATGAGCCCCAAACTGAAACCATGATTTGCTTTTCCAATTAATAAATTTACTTCTATGAAATTTTTAAGTAGTAAAAAAAAGTCACATATGTATGTGTGTGTATCTATATTTATATCTTCATCTATGTATACGCACATATATAGCAAATCCCACTTATCAGAAAGAATTATTCCATGGAAATAACTTAAACACCCATCAGTGGAAGACAGGTAAAATGAATTACAGTACATATCTTTATATCACAGTAACTGTATATATAAAGAGAATATATATAAAAGGAATAAAGTATATATATATAAGGGAAAATGGAGTACATATTGGCATTGTTGAACATTAAGAAAGGGCCAGGCAGGCTTGGCGCCTATAGCTCAACCGGCTAAGACGCCAGCCACGTACACCTAAGGTGGCGGGTTCGAATCCCCAACCCGGACCCGCCAAACAACAATGACGGCTGCAACCAAAAAATAGCCGGGCGTTGTGGCGGGCGCCTGTGGTCCCAGCTACTTGGGAGGCGGAGGCAGGAGACTCGCTTGAGCCCAGGAGTTGGAGGTTGCTGTGAGCTGTAATGCCACGGCACCCTACCCAGGGGGAGAGCTTGAGGCTCTGTCTCAAAAAAAAAAAAAAGAAAGGGCCAGGCTCAGTGGCTCACCCCTGTAATCTTAGCACTCCAGGAGGCCAAGGTGGGTGGATTGCCTGAGCTCATGAGTTCAAGACCAGGCTGAGCAAGAGCAAGACCCTGTCTCTACTAAAAATAGAAAAACTATCCGTGTGTTGGGGTGGACACATGTAGTCCCAGCTACACAGGAACTGAGGCAACAGGATCCCTTGAACCCAGGAGTTTGAGGTTGCTGTGAGCTATGACAACACAGCACTCTAGCCTGGGGCAACAGAGTAAGACTGTCTTAAAAAAAGAATAAAAGGAAAGGAAGAGGGGAGAGGGCGGGAGAGAGGGGAGAGAGAAAGAGAGAAAAAGAAAGAGGGAGGGAGGGAGGAAGGAAATAAATTACCTGGGGACTGGATAGAGGAGTCAGGAGCTGAAAGCATAAGGAGTAAGCATGAGAGTGAGACTTTGTGATGTACACAAATATATGTATATATAATTTTTTTTTTCAATTTTTGGCCAGGGCCTGAACCTGCCACCTTGGGTATAAGGGGCCAGCGTCCTACTCCATGAGCCGCAGGTGCAGCCCACCTTTTTGTATTTTTAAATTCTTTAACTCTGTGAACATATTGCACATTCAAAAATGTCAAACAAATAAATGTTCATCACATAGAAATTAATCTGTCCTGAAAAGTTAGGGATATACTGTTTCTCTACTTACATTCCAGCTTTGAAAGAAAGTAATACTTCTGGGTGGCACCTGTGGCTCAAGGAGTAGGACGCCGGTACCGTATACCAGGGGTGGCGAGTTCAAGCCTGGCCCTAGCCCTGGCCAAAACTGCAAAAAAAAAAAAGAAAGAAAGAAAGTCATACTTCTTTCACAAAGATTATCTCATTTATCTTCACCAAAACCCTGAAAAATTAAGAATGAGGGTGAGCGGGGAGGAGGTAGGCATCTCATTCTGTTCCAGGAGGCTGGGCACGTCATGTGAGATTAGATTAGTCCTCCCTGATTCTAAAAAGGAGAAAAGGACCAAAATACAATGTTAAAGGGAGATAACACTGGACTCAATAGAAAGAATTTTCTAACACTGAAAGTAGTCTTAGGAGGCCTCAGGGATATAGCAAATTCTCAAAGTAATCTTTAGACAAAATCTTGGTGGGGAACTGAGTGTAGTAGCTCATACCTGTGGACCCAGATATTTGACAGGCTGAGGCAGAGGGATCGCTTGAGCCCAAGAGTTCAGCTTGGGCGACAGAGCGAGACCTCATCCCTAAAAAAAATAAATAAATAAACATCTTGGAGGGTGTGCAAGTTAGCAAACATTTATTGAGCTTAAACTGTGCTGGACCCAAAGTTATGAGTTAAAGATTAAAAAACAAAAAACAAAAAAACCACCACATCCTTAAATCCAGCTATCTTTTGGGGAAAGGGGAGGATTATTTGGCAATATCTTTAAAGATTTTAAATGATCACCTTCTTCTGAAGGCTTCACCATAGCACACACACAAAAAGCTCACATTCTAAAAACTAGAAATTTCCTTTTATGGTATCTAGATAGGCAACATAGTCATAAGTATATGGATGTCTTTGCACCATTATTTTACAGTAATGGAAGTTGAAAATAATCTGTGTCCATTCATAGGGGATTAACTACATAAACGATAGTATTATATATCTATACTAGGAAATACTAAGGGAACGTGATGAAAACTTGGGGGAGTGACATCTGATAAGAGAATAGATTGCCAAGATATATGGTTGAATTTTTTTAAAAGGAAGTTGAAAGATAATATACACAGTATGATCCAAGTGACATTTTAAAACTTTATATTGTCCACCGGGACACGGATATGGATAGGAAATGTATAGGAAAAGAATTGAAGGAAAAACAACAAATGAATAACAATGTTCACTTCCGGACAGGATGGGACTGTCAAAGGCAACTTCAGCCTTCTTTGTAATGTTTTAAATGTTCCCCTAGGCAAGTGAATGTATGTGTGTTTCCCTTGTGTAAAGGAGTTGCTTTCAGTATGTAAAAGTGGAAGAGGCAGTGTCCTTGCTCACAGAGCTCACAATCTGTTAAATGAGAATTTGTTAGAATACAGTTCACTGTGATCTGTACAATCATTAAATTCTAATAGCTATAATTCTTACCAGGTAGCATGGGCTTTATGTTTATCAAATCTTGTAATCCTGACCCCAACCCTAGGAGGTAGGAACCATTTTTATGCCCACTTTTTTGTTTTTTTTTTTTTTGAGATGGAGTCTCATTTGCAATCGCTCTGGGTTGAGTGCTTGGCATCATGGCTCACAGCAATCTCAAACTCTTGAGCTCAAGCGATCCCCTTGCCTTAGCCTCCCAAGTAACTGGGACTACAGGTGCCCGCCACAATGCCCTGCTAGCTTTTCTATCTTTAGTAGAGATGGGGTCTCGCTCTTGCTCAGGCTGCTCTTGAACTCCCCAGCTCAGGTGATCCACCGGCCTAGGCCTCCCAGAGTGCTAGAATTACAGGCGTGACCCACCAGGCCTATTATCCCCACATTACAGGTGTGACAACTGAGGCCTAAGTGACTTGACCAAGCTCACAAAACTACTGGGTAGGAGAATAAGAATTTGAATATATTGGTCTCTAACTCCAGAGTCTAAATTCTTAACTACTACGCACCACTGCCCAAGTATAGGGAGAGCATCAATAACCTGGGGACTGTTCTATGGGGGAAGAGTCAAGGTTTGAAAGGAGTGTTGTGGGAAGAGGCCCAGTTATAGCAGACAGTACTACCTACCTGCAAAATAGCCATTTTTCCTTTCTTTTTCACTGGAGAATCTTTGCTTGGTGGCAAAATTCCTGTCAAAACCCTCTCAGGCTGGTGAGAAAGTTCTGGCCAAAGAGATGCAAGCAGAGGCTGCTTCCAGGAAATCTTGTTAAAGGCGCAAACTCAGCTGGTTAGTGCTGGTTTGGGCTTTCTCCCTTTTTCTTGCCTCAAACCCAGCAACGATGCCGGGAGATGCAGAAGCCATCTGTAGACTACAAGGACAAGAGCAGCTTCCTTAGGATGGTGAGGCAGAGAAGGACCTATAAAGGGTTTGGTACATTAATGACATCTGGGTGCTGCTACACAGATGGGGCAGTCACCTCGGACTGTTCTCGTTATGTGAGAAAAATAAGCGTGTTTTCTGGTAAGCCCACAGTCACATTCCATTCCTGCTGACACTGGGGTCTAGGGAGACTCATCCTTTGCAAAGAATAGAGGTGCCTGAGAGGAGTTACCCCACCCCGGGCTGGCTATGGAGATAGGAAGGAATTGTGGCTCCACTCCAGGTTCCCCTGGGATCACAAGGTCCAGAGCATGTGCCAGACACCAGACAGGGCCACGGTCCTCAAAGACTGCAGGTCATCATGCAGTGCAGCCAGGGGACGCAGGGGATTCAGATCCCCCTAAGAACCCTATGCACAGGCACAAGGCAGCAGGGCGGCCTGCTAGAGCACTGGAGGGCCCACACCTTGCCTCTAGCATTCAGGGCTAAGATCTCAGTCTACTTATAGCAGCAGCAAGTGTTGCAGGGGGAGGGAGTGGTGATCCTGGCAGCTGTTTGTTTCAGACCTGCCTGGGCAGCTCCCAGAACATTTGTTTGAAAAGCAGGTGTGGGAAGGGGAGAATTGGAGCCAGGGTGGGGCCTCAGAGCTGCCCAGGGAGGCAGGGGGAGGATGGGGACGTGGCCAGACGTGGAGGTGGCTGGGATTGACCAATTTTTCTAAGTCTAGCTGTAAACAGACAGAAAAAAAAAAATGATAGTAGCTTAATAAATGGTGGAGTCAAGGGAAGGAGGAAGGTAGTAGGCCTGTCTAGGCCAAAGAAGGAGGCGTGAGACTGAAGGAGCTTGCTTAGATTGTGACCCAGTATAGCTGTATCACATCCCAGGATACCTGTTGCCTCTTTTTTATTGTGAAGAGTTCCTCAGTCTTTTTTGTTTTAGGATCTCCCTAAACATATAAACTTCGCTCGACAGCCTTAAAAAAATCGAGACATCTGTAATATCCAAAGACAAAATTATAACAGTAGGTGCCAAGTGGTAAGAACAATGTAACCATTTATATTTTATTATTATAGACAGAGTTTTGCTGTCACCTAGGATGGTATGCAGTAACCCGATCACAACTCACTGCAGCTTCCAACTCTTGGTCTCAAACAATCCTCCTTCCTCAGCCTCCTTGAGTAGCTGGGACTACAGGCATGGGCTACCATTTAAATTTTACTATGTAAGCAGCCATCTGCTCTTAAAAGGAGCCAGCTCTTTTTTTTTTTTTTTTTTTTTTT
>NW_003852411.1:11456858-11459275 GCF_000181295.1 Otolemur garnettii | reverse complement strand
CGGGCTGGGGATTCGAACCCGCCACCTTAGGTGTACGTGGCTGGCGCCTTAGCCGGTTGAGCTATAGGCGCCGAGCCTACTCTGCTTTTTAATAATAATTCCTTAGCACTTTTCTCCATTGGCTCAAGCTCCACCCTACCCCACCGCATACCACCCGAGATTATCCTTGCCTTGCCTAAGGGCACTGATGGGGGCAGGTAATCTGGATGGCTTCCTTGGGTGTGAAAAGAATTACAGGGGAGAGGGGAAATTCTGTGTGACCCCCCAGGAGGGAACAGGAGCATGGGCCAAAGAGGGCCAGCATGTACTGTCTGCTGAATTCAAGGGGTGAACGAATCGGCCTCGTCGTACTTTCTTGGTCTGAGCAGGAAGTATAATGTGAGGTTCACAATGTTTGGTGAGGTAGGGCTGTGAGCCCCAAGAAATGGTATGCAAAATTTTAAATGCATCCATTATTTTTACATCTCTCCCCATCCAGTATAAAAGCTGATCTGGAATAAACCAGACTCTTTTTCCTGAAGCCTGTGAAAGACGGCCAAGATACGGAGGCAAGAGCACTGTGGCTGGAGTTAGAAAACCAGGGCTCAAATCCTGGCTCTGCTCCTACCTGGCTGTGTGGCCTCAAGCCAATCACATTACTTCTTGGAGGCTCAGTTTCTCCATCTATTTTTTTTTTTTTTTGAGACAGAACCTCAAGCTATCCCCCTGGGTAGAGTACTGTGGCATCACAGCTCACAGCAACCTCCAACTTCTGGGCTCAAGCGAGTCTCCTGCCTCAGCCTCCCAAGTAGCTGGGACCACAGGTGCCCACCACAACGCCTGGCTATTTTTTGGTTGCAGCAGTCATTGTTGTTTTTGGTGGGCCCAGGCTGGATTTGAACCCGCCACCTTAGGTGTATGTGGCTGGCACCTTAGCCACTTGAGCCACAGGCACCGAACTTATTTTTCTTTTTTTTAATGGTGGGTCTCAAACTGGATTCAAGAGATGTTTCTGCCTCAGCCTCCCGACTAGCTGGGATTACAGGCAACTGGTTTCTTCCTATTTTAAGTGAGGATAAGCTACCTCTCAAGCAAAGGAGTTATGGGAATCAGATGAAAACTACCTGAGAGTGAGCCACTGTATCTGGAGATACAGTGATACCTTAGAATCTGAACTTAATCTGTTCCAGAACCCCATTTGAGTTCCAAATTGTTCGAGTTCCAAGACAATCTTTCCCCTTTAAAATAATAGAAACTGGATTAATTCATTCTTGGCTCCCACAAACTTGAATTTTCAAAATGATTTTAATAGTAAATACACTGGATTTTAAGGTAAAATATTAACGAACAATAATATTTGCATAAAAATGTAAATTAATAAAATTAAAAATATAAAGACCTGTTTCATCACAATCGAACACTTGGTTTGAAACATACCCTGTCAGTATTCACACTCTCGATAAACTCCTTTACAAACTTTTCTGCTGGTTCCGAAGTAGAACTGGCAGCCTCTCTGTGCATAACAGATCTATGGATCCCAGTCTTTTTCTTAAAGTTCTCCAACCACCCTCTACCGGCTTTAGATTCCTTTTGAGGACTGTATCAGGCACACCTCTCACGAAATCATCCTGGAGGACCTTGGCTGTCTCACAAATTATTGTCTCAGAAATCACATCAGCAGACATTTTTTTCATTAGTCCAAACTAAGAGTAGTTTTTCCATCTGTTTCATACTTTTCAATCTCTTAGAGGTTTAATCTTTATTTTTCAAAATCTTACAGTGGATTCAGGCATCCTGAACATAGTAGGGAGATGGGCCACACATGTACCGCTATCATGCTTAGCAATAAGATTTTTCCTAAATTCAATTGTAGCTCTAACAGCTTTTCTCTTACTCTTATTTTCCTAACTGTACTTTTTAGGACCTACGACGAATATACTTAGTTGTTATTATGTATATAGAATAAGGTGACCAGATTTTAACATTGGTAAAGCAGGACACCATTGACAGGGGGTGGGAGGGTGGGAGTGGGGGGGGTGGGTGTCTTCTTAATTAAAAATTTGGTCTATATGGAGCAATAAAAATTTTCATAGAATGCAAAAATAGTATTGTAATATATATTTTTTAATTTCAACATAAGTACAATTTACAAATATAATACATTTAAAAAATTATGTATAGTATTATTTTATTCTTTGGCATATTTCTCATTTGAGTGAATTTTTTTTTAGTAGATTGCTGCCATTGTTTAAAAGGTCATGAAATTTTTTACAAGAATTTGTTAAATTATATTTCACACATAAAATGGCTTTCAAAGGCTCAACACTTAATTGTGATTTTTCTGATGTCCACACTTTATTTACCATAGGAAAAACATGTTCAGTTGCAGCATTAGTTCCTGGTAAGGACAGGGCACATCCCACAATTTTTAGTGCATT
>NW_003852411.1:11453732-11455384 GCF_000181295.1 Otolemur garnettii | reverse complement strand
AACTCCTGGGCTCAAGCGAGTCTCCTGCCTCCGCCTCCCAAGTAGCTGGGACCACAGGCGCCCGCCACAACGCCCGGCTATTTCTTGGTTGCAGCCGTCATTGTTGTTTGGTGGGTCCAGGCTGGGGATTTGAACCCGCCACCCAAGGTGTACGTGGCTGGCGCCCTAGCCGGTTGAGCCATAGGCGCCGAGCCCGTGCATTCTTTCCAAAAATTGGGACTTTTTAAAAATACTGCGGGACGTGGGACAAATTATTAAAAATCGGGACTGTCCTGCCAAAAGTGGGACGTCTGGTCACCTTAAAGAAAATACACAAAACAGGCACAAAATCATAACATTAGCAGTGAAAAATCACACAAGAGGCTTTCACTACAGCTTCCGACAATGAAGCTTATGAGTGGCCCTGAGCACTGGGGAAATGTACGAACAAAAACACACGAACCACATGCTGGGTGTTCATATTTTGGACAAAATTTGCTCTAATTTTTCATGTAGATTTCAAGTTGTTCAATTCTGGATGTTCGGATTCCAGGGGCAATACTGTATACACAGCCCTGGAGAGAGAGGATGTCTGGGAAAAGTGAGTCTAAGAGAACAGAGGTCTTCTTAAGGACACTCCAAGGATACACCTGCAAGGTCCACCCTGTGGTCACTCAGCTCTTAGGAATCTGTAGAAAGTTAACTTCCTGGGACCTAGAAACTAACACTTGCTTCCACTTCTGTAAGAGCTGGTGGGTCTATAAAAGACGGAACCTGCGTCTCCGGCTTGATTCAAACTGACCAATGAGAAAAGTAGTCGTGGGTTGGAACTTTTTGACTGAAGATAAAAAAGGAAAAATCAAGCCAGTCAGGGAGCTCAGGCATGTTGGGACTTCGGGTCTGCTGCTGCTCCACCAGCTGAAATGAAGCCCTTCCTCTTTTAAATACGGTGCTTGGGTGCTCTTTTCTTCCCATTGGGCCTTGTCTTCCTGCAACACTGGAGCTAAAGAAAAGCTTGAGCCACAGCAAAAACCCCAAAGAGAAGGTCTTAGTGGCAGCATCTGGTTGAAAGGGAATCCTTGTATCTGATTTAAAGCTATATTTGCATAGCAAACACACCAGAGTGGGTTGTTTTCACTTTGAAATTTAGTTTTACTTACAATTTCTATTTTGTCTTAAAACTTCCATTAAGAAGTTAATTTTAGGCTCGGTGCCCGTAGCACAGTGGTTAGATGCCAGCCACATACACTGAAGTTGGCAGGTTTGAACCCAGCTCTGGGCCTGCTAACCAACAATGACAACTGCAACAAAAATAGCCTGGTGTTGTGGCGGGCGCCTGTAGTCCCGGCTACTTGGGAGGCTGAGGCAAGAGAATGTCTTGAGCCCGAGAGTTTGAGGTTGCTGTGAGCTGTGACATCACAGTACTTTATTGAGAGCGATGTAGTGAGACCCTATCTCAAAAAAAAAGAAAAAAAGAAGTTAATTTTATATATTTTAATTATAAAGTAATATATTCTCATTATTAAACATTTAGGAAATACAAGAAAATCAACCAATTTGTCATTTAATATATTTTTTTCTAGCCTTTTCAATGCATGCTTCTTTGTTTTGAGCTGACTCCTGGTCAGACTCTACTCTGCTCTTTCTTCTTCTTCTTTTTTTTTTTTTTTTTT
>NW_003852411.1:11451695-11453154 GCF_000181295.1 Otolemur garnettii | reverse complement strand
TTTTTTGGTTGCAGCCATTATTGTTGTTTGGCGGGCCCAGGCTGGATTCGAACCCACCACCTTAGGTGTATGTGGCTGGCGCCTTAGCTGCTTGAGCCACAGGCGCTAAGCTGGCATTTCTTATCCCTGGACCAGCAGATGCTTCTTGCAGATGCTCACCCCATCTGTAGGCCTAAACCTCTTAGTAAGACATTAATAAAATCATCTACAAACCTGATGGGGTAGGTGGGCTGGCTGGAGACTTAGGGAAGAGTCACCTAGTTCAAAGGCAGCCTGCCAGTAGGATTCCTTCTTGCTCAAGGGGAGCTAGTCTTTTGTTTTCTTTGTTCTAGTCTTTTGTTCTAAGACTTTTCAACTCCCAGGTTAGGTAGGATAAACCGCTTTCCTCTAAACCTACTTATTTAAATGTTAACCTCACCTTCTGCCCAGAAACATTCAGAATAATGTTTGACCATTATTTAGGCACTGTCGCCCACTCAAGCTGACCCATTAAATTTACCAGTAATACATACTTTGTAAAAGTTTTTTATGAAAAGTTATGAGGATCAAGCATAGCTCTGAATAAGTTGCTTTTCATACCATAACAATACCTACATAAACTTTTGTAGAAACCATCTCAGGTGTTCAACTCAATCTGAGCTTAACTGTGGGAAGCATTTGCTAGTGGGTTGGGGTAATGCATTGTGGAGTGAGTTTATTGCATGGAGTTGGCAAAAACACTGTTTTTGTTTAGACTGTATGATGGGGTTGAGGGAGATCATGGTGGGAAGATCCAAAGCTTCTCTGAACTTAAAGGAACCAGGCTGGACAATGACCTCCTGACAGTGCCTGTTAAGTAGATAGTGAAATATTCTTATCCATTTTTTTTTTATTATGATTATCAGTTTCTTTAGATCGTATCCCCTGGACGTCTTGCCAGGCCAACCCTGTTCTTGGGCCAGGCCTCCAGGCAACCAAGGCAAAGGAAGAAACCAAAGCTTCAGCAACACTGGAGGGAGATTCAGAGCCAACAGTCCTGCCCTATCTTCTCTGAGATCAGTGGTCTGCAGGCAGGCACCTCTATCAAGAAATTTGCAGAGCCCAGAGCCAGTAGGTCACACGCAGCCCCACCCCTGCCCCACCTCCCAACACACCCCCAGCAACTTTCTGACGTCAGCAACCTTAGTCATCACCAGCCTAAGATAGAGGTGTCCTGGAGCCTTAGCAGGAAAGGTCAGCGGATTTAAATAGCTGCAGGATCCGCAACAACTTTCCTGGCCTAAGAAAGGAAACCCAAGCCATGAGAGGCCATTCCACTGGCTCTAGCCCCTTGGCAGGGAAGAAAGGAAGACTACTAAGCATTTGTCAGACGTCTGCTCTGTTCCCTACAGTGTGTCTTGACACATCCCCAAGGGTGGCCTTACTTCATCTTGAGGGTCGCACATCAGCACAGCCATTTTTTTTTTTTTTTTTTTTTTTT
>NW_003852411.1:11446381-11450663 GCF_000181295.1 Otolemur garnettii | reverse complement strand
GCCTCCCAAGTAGCTGGGACCACAGGCACCTGCCACAACACCAGCTATTTTTTGGTTGCAGATGTCATTGTTGTTTGGTGGGGCCGGACTGGATTCGAACCCGCCACTTTAGGTGTATGTGGCTGACACCTTAGCCACTTGAGCCACAGGCACCGAGCCTCATACAGTTTTAACAATACATTCTCACTCTCCTCCAGAGATCATTATGTAGTTAGGTCTAGAGTGGGGTCCCTGATTCTGAAAGTTTTATAATTTGCCCTATACTGCAGGTATGAAAAGAAGATGGTACTAGGAACACAGAACTCTTCAGTCTGGGTAGTTTGGAATATTTTTTAATATTTATTTATTTTTAGAGACAGGATCTTGGCTCTATCACCTGGGCTGGAGTGCAGTGGCATCATCATAGCTCTTCCTGTAGGCTCAAGCAATCCTCCTTTCTGAGCATCCCAAGTAGCTGGGGCTACAGACACATGCCACCACACCCAGCTTACTTGTCTATTTTGGGTAGCAATGGAGTCTCTCTATGTTGCCCAAGCTGGTCTCGAACTCCTGGCCTCAAGTGATCCTCCCTCCTTGTCTTCCCAATGTACTGGGATCACAGGCACGAGCCACTGCACTTGGCCATTGTTTGTCATTTTAGAGGACTGACTTTTTTAAGGCTGTGATGTTTGAGGAAAAGGTGAGTGAAAGGTTATTTCTAGCTCAGTCTAATCATGTCTCCCGGCTAATTAAAAAAGATGCAAGTAAGTGCTTTGCCTTTTGAAAAGCAAAATATATGTGGTCAAGGAATATATTACTTGTATGGCAATTGACACTTCCCTATCTATCTAGAAAGCATTTTTCTGAGTCTCTTTAGGGTTATCACCCTTAGGCTCTGTGTTCCTTTCTTGGCTTGACTTCCCCACTCTCTGCCTGCCTGAAGATGTGATGGTGGGTTTGCCTCCTAGTACCTAGCATAACATTTAGATGTGAGAAGCCCAGTGAACCATGAGAATCAGAATGGAAAATTCAAGCTGTTTGTGTTCCTTCCCCATCTACCCTATTTTATCCTTTGTTATAATTCTTTTTTTTTTTTTTTTTTTGAGACAGAGCCTCAAGCTGTCCCCCTGGGCAGAGTGCCGTGGCATTACAGCTCACAGCAACCTCCAACTCCTGGGCTCAAGCGAGTCTCCTGCCTCCGCCTCCCAAGTAGCTGGGACCACAGGCGCCCGCCACAACGCCCGGCTATTTTTTTTGGTTTCAGCCGTCATTGTTGTTTGGCGGGTCCGGGCTGGGGACTCGAACCCGCCACCTTAGGTGTACGTGGCTGGCGCCTTAGCCGGTTGAGCTATAGGCACTGAGCCCTTTGTTATAATTCTTTAAGAACACAACAGAATCAGCTCCGTGCCTATAGCTCAGTGAGTAGGGCTCCAGCCACATACACAGAGGCTGGCGGGTTCGAACGCAGCCCCAGCCTGCTGAACAATAACAACTGCAACAATAAAAAAAAAATAGCCAGGCATTGTGGCAGGCACCTGTAGTCCCAGCTACTTGGGAGGCTGAGGCAAGAGAATCACTTGAGCCCAAGAGTTTCAGGTTGCTGTGAGCTGTGACAGCACAGTACTCTACTGGGGGTGACATAGTGAGACTCTGTCTCAAAAAAAAAAAAATACAACAGAGTCATTGTTATACTTCAGTGTTTTCAGATCATGAAGGAAAGTGAAATGAATGTGCCATATTTCCTTCAGATCTCCTCTTGTTCTCTCCCCTCTCCATCCCAACAGAAAGTCATCTCCCAATTTAAAATACAAACTGGGGCCAGCCAGTAGAGTGGAACACAACTGTAGTCCCAGCTTCTCAGAGGCTGAGAGAGGAGGATTGCTTGTGCCCAGAAGTTTGAGGCTACCCGCAGATGATGATGGCACCCATGAATGGCCACTGTATGCCAGCCTGGGCAACATCTTGAGACAAAATTCTACCTTGTAAGGGGGGCACCAAGAAGTCAGAAACTGCCCTGAGTTATAACTGTGCCCTTTTTGAGACCTGAAGGCAAAGGGGCAGGCACCAAGAACACAGTTTCCAAAATAACACTGTGGCTGTGACCCAAACAATTAAAACAGAATGGGATCGGTAGCTCTTGTAACGAAAACGAACGTGCACTGTTGTCACATTGTACAAGTTGCAATGCACGCCTGCATTTACAATCTTGCAACAATATAGCGGTGTGCATAGAACAATTCTCAGCGTCATTTAATGGTGAGAAAACAGATAGTTCTACGAACTATGGAGCTAGACTACCTGGGATGAGATCCTGACTTTGTTTCTCCCTAGTGTGTGTGGCCACTAGCAAGTCACTTAACCTTTCAGTGCCTCCGTTTTCTTATCTGTAAATGGGGGATAGTGATCCTACCTCACAGAGTTATCGTACAATCAAATGAAAGAGCAGCACCTGGCATGAAGTAATTACAATGCAGGGAACAAAAGTCTTTTACAAAGTCTTTTATCATACAGATTTTTTGTAGAGTTTACAGTTTTTTCAAGCACATGCTCAAAAGCTAGAAGAACACAAACAGGTAACTCAGACCCATAAGAATTCAGTCCTTCGACGGTATTTATTATTATTTTCTAGGAACTTGGTTAGACACCAGGAGCAGATGCCAGCAGTGGGGCAATGTGGATTTATACCCACAGAACATCACTTTATCACCATTTGCTTTAATCAAATTAAATCTGAAGCCAGTAGTGGTGGTGTTGAGATTTGGCCTAATGGGCTTAGTGATCCCATAACCTCCAGCCAGCCTTTCCAAATAGATTTACAAACTAAGTAAAAATAAAATTTTATATATATATATAAAATTATATCTATATATCTTTGCTGTGTGAATTCAATTCCTTGAGAAGTCTTCTAGCCATCCTAACAACCAAAAAATTGGCCTGCATCCCTCTTTTGAAAAATGGAACTCTCAGCAGGAGGTGAGAAGATCTCTTGAGCTCAGGAGTTTGAAAACAGCCTGAGCAGGAGCAAGACTTTGTCTCCACTAAAAATAGAAAAGTTGGCCAGGCATGATGGTGACAGGCACCTGTAGTCCCAGCTACCTGGGGGGCGGGGGCAGAGGCAGAGGCAGGAGGATTGCTTGAACCCAGGAGTTCGAGGTTACTGTGAGTGACGATGAGGCCATTGTACTCTAGCCTGGGTAACAGAGGGAGATTCTGTCTCTAAAACAACAACAACAGAAAAAAAACTGTTGCTAAAAAAAGATTTTTTAAAAAAGTGAACTAGATGGATTGGTATCTGGTGGAAAAACCAGTGCTGAGAGTATTGATTAGTGATTTGAATCCAACCAGAAAGGAATTCTTCTGGAGTTTTATAGCACAATGCTCTGTTTCCCTCTGTTCCCATTCAGCTCTTTGTCATTTACTTGATTGAAGACTTTAGAGGGGCAGAGGAAAAAAAGAATTTATAATAACACACAGGTAAATAACTGTCTCTCAAAGAGAGAGAGCCAAGGTACATTGAAAAGATTATAATGGGCTGAAAAAGATGTATCAAAGTTAGCAAGATGAAAGGTAATGAGGATAACCTTTATATTCTTGTGATGTCTTGAAAATCAAAAGCACGAGTATATGCTGCTTTAAGAGCAATGTATCCCTTCCTTCAAGACTTTATTAGTAATAGGACTGCAGGGCGTTGCCTGTGGCTCAAAGGAGTAGGGCACCGGCCCCATATACCAGAGATGGTGAGTTCAAGCTGGCCCTGGCCAAAAATGGCAAAAATAAAATAATAATAATAATAGGACTGCAAAGCAACAATTGTGATAAAACTTTTAAAAAGTCAGTGAAATTTTCATGTTAATTAGAAATTTGGTGTCTAGAAGAAGGAAAAAATAGACCTCTCTTTTAAAGTCACACCCAATAGACCAGTTATAGAGAATGGGCCTTCTAGACTGGGATTGACAATCCAGAGATTATGTAGACCAGTGTTTTTCAATCTTTTTTTATCTCCTGGGTACACTTGGACCTATAGTTAAACTTAAATTATGTTGACCAAACAACAACAACAACAAAAACCAGAATATGCTAACTGTGCTTTGAACTTCTTTCAAAAAGAATTTAATTTAACTAGTGATTTTTAAAAGTTTTTGTGGCACACCCGTTGAAAATCACTGATCTAGGCTCAGCGCTTGTGGCTCAAGAGGCTAAGGCGCCAGCCACATACACCTAAGGTGGCGGGTTCGAATCCAGCCTGGACCTGCCAAACAACAATAATGGCTACAACCAAAAAATAGCCGGGTGTTGTGGCGGG
>NW_003852411.1:11439936-11446231 GCF_000181295.1 Otolemur garnettii | reverse complement strand
AAAAAAAAAAGAAAGAAAATCACTGATCTAAAAGAATGGTAGCAGGCTGGTGAAAGATCTCGAAGTTATGATGGAATGGAAGTAACTAAGGATGTTTACTCTGAAAATGAAAAGACTCAGTGAAGAGGTGAGTTCTGCCTTTAATGCTCTCAAGGACTGTCATGTGAAAGAGACCTCAGCCTTGGTCTGTATAGTTTTGGAAAGCAGCATAAGGGTAACAGCAGAAGCTACATAGAGGCAAATTTTACCTCATCATAAAGAAAACCATAAAGCAGTTAATAAAGGAAAGGGCTTCTTTTTATGCTATGATGACCTCTCAGCCCTAGAAGGATTGAGCATAAATTGGATGACCACTCGTAATGGAAGCTATAGGAAGGATTCCTAAACCTGGGAGGCTGGACAGAATGACTTGGGGACAGAGATCCTCACCCTGAATCCCCGATAGAGCTTCAGGGAGAATTTGAAAACACTGAAATTATATTTAAAATGTATTGTGGACAGAGAATGTCCATAACTGTTTTTGTTTGTATGTTTAAACCAGCGTGTTGAAGAGAAGAATAACCCCAAATAAGGTTTAGGGTCACTGCCCAAGGATGACTTTCAGTCCTGAGATATTAAAATTCAAATTCATGCACCAACATATTTAAGCACCAAAGGCCAAGGAAATTTACATTGAGCATACACTGGTGAGAAAAGAAGATTCCACATTAAACAGTGGGTGATAGTCTTCTGAAATAGAGAATGGGAGAAAGGCCTCCATCTCCAGGCCCTTTCATGCTTCCCCACTTACCAACCCCCTGGCTCCTACAGTCAGCAGGGAACTGCGATGGAGGCCGCCTGGAAAGGGAAACACTGTCATTCATGCCTGTTTGTCTCCACTGGAGATAATCAGCGCTGCTCCCTGCCAAGCTTGCTCCTGCCTCCTGCAGGCATGCCAGTGGGCCCTGATGATTCTGACAGGCAGCTGGCACTCAGGCCCTCCCCAGAGTGTGAGCTAATGCCCAGCTAAAATGAGGGGAGAACTTTCAGGCAGCACATTCTGTCACTAGGAACCAATAACATAGGAGCAGGCCGTAGAGATCGGTCTCATTCCATCTCTGCTCTCACCTCCATTTTCTCTCTCTCCCCTCCTCTCCTCCCTTCTGGCTCTCCTTCCTTACTCTCTCTCCACTTCTTTGATTGTTCTCCTCCCCCTTTCCCTCCCCTTCTGCTGCGACCTCTAAGTTGGCTCAGCGTCATGTTCAAGATGTTAGTTACATAATATGGCTTATGAAAGCAAAACAACCTGCGGCCTGCCATGCCAGACTGAGTGAAACTTAGCGTGGAAAGGAAACACTGGTTCTCGGCACTTCTGGGCTTTTCTGCACTACCAGGAGGATCAGCTGGATGGGGCTAACCCATGCCATGCGCACCGGACTCTAATTCTTTCTTGAGACTAACTCAGCCAGACTTCGGAGCTTTTCAATCTTAAAAGGCAGAGAAAAAGCATGCCAGAGACAAGGGTGGGTGGTGGTGGGGTGGGACACTGGCAGAGAGGCTCCCTGATGAACCAACGTGAGGGGCAGATCAAGAGTCTCTTGTTCTGGCTCGGCGCCTATAGCTCAACCGGCTAAGGCGCCAGCCACGTACACCTAAGGTGGCGGGTTCGGATCCCCAGCCCGGACCCGCCAAACAACAATGACGGCTGCAACCAAAAAATAGCCGGGCGTTGTGGCGGGCGCCTGTGGTCCCAGCTACTTGGGAGGCGGAGGCAAGAGACTCGCTTGAGCCCAGGAGTTGGAGGTTGCTGTGAGCTGTAATGCCATGGCACTCTACCCAGGGGGAAAGCTTGAGGCTCTGTCTCAAAAAAAAAAAAAAAAAAAAAAAAAAAAGAGTCTCTTGTTCTTCCCATTCTCTGTCTTCAGCTCTGGAATTCTTGGTCAGCATCTCCTTGGCACAATCCGTGTTAGTTTAGTAGACCCTAGAAGTGTTTCTTGATTTTTTAGTAGTTGTCTAGACAAAATGACTGAGCTATACTAGAATTTTCAAGTTTCCAGAGAGGATTTATGCTAACTTTGTGGCTTGTCCCTCTCTTTTAGACTTCTCCAATGTATCTGACATTATGAATTTGGCTGTAGATCTTGATGACAAAAAACCGATCATAAATTGGAAGAGCACCTTTACCCTCTAAGATGTCAAATTCTACTCAGAACTGCTTCATTTCAGTGTTGGTCTGATGGTTCCCAGCACACAATTTTAACTCTGGAAGGAATTTTGAGGTTCTCCATAGCTTATCTCAGACTGATTCTGTAAGGCTGGTGTCCACTTCTACAGAAGTAAATCATTTAATGCCACAGATAGTCTAAGTATCCCAAGGGGAGGGACCTGGAAGCCTCAGTTACTTTCAGGATATAGCGACTGGGATGTTCACCCCAAAAGCCCTACATTTGGGGTCAGGGAGAGAAGGATGTTTCTGAACCAGGTAATTTTTGGATTAACTGTGGGAATGGAGCAGCTCATACATTAAACCACTAACACTAGAGATTAATGGCTGTGACTAAACTGAACCCCACTCCCCAGACTTCTGTCCACTCCCTTTAGCCAGTGATACTGCAGTGTCCTGTTTCTGGCACTTTCCTTCTTTTCTTTCTCTCTCTCCTTCTTCCCTCCCTTCCTTCCTTTTTCTTTTTTCTTTCTTCCTTCCTTTCTTTCTCTTTCTTTTCTTCTTCTCTTCTCTTCTTCTCTCCTCTCCTCTTTCTCCTTCTCTTTTCTTTTTATTTCTCCTGCCCTTGGAACTCTCTGATGATTTAATTCAACAAAAATTTATTGAAGGCTGACTTGGCTAAGTGCTAGGACACAGATGTATTTATATAAAAGTGTTAATAGGTTGGCAGTTTCTGGATCCTGAACCCACGTAGGAATGTGTCTGGTAGTAGATTGTTTGGGGAGAGGGCTCCTTCCTTGCAAAGCAAGCCCTGGGAAAGTCCTGTACTATCTGTCTTTCTAAAGTCAGCTCCTGATTAGATCACAAGTTCTCTCCCCAGAGACCAGGCAAATGTTCATTAATTTCTTCCAACAAAATTCCCTCTCTCCCTTCCCCCTGTACTGCCTTCTGCAGTATTATTTGAATGGAGTCACCACAAGAACTCACCTAATTATTTGAAGATAAGCTTCAAATAATTAAAGCATATCACTAGGCCCAGAAAGCCATGCTGAACGGTGATGCCAGTGACACCCTTTGGCTAGAAGAGAAGGAGAGTCACAAAAATAAGGAAGAGAAGGATTTCCATTCACTTGACCCTCCATTCATATATTTTCCCCAAAATACCAAGTTAGTGCCTATTTGCCCCTCTTGATTATCAATTCTTGGAGGTCATCTTAAAATGCCTATTCCATTAATGTCAACAGAGCACTAAAATAGAGTCACAAGAGAGGAGTTATTCTAAACCTTTATTGAAAGGCAGATGGAGACTACAGATTTAGTGACCACATACCCACGGGAGTTCAGTCAATAAATCTGCTCACCAGGCCATATAGTGGAAGAGCAGAACACAGAGACCCATTGCAATCTCAAGACAATGCAAGTTACTCAATCAGAAACCCATAAGAACAACTTGCTGTGGTATAAGAGACCCCCGAAGTGCAATTCATCAATTGGTGACAGGAACCATGTGGACACATCCTCTGCAAGGTAGGACTAGGACACCGCCCTGCTAGACCAGAGGAGCTCCAGGCAGTGAATCAGAGACAACTGCTTGTTAGTTGACTGTCCCTGGAGGGGAGATTAATTAGGAAGAGTTGGCAGTAGAAACTTGTTTAAGAATGACTATATCTTTTATGTTACACCTCCCCACTCTTAGTGACAGCTTTCTCAGCTTAGCAAATTCTCTTGTGTACTGTTTCTGGAAGATAAATTCTTAGGTTCCCATCTTCTTTGTAAGATGCTATATCTTGGGCAAAAGGCCTATGAAGGCCTGTGTTGTGAATCTAATGTGTGCTTGTATACTTGTTCTCACAAATGTGGTACATATCTCTATTGTACCTATATGTATGTGCATATATCTGCATGTTGTGAAATTAGGTATGAACTTTTTTTTTTTTTTTTTTTTGAGACAGAGCCTCAAGCTGTCCCCCTGGGTAGAGTGCGGTGGCATTACAGCTCACAGCAACCTCCAACTCCTGGGCTCAAGCGAGTCTCCTGCCTCTGCCTCCCAAGTAGCTGGGACCACAGGCGCCCGCCACAACGCCTGGCTATTTTTTGGTTGCAGCCATCATTGTTGTTTGGCGGGTCCGGGCTGGGGATTCGAACCCGCCACCTTAGGTGTACGTGGCTGGCGCCTTAGCCAGTTGAGCTATAGGCGCTGAGCCTAGGTATGAACTTTTAATGAATGGTTGGTGATTGAGCTCAAGGTGAAGTCATTTACAGTAGTAATCTACCTGAAGTCTTTGAAGGCATGATAAACTGTGGCCTTCTTATCAGTTGTTAACTTTTTTTTTTTGAGATAGAGTCTCACTGTATAGAGTCATAGCTCACAGCAACCTCAAACTCTTGGGCTTAAGCTATCCTCTTACCTCAGCCTCCCAAGTAGCTCGGACTACAGGTACCCACTATAACGCCTGGCTGTTTTTAGAGACGGGATCTCATTCTAGCTCAGACTGGTCACAATCTCCTGAGCCCAGGGGATCTGCCTGCCTTGGCCTCCCAGAGTGCTAGCATTAGAGCAACATGAGGCTGTGGCTGTCTGATTCCAACCAGAATTAATTGAGCAAGTAGTCATCCTTTTTTACAGCATAATCCCAGGAAGGCTTGAGCTGTGCCTTAATGTTCGTCATAAAAAGCAACATGTTGGATTCTTTTTTAAGCTCAATTAAACAGATATGCACCTTAGTGCCCTGGCCAGAGTTAAAACACAGCCAAACAACCACCCCGTAGAAAGGTCTACAGAACCAGACCTAAAAATTACTCGTTAAAAAAGTATTGCAGGGGGCAGTGCCTGTGGCTCAAAGGAGTACAGTGCCAGCCCCATGTGGCAGGTTCAAACCCAGCCCCAGCTAAAAACTGCAAACAAAAAAAGTACTGCAGACACCACAAAAGGGCTGATGATAGAGTGAGAAGTAAGAATCCCCCTGCCTTCACAAAGTTCACTTAAAAAATCCTATCGGGTGATGGGATGCTGTCTCTTTGGAATAGCAAGTTACTTTTACTTTATTGATGTAAGGGCCAAACGGTAGCTGGAATTAACTATGTGAAGCCTTTGGTTGAGTTAATAGGAGCCCCAGCATAAAGTGTTTGCTCAGGAACCATTTAATTCACTTGCCTACCATCCTGCCCAGCAGCCCAGATCTGGTTATTAATTTATTTATTCAAACAGTCTCTTATTATGTTGCCCTCGGCAGAGTGCTGTGATGTCACAGCTTACAGCAACTTCAAACTCTTGGGCTTAAGCGATTCTCTTCCCTCAGCCTCCCAAATAGCTGGGACTACAGGCACCCACCACAACACCCAGCTATTTTTGTTGTTGTTGTTGTTGTTGCAGTTGTCATCGTTTAGCAGGCCCAGGTTGGGCTCGAACCTGCCAGCCTCAGTGTATGTGGCCAGCATCCTACCCACTGAGGTACAGGCACTGCCCAGATCTATTTAAGTGGCCTTAGACAGTATCCAAGGAACTCCTTAAAACCCTCTATTAGGTTGTGCTGCCATGTAGCTCTTACCCACTAACTGGCAGGATATTACAGGAACTCGTGTTTAAGGAGTTCATAGAGACCACCTTTTGTAAATACTGGCCTCTGTCTCTTCAAGTCTGAAGGCTTGGCCATTGTTCTGTTTAATCTGTCACTGATAAAAGTTATTATGTAACATAGGGTCTGCTAAATGAGCTATAAAAAACACCTTGGAAATACAAGGGGACTGCACTGTGACCTGTAGGCCAAAGCTAATTCCAGGTGAGAGGGTGGAGGAGGAAATATGCTGGCTGCTTCCATGCAGAGTCTGATAATATGACCTTAGAATTCCTTTTCCTTTCATGCAATCTTTGTCAAAGAATTGGTTACCAGTTAACAAAAACCAAAGTGCTTAGGCCATTGCCCCTTCAGTCTGGTGCTACGCTGTGTGGGACATACTAAGTAGGGTGACCAGATTTTAACATTTGTAAAGCAGGACAACATGGCTGGGGGGTGGGGGCGGGGTGGGGCGGGGCCTGACAACAATGCAAACTTTGATAAGCAGTTCTCGATAATCACTTCTCAGCAATTATTTGTTATTATTACAGTTTGACATTATAAAATTAACAAAAATAATATAAAACTCATATTCTGG
>NW_003852411.1:11436995-11438897 GCF_000181295.1 Otolemur garnettii | reverse complement strand
CTTTGGGTAGAATATGTAGGCACGAAATGGCAGATAGGGACTTAAAAGGAACCGCAAAGAAACAAGTCAGGAGAGAACTTATAAATGTTAGGCTGATTTATAAGAGCTGCTCTGGGCAGTTACAGTTTGTTTACAGTGAGGAGTTATCTAACTCTGAACATACTGTAGATGGCAATCAGAACTCATCACAGCAAGAGAACCACAGCTGGTCTGCTGCAGCCAAAACAAAAAACCACCAGAGAACAGGAGGGGAAATGTCAGGATCAAGGTAGGTTTTTTATTATAAAAGAAAAAGATAACTCCTCAGCAACCTTAACACAGGAAAAGAGTATTTTGGGAGAAGACAACAGGATACAAAATCACAAGTGTTTTTGCCACCAGCCCTGTCTCTGTCTCCTCCAAGTGCAGAGGGTAAAGGACACAGTTGAAGCAAATAAGCAATTATGTAAAATTACTTAGAAACCCTACAAATTTGATTAAAATCTAAACTTCTATTTTGCGCTTAAAAATTTTTTAATATATCAAAAGGCCTGCTTTAGTGACATGCTATTCCCACCAGAAAATAACCCTAATATGTGTATATCCCCTCTGTCGGTAACATGCTCAAGTTGACCAGCCAACTCATTTCTAAAAGTGTGTGGACAAGTACATGTATCTTGTGAAACAGAGCCATGGCCATCAAGTGACTGCTAGTTAGCCTGCATCCACCTGTCAATTCACTAGCGCCCACTTCCTCTGGAGGGTGGGCAGGGCAGAGACCCTGAAATGGTAATGAGGAATTAACCCCCAATTACCAACTTTCTAAGCACCACTTCCCCCACCTCCTCCTCAAAAGGAGATACTTCTCTTTCTTTACTTTGGCTCCCTGTGACCCAGATGGTTTTCACCTTTCGAAACACAATCCACACCCATATATATAATTTTTTTGTTTTTACATTTAAATATAAAAATACTACTCTGCTTTTTGTTATAAAGGAGGACAAAGCAATAAGACCCTTTTCTTCTTTTAAGGTAGGGATATCCATCAGTTTACTCTGAGCTCTTTGCTGAGGGGAGGGCATTTAGCCCCAAGCAAGGGAAGTGTGGCCTGAGATGAGGGCATTTCCCTCCCTGATCTCCAACCTCTATTTTCTCTAATTCCCACTTACAGTAGAATGTTGGTTATAATCTCTTCCAACTTTCCACCAAGGGAAGTCCTAACCTAGAGTAAGTCAGGTCTTCCCTTTTCAGCTAACCTGAAGAAAAAGTCCTCTCCCTCCAGCAGATGTGCTCCGCCCGGATAGCTATGCCTACTGGACAAGCTCACCCCATTAAGTGGAAGTAGTGGTTATGCCCCTCCCTGCCCACTAGCGCACTAGAAAGCTTCAGTGATAGGAGAGAAAAAAAGAGGGTGGGTGCAAAGAGATTAAGAACTTGACCCCTCCATCTTGGCCAAAGAAAACAAGATTAACTGGGCATGAGGAATAAAAAAAAGACCTTGATATTCCACCCTTTTGAGTTACAATTGGGACAATTGGGGGCGGGGGGGATTTGGAGTGGGATGAAGAACCAGAAGGGGCTCAATAGCTGGAAGTCTAGTCCATTTAGTTTTTGTACTGGAAGGGCTCGTCGCCAGTTTCATTGAGAAGACACGTGCGGATGAGGGCTTCCGTCACCGAGAAGGGGTCACAGTTGGCAGAGGGACGACGGTCTTCAAAGTAGCCCTTCTTCTCCTGGCCAACAGTCCGGGGAATGCGGATGCTGGCACTACGGTTGGCTACACCAGCGGAAAAGTCGTTGATGTTGGAGGTTTCGTGGAATCCAGTTGGGCGCCGGGCATTGTCCAGGCCCCCCTTGGGATCGTAGGCGCGAATGTGGTACTGGTGCCGCTTGCTTAGTTTCTCAATGGCCTCCTCAATATAC
>NW_003852411.1:11429160-11435391 GCF_000181295.1 Otolemur garnettii | reverse complement strand
CCCATCAGTGTGTATTCCTGCTCCATTCCAAACCAGGGGTGCTGGGTGCTCACCATGTCCATTATCCGCTTACAGGTGTGCCTCAAATTGGTCTCTAGAAAAGAAAAAACAAGAGTCAACATCCCATCAGGAACCTAAGGACACAGGCCGAATCCAATGCTAACAGGAAGGTGTCAGTTATAGGCTGAACCAACCCAGTATAAACTTTTGTGTCCCATCAGTGTTAAGTTAGAAAAATGGGAGAAGCTATTGTTATACATTTGTAGGCAGACTCTGAAAGGCTTCAGTTATAATTAAACTCAGTTACAACCAAGTCACATGGGAGCGGATTCAGAACAGAGCAAGTGTTGGCCTATCTGCATGCTGGCTACCCCCCAAGCACCAAATGCCAGGCTCTTAACCCTCTATTCACAAAGCAGCTGCTTCTAGTTGTCAAGACTTATTCCTAGTTTCTCAGGCACTTAGAGCCAAATCTCATTTTTATTGGGAATCATTTGTCCATTAGAGGGCCTACATTCCAGGTGAGATTAAGGGCCAAGTTATATACAATTGGCTTGTGCAAAAGAAAAAAACAAAAAAACAAGGTGAGCTCAACTGGAAACAATTCTAAGCTAGAAAGGAACTTTAAAATAATAGACTTATTATGACTGCTTATTTATGTCCCAGGAACTATTTTAAGAACTTTATATTAAAAAAAAAAAAAAAAAATCACTCAACTGAGCATTATTTATTAAGTCTACATTTTTCCAGATGAGAACACAAGGCACAGAAATGTCATGTTCAGTAACTTGCCCAGGTTATGGGGAAAGCAGCAGAGCCAGGACACTTGTGGTTTATCTTGGCTTCAGGGTCCATGCCCTTTGCCACCATGATACTGCCCCTTAAAATAAAGATCCAGATTCAATAACTCTCCCTGGCTGTGTAGGAAGGGACTTCAGCTGGGGTTAGGGAGTTGACTGGTTGAAAATTGGGAACAGATATGTCCAGGTCCCAATGGCACTTTCTGCTGTTTACAACAAACCTCAGGGCAAATGTATGCTGATAGGGAACGAAATTGTTTACATGTACTGAGGAGATAAAGAAACAAAATAAGCTTTCTGGAGTGAAAGAGTGACCAATATTTGACAGAGATTTGTTCTTTCTAAATGATTTGCATGATTAACTCATTCAACTTTTTGTTTTCCCCATTTTAAAATCAGGGAAATGGACATACAAGGGATAAATACTTTGCCTAAATTTGTAGGCGGCAAGTGGCAGCTCTAGGATTCAAACCCAACATTCTGCCTCTATAATCCAGGTTCTTAAATCCACCGGTAGGCAAGTTAGCAAGACTGTCAGTGGGGATTCCATCAGCAAAGAGATTTACAAGAATCTAACGTCAATTTATGAAACTAACAGAACAGACCATAGGAGGATGGATCACACTATTTCTGTAATTTTTTTTTACCTACTTGCCAGCTAAAATGTTAAGTGCCATACTATTTCTTACTCAAAAGGAAGTTCAAGGTGGAGAAATGAATACCCGATCTTTTTGATTCTTCAGTCAGTCCTGAAATAGCTTAGCCTTCCCCAATACTGATTTCAGAATGTCCTCTCCCTGCCCTCCACAGCATTCATGGAATAAAGTGGGGCCATGCCAACCATCCCACACATACCCGCAGGCTTTCGATTATACTTGAAAACTTCACAGAACACCAGCTTGTTGGGGTCCTTGCGGAAGGGGTCCCGGAACATGGCGGCAGGCACGAGATACATGTCACTGTTGGAGCCTTCAGACTGTAAAGTACTAGAGCCATCAAAATTCCACTCAGGTAACTCTGGGGTAAAAAAAAGAGGGAAAATTAAAAATGTACAGGAGTTTCCTAGGCAATGCAAAGACAGCCAGCTCCTGACTCCTCTTTCCATCTCTAAATACCTACTTTCTCTTTTCCAGGAAGCCAGAGATATAAATGCCATGATTAATGTGTAAACCCTGACATCTGTACCTCATACTACAGTCCTTCCAAGTAAGACCATTGCATCACTTCCTTGAAAGAAAGAACAGTTGCCAAGAACCTGAGGACACTTCCACCCTAAACAGGGTATGTTCACTACTGGCAAGTAAGCCATTTAAAATATCAATAGAGGGGAATATTCTGATCCTTCTAGATCATCCAAATTGCTTCCTTCTCTTCTTCCCCTGTATGAACTGTTCTAGCTCAAGTTGTATCCTTATTTTATAGAGGGAACAGACAACTAGCAGGATGACTTATTTAAGGATGCTCCCCTATCATTTAACCTCCTGTGTTCTAAAGGTTGGTTTCCCTGTCTCTATAATTTACTCGAGTTCTTTGAAGGCTCACCTTGCATCTCCAGGACCTGTTCAGTATCTGCTACATACGAAGTACTACAATATAGACTTCATATTATGAGCATTTATTCATTCACTCAAATGTGAACATTACCAGAAAAGCAAGCTATCCTCAAGTAAGTAGGAGGCAATTACTTATTTCCCCCCGGCCCTCTCCAGAAAGGAGATGGCTATGGCTTGGTATAGACTGAAAAATGAAGGTCACAACTCCAATACCGTACTAGCTCCTAGAGGGAGAAGCAATGAGGCAGATTCAGAATTTCCAGAATTGGCATCAAGTAAAAACCATACCCGTTTGGAAACCCCTTTAGAGCAAAAGCATCAAGAAACTCAATGATAGAAATATCAAACAGTTCTCAAAAATGCTGTAACTACATGGCATGTTTGGGTTAGAGCAGTGGTTTTCAAACTGGGTTCTTCAGGTGGTCTTGGAGCCAGCTAAGTAGGGATGGCCAAGTTGGCAAAGTCTCCACGAATCCCCTCAATGTTCCACAAACCAGCCTTAGTTTTCCTTCAATATACTGGCTTACAGGAAAGATTCCATTTTAATAAAGAGCTCCATTGTTGCTATGCTTTGAGGCAGTGTAGGAGCTTAATGTTGACTGAATCAAGTCTGAAAAGCTCTGCCTTAGAAAAGCCTTCCCAACAGAATAAAGAGGCCTGATCCAGTGGCTTGGTCAGAGGCTGCAGCCCGCCCTCGAGATATTTCCCGCCACATCGCCTGGCTCACCTTCTACACACTTGGGCTCACAGTCCAGGGTGCGGGTCTTGCAGCGTAGACCTTCTCCAGTACCATCGATCCAGATATACATGGCTTGGACTTTCTCGCCCTGAGGCAGGGCCATATACACCTGCTTGATGCCTTTGTTTAAGTGGGAACTTGCTGAGGTGGCCATGGTGGAAGATGTTCTGGGGAGAAAAACAATGTTATCAACATCTACTCCTAACAGCTCCCCCAGAGTAATGGCTCAAAAGGGGACAATTAAATCAAAAAGCCAAGTGGAAGTCAATGCACTCTGCTTATAGAGATTCAAATTTTATATTAGACAATTATCTACTATAATAAGCTGTAAAAATCTGACCACCTTTTGAAGTAGTTAAAGCAGATGGTTCCTAAAGAAAAGAACAAAACCCTTAGTGGTAAGTCTGGATGCCTCTTGGCATCCCTGAGCTCCAAGGCTGAAGCTCCACAGCTTCTGAAGATCTAGGCTTCCAAGGCAGAATTTATAATTGAGTATTAAGCTCTATTCCTTTCCTATGGCTGAGGCAGTGAATTTTTTTTTTAAGTACTAACCTATTAAAGGATACAGAAGTTCAGCTATAGAAGGTTACCAAACATACCCCCTCCCAACATTGCTGTTTCTCTTTGCCTTGCTCATCTTAGTTGGAGTCTTCATGGAGACCTACTTCCCCCTTTCCCTAACCCTCACAACCAAAAAAAAATACCACCCCACAAAAAAACTACCTTAACACTTAGATTTGAGGATGAAACAAAGGTTACAAAATTTAAAAAGTCAGAGGCTTCTTAAAATAAAAGACTGCAGTACTATCACCACTAAGATGGTAAGAAACAGTGGGTAAGTCAGATTCTGAGCTGCAAGTGGACAATTCCCACTAGTCCGATGCGAAATTCTCACTTACCATAGGCTCAAATTTGAGAATGATAATATTCTTGAGATTTCACTTGAGAGAACTTTTTCAAGTGATTTCAGGAAATTCTCACTTCTAAATCATACAGATTTGGGATTTCAAAAGCTGAAGCATGCCACTACCGCAAGCCACTACCACAAAACCTCTGAAAGAAGACAAACTCTAAAGCACAAAACCAGCCTGGACACAAGAGGAAACAGGTCCTCCCCCTTCGCTCAGTGGCTGGAAAGGGAACACATTGTTCTCCTCCAATGACTTGGGCAACTTTCTCAAGCACAGAGGCAAAGTTTCTATGGGCAACCACCCATGTTTGCCCAGCTGAAAACATAACGGCTCTACCCTCCGACAGCCTCACCCTCCTAAGTAAGAGAACCTCCTAAGTAAGTCGTATCAGAGAACCAAAACCTCCGCCTACGAAGTCTAGAAGACTCAGTCATATCCCATCTTCCACCCCCATCCCTGACACCCCTTCGGCTCCCACCAAAAACTACCACCCCATGTCTGGCTCGGCTTTCTTCTCCAACCTGTTGCACCTGCAACATCACGCCACACTCTCAAGCCTTAGTTCCGGATTTCCTGCTCTTTCCGTGAGACAGTTGGACACCAGCAGTCTAGCGTACCGCATCAGCTGCTACAACCGCGGTGCCAAGTTTACGTGGGGGAAATGGATTCTGAAATTCAGATGTTTCTGCCGCTGCCACTGGCTCCGGGGTCGTTTGCCCTGGCCCCCCCACTCACCCCAGCCACATAGGGTCAAGTGTAGCATTGGGGTTGCCCTCTCTAGCCCTCTTCTTTTTGCAGCGCCATTCGCGCCTCTCCTCTTTTCCGGACTCTTGCTTGTCCAAGCACCGTTGCTTTCTGGGTGAGGGAGACGGAGAGGGGTCTAGAGAGTGGTCTGACCGGAAGGTGGAGGTATTGGCAGGCTGGGGTAAGTTCTTAATCTGGGCTCGCTGTTTCTCCCCAGGGACCACTGAGTAGGCAACAAAGCCGAAGCAGTTGGCGGGGGACCCCGAGGACACTGAGTCCACGTCGTCTTCATCTTCATTCCTTGCTTTCTTCGTGGATCTGTAGCTAGGGCAGGGTCCCCGCTTCCCGCCCCTGGCGGAGTTGGGATAATCCACTTTGAGAGCAGCCCCCTCCCACTGAAATTTCCCGAAAGTCGGCGCCCCGCCCCTTGGGGCCGGGTCCTGGTCTCAGGGCCTCACCGAGGGGCCCATGCCCGCCGCCCAGGGGCTTGGGGGCGGGAGAGGGGGGGCGCCGGCGGGAGAGACAGAGCGCGGCTACGGCCTCCTCCCGGCCCAACCTCTCCACGGGCGGCCACACCGAGGCCCGGGCTCTCCATTGTTCGGTCACACAGTAAGGCCGCCAGGACCCCCAGGCAGTCGCCGGCGCGCCAACAACGCTCAGGGTTACTCGCTTCAACCGAAGCGTCTAAAAGGCTGCCAGTATTTCCACAATTCCCCAAAACGCGCCACCCCGAAGGAAGAGCGCTTAGGGTCCGGCGCCTACAAAGCGTTCTGCGTGCGCCCCGGCAGGAGACGAAGCGGCTACTCCATCCACAACGCAAACACCCCCGCGAGCCCAGGGCGCCGGGAGCACCCAGCGGCCTCCAGGGGCGGCGCTTCGGGCTGTAAGTAGCGAAAAGATCAAAACAACTCCCCCCGCCCTTCACAGAGCCTAATCCAGGGCGCGCCCCATCGTCCCCAACGGCAGCCGGCGGGGAACCACCAGCGGTGAAGACACGCGGTAAGTGCGGGCGTGCCCGATCTGGGCCCGGGGCCACAGTAGTGTAGACCTGGAGACTGGGGGTGGGGGACGGGCGAACCGAGCCGCAAGAAAAGGCTGGAGCGCCGCGACTTGGGAAGCAGGAGGGAGCGGCGCGCGTCACTTGGGGACCTGCGGGCCAGCCAAGGGCTTACCTGGGCGGTGAGCAGACTGGCGGGCGGGCAGATCGCGAGAGCGAGGTGAGGAGAGGAGGCCGATATGCCGTTCAAAAGCCTTACTCTTCTCCCATCCTCGACTCTGCAGAGTGGCAGCTGTCCCACACCCTTTATCTGCGGCCCGGGGCCGCCCCCGGCGCCCTGATTGGTTCCCAGCGGCCGGGAGCCCGGGCAGATCAGCTGATGCGCTCCTGGGCCCGGCAGCCATTGGGCGCCGAGCGGTGCGGGCGCCGCGGGGGTAGGGGCAAGGGAGCGCGGCAAAGAAAGAGAAAGGGGCGTGGGGGAGGGGCC
>NW_003852411.1:11425204-11428884 GCF_000181295.1 Otolemur garnettii | reverse complement strand
GTTAAGTTTGAAGGGTGGGACAGAGCGCGGGAGTCGGAGGAGCCTGGGCTGGCTTGTGCCAGTGCGAGGTGCGAGGGGCCTCTCGGGCCTGGAGACAGTCCTGGGTTCGCAAAGCCTGGAAGAGCCACCCTCTTGGCTCTCCTAGTGGGATTGGGGAAGTGAACAGAACTCTGTGATTTCACATTTTTAAATCAGAGTGTTGTGTTTCTGTAATTCCAAAGGAAGGGTTCTGGAGGGCGGTAGAAACAAAATCTGGAGACCTGTCTGATACGGCCAGTGACAGACCTTAGGCAAGTCTTTGGGTCTCCCAGGGGGCCCAAGTCTGTTTATCTGCAGAATAAAGCTCAAAGGGTGACCTTTAGAGATGCCCACCCGATTTGAAGCTAAGTGGGCAAACTCTGCCCTAAGGGCAACTGGAAGGTGGAGGTCTTGGCATGCCCCTTCCAAGCCTAGGGTTCCTCAAGAATTTAAAAATTCCTTAAACAAATTTTATCTGCTTTTGCCTTTTAAGTATGCCTTTGTTGTTGTTGTTGTAGAGACAGTCTTACTTTATCGCCTTTGGTAGAGTGCAGTGGTGTCACACAGCTCACAGTAACCACCAACTCCTGGGCTTAGGCGATTCTCTTGCCTCCAGAGTCCCTCCTGACGGGGGTCTTGCTCTTGCTCAGGCCGGTCTTGAACTCATAAACTCAGGCAATCTACCCGCCTTGGCCTCTCAGAGTGCCAGGATTACAGGCACGTGTTCTAATTTTTATATTATTTATTTATTTTCTTCATTTTTTGAGACAGAGTCTCATTTTGTCACCCTTGGTAGAGTGCTCACAGCAACCTCCAACTCTTGGGCTCAAGTGATTCTCTTGTCTCAGCCTCCAAAGTAGCTAGGACTACAGGCACCCACCACACTGTCCAGCTAAACCATTGAATTTTTAGCAGCTGAAATCCACCTGGTATCTAGCCTTTACCCAGCCTGGGTCTTTGAAACTCTTGAGATTTTTCTGTTTGAAGACTAAAAACTCATGCTTCCAGGGCTTTTGGTAGAGGAAGGGAAGAAGTTTGTTCTTCTGGTTATGTTTTGTACCGCAAATACGGAAAAGAAATGTTGCCTGTAACCACACACACATAACTTGGTTTCTTCAGTCAACATCCTTTTCTTTTAAGGGTGTCTAACATTGCAGTGCTTTCAAATGACAGACGCAGCATTCATCTCAAACAGGTTTTGGTGTGTTTCTGACTGGTGACCTTTCGGATTGGTAAGGTGCCTTGCAAATTCCTTGTTAAAGCATTCTAATGTGGTTAAAGGCAGGGCTTTAGGTCAGACAAACCGAGGTTCGAGCCTGGATTTTACCTCTTTTTTTTTTGAGACAGAGTGTCAAGCTGTCACCCTGGGTAGAGTGCCGTGGCGTCATACCTCATAGCAACCTCAAACTCTTGGGCTTAAGTGATTCTCTTGACTCGGCCTCCCAAGTAGCCGGGACTACAGGCACCCGCCACAATGCCTGGCTTTTTTTTTTGGTTGTAGTTGTTATTGTTGTTTGGCTGGTGGGGGTTGGATTGAAACCTGCCAGCTCTGGTGTATGTGGCTGGTGCCCTAGCCGCTTGAGCTACAGGCGCCTGGATTTGAGCCTGGATTTTACCTCTTAATAGATTTGTGTTGGCTGAGTTACTTAGACACACGAAGCCTCAGTTTCTGTGCCTATAAAATAGGGATGATAATAGCTGCCTTATAAAAGGATTAATTATGATAGTGCATGCAAAAGAGAGGAAGGTAGTATCTGAAAGGTACTAAATGTTTAGAAAACGGTAATTATAGTGATTATGGAGCGAGATAATCTGAAGAGTTTGGATTCTTTCCCCATAGCAACTCATTAGATACAACTTTCAGACTCAATAATTCTCCATTAGTTTTGAGAAAATGGGCTTATGCCTGGTGACAGACTAAGTTAACATGGTTAAAGAGGGGCAGCAGAAGAAAAAAGTGATGTTTTTGTCTTAAAAAGTACTAATTTGGCTCGGCGCCTATAGCTCACCCGGCTAAGGCGCCAGCCACATACACCTAAGGTGGTGGGTTCAAATCCCCAGCCCGGACCCACCAAACAACAATGACGGCTGCAACCAAAAAATAGCCGGGCGTTGTGGCGTGCGCCTGTGGTCCCAGCTACTTGGGAGGTGGAGGCAGGAGACTCGCTTGAGCCCAGGAGTTGGAGGTTGCTGTGAGCTGTAATGCCACGGCACTCTGCCCAGGGGGACAGCTTGAGGCTCTGTCTCAAAAAAAAAAAAAAAAAAGTACTAATTTCCAGATGCCAAACGATCACCGCATGAAACAGAGCCTTCTACTGCACTCACCACCAGGTGAGGTAGGAACGGCAAGCATAAAAAAAAAAAAAAAAAAAATAGGGAGGTACAAACTCAGTTTTTAAGCTTTTGGTAGTTCTGCCCTTTGAGTGCCTACTTCTTTGCTAGGTATCTTGATCTCCTTGAGTTTTGTTTATTGATCTCATTATCCCCCAGTAGTGTTCAGGGTACATGTTCAATAAATGATGTTTGTTGACTACATAGAAATGACAGCGGCACCATCAAGAGAATATGTGGTTTGTACTGCTTTTCTGAGAATGGAAATAGATTTACTTTGATCCGTTCATGTGACCAGGGACCTGCTTTATAAGGGTTAGGAACGTAATACGTGACCACTGGCTCTTTCAGAAGTGAACAAGAGGCCTTGTCCTCCTAGGTCAGCCCCGCATTTATTTGAACCAACCCAATTAGGACCCAAATGAGTCCCAGGACTGACCAGGGAAGCTTAAGAGTGCATGAGGGAAGAAAAAGCAGAAGAAAGTCCTTTAACCCATTTGCCCCCAGAAACCCAGATTGTACTTTTAGAGAAGCAGAACAGCCTATTTCATCCAGTTTGACTTTGCTGTGTCTGCTGTCCTTTGTTCTCATTCCCTTTCTTCCCTAAATTGCCACCCACCCCCCTCCTCCACCCCTCCATAAAGCCAGCAGTAGAATGCTTGACCCCATGAACTTTTCTACCTCTAGATACACTCAGTATCAAAGCCGAGAGGGGCTTCTATTGAATGTGCTTTAAGTCAATTTTTTTTCTATTTGAGTTGTTATGTCCAAGGGGTGGGTGGAGTAGGAGAGCAATATTACAGATAAAAAGTTTGTTCCAGGGTGGCGCCTGTGGCTCAAAAGGGTAGGGCGCCCGCCCCATATGCCAGAGGCGGTGGGTTCAAACCCAGCCCTGGACAAAAAAAAAAAAAAAAAATTGTTCGAAATCTGCAGAAATAGCCCAGGACCAAAAGCATTTTTTTTTTTTTTTTTTTGGTGGTGATCTGCAGCCAGAAATAAAGACCTTGTTTTAGGTGGGCTCTAACTGTGAGTTCTCCTCACAACTTCTCTCTCTCTCTTTTCAAAGGTCCTTTCTCACTCTAGGTATGAAGTCCTTAACCTAGAGATCTGAGAGTGCTGATGTGATTATCTCACACTCTGTAGACATGAAATTAGGGTGGGGCTCAAATGGACTCAAGCCTTCAGCCTTTTTATATGTTTAGGAAATGGAGTTTTCCCTATATAGGAATGATTTCTTTCTTTCTTTTTTTTTTTTAGACGGAGCCTCAAGCTATCCCCCTGGGTAGAGTGCTATGGCATCACAGCTCACAGCAACCTCCAACTCCTGGGCT
>NW_003852411.1:11411251-11422930 GCF_000181295.1 Otolemur garnettii | reverse complement strand
AAAATTGAAGTAACTTGCCGAAGCCATGTTAGGGCAATATTTTACAGCCTAGGGTGCTTCCGAGGGGCCGTTCCTTTGAAAACCCTTTTCTGTTCTTCTTTAGTGTCCTTGGTCTGTGGGCAATGTGTTCCTGCTCCATCAACCCTAAAATACAGACATAAGAGGGCAGGTACCAACTAGCTTACCTCTGAATCCCACATTATGGCTTACCAGTGACTTCAGTATAGCTGGCATTCAATATGTATTTTCTTTGCAAATAACTAAATTACTGGAAAAACAATGCTGTCCGGCAGGTTCTCGTTGAAGGAATGTTTGGAGGTCTTTTTGCATGTCTAACATACTATGCCAAATTGTTTGGCAAATCTGGGATTTTTGTAGATCTATTTGTTCTTTATTCTCAATGCACATACAGGTCTACCTTTGCTCTCTAGATGGAGTGGAACATTATTGAGGCTAATTAAAAAGTTTAGGGAATTTAGTCTTCTGACAAAACAATTACTTGGATCAGACTATCCTTTAGTTAGTACTTTTTTAGTTAGTACTTTTCCCAGAGACATCCTCAACTGGTTCCACAGCCCTTCCTTATTCCCCATCCTGGTAGCTGATTTGGATCCCTGTTTATTTCTTTTTCACCTGCTAAATTTTAATGGAACACAGACACCCTTAGGGTATGTTTCCTGCATGCTTGGGCAATACTTGTCTGGTTCTGTATTCTTCCTGCCTATCTTTCTCCTCCCTCACTTCTTTTAAACTCTTTTTTTTTTTTCTTTTTTTGAGGAAGTTATGGGGGAGCTTGTTTACTGGGATTGGAAAGCTAGAGGCTCTGCCAGGATGATGTGAGCATAGTGCCCTCTGGTGGAACTTTGTGAAAATTACAAATTTCTCCCCCAAAGCTTAAGTGGTAAGTTTTTTTGGACTGGCCTTCATGGGGAGGGCCTTTCTGTTATATCTTAAATATAGTAAGTTTATGACATGCAAGTTTGTTGCCTACATTAGGTATTTGAGAGCTATTATTTTGGGGGTATCCCTGGAGCTATGATTACCAGAGGTTTATCATTATAATTTTAGGTCTCAACTGACTAGAAACGGGCAGCTAAGTATGTGTGCTTTTTTATCACCTCCCAGCAAGGTGTAAGAGAGATAAAGAAAAAAGGAAAGTTCCCAAAGAGGATAGGAACCAAGAGTAGCAAGAAGTGGCAAAGATCAGCAGACTTGGTCACAAACAAGTCTGATCCTCAACCCTTGCTTGGATCTGAGCCCAGAAATGTAAGTCAGAGCCAGAAGTTCAGTGGCTGCCAGGTTCTCACCTCCTAGGGAAGTAAGGGGTTGAGGGGGGTGCAGAAAGTGTAGCATGAACACACCCTGTGGGGGCCCAAGGTCATGACACTGTTTGCTGCTCCACCTGGGCCTTCTGGCTGGCCTTTTTTAAAATTTCATTTTGAGGATCACTCTCTTCTCTGTTGCCATTAGCAAAATCATTGTGGCTGTGAGGACACAGTCGTGGGCTTCAGTGAAATGTATCTGCACTTAAATTCCTGTCCTACCTGGAATCAGTCATGAGACTTGGGCAGGTCAACCTGCTGGAGTCCCAAGTCCCAGTTCTCTGAAGGGTCTTTATAGAAACATTTGTGAGGATTCAAAAATAAGCACAGAGTGAACAATTCATCACCAAGGTACTGAATTTTATTATATCCATGAATGAGGAAGAGAATGGACCTTTTTTTTTTTTTGAGACAGACTCTCAAGCTGTCATCCTAGGTAGAGTGCTCACAGCTCACAGCAACCTCAAACTCTTGGGCTTAAGTGATTCTCTTGCCTCAGTCTCCCAAGGAGCTGGGACTACAGGCGCCCACCACAAAGCCTGGCTATTTTTTGGTTGTAGTTATCATTGTTGTTTGGTGGGCCTGGGCTGGATTCAAACCCGCCAGCTCCAGTGTATGTGTCTGGCACCCTAGCCGCTGAGCTATAGGTGCTGAGCCATAATGGACCTATTACTAAGGCGATGGCTCAGTATTTAGGACTGCTGGTAGTAACCAGAGGCTGGAAAACATCCTGTGACCCATCCAGCAACACATTTAAAAAGAACAGGGGCAAGGAGTGATACTAGAAGCAAATAAGCCTTTATTAAGCATCAACTATGGCACTTAGTGTCAGTATATGTGGGAAATTATGTAACTTGGATATGGCAAAGCCTTTATGCTTTGGGAGTCTACCCATTAGTTTGTGAGGAAAAAAATCTTGCTAGGGGAAATGATGTCAGAAATGTCAGAAAGCAAAACATGTCACCAGTATGGGAAAAATAAAAAGCCAAACTACACACAAGTACCTAAGAGTTCCAAGATAGAGGAGTAGGTAAGAATTCTTGGAGAGGGTCACCTTGGGGAACAGTGGGAGTGGTTTCTATACTGGATAATGGACAACGTGGTAAAAATGTGATTGAGGGATAGCTTTCTGTGACAGGCAGGGAAGAGATCTGCAAAGACCTAAGAATAGGATTTAAAGGATGGCGTGTGCAAAGATACTGATGGTGAAATAGGTGCACTTTGCCTAGAGTAAGAGTAATTCAATGTGAAGTTGGGAAAGTACCGAGCATTAGAATTCTATAAAAATTTAAGTTAGAAAAATGTGATATGCTATTAAGGCATATAAGAAGTCTCACTACATATGTAAAATTGAAATGAAGTTAATCTTTAAAAGTTCGGGGGAGAGGAGGAGATAAAAAGAACACAATTTCAACTTGTATAAACTGACTACAAATGTTGTTAACGCTACCCCCACGGGCTGGCACAGCTTTGGTAAGCTCAGAAAAGTCTCCACTTCTCTTGATCGGGATGAGACTTGCTTGGCTTGGGTTTTCATTGGTGAGAAATCTTTATTCCCTCAGGTGAAGGGCAATCCCTTGTGCCTGCAGAGGCAGCTCGTGACTTCATGGCTGCTGGAGTCCACTCTCCCCACCCCACAGCCCTTCCTTGTCTTGCATTCTTTCCACCCAGCCTTTCCTTGCACACTCATCTATTTCTCCTACCCTCTTCTCTCCCTCCCCCCGAACCCAGCTCCTTCCCAGGCACCTTTCTCCTCATCTCTTCAGCATGTAGAGGCTCAAGAACAGGAAATGCACCAGCAGATAGGGACCAGCTGCCTGTTCTTCAGGGCATTACCTTCACTGGGGACTGAAGAGGGTGCCGTGTAGCTGAGAGAACCATAGGAAGAAGATGGGGTGCACTACATGTGAGCATCGTAGGCCCTGTCTCAGAGGCCGCTCTTTGAAAGGAGGAGAGCCTGGTCATCTTTCTCTGACTGCTCCGCTTCCTGCAGCAACGTGTAGAGAGGGCCTGGCGTGCTTGTGTGATATGGAGCTTCTTTGGACCTCATCCCCTTCAAGCCGGGGCTGTAACAGCGATGCCGTAAAAGGGAGAAGCCATAGATTCCCAACAGGCATGAGGCATTGATCATCAGATGCCAGCAGAAGAAGGTGGTGACAAACATGAGGTCACTGATGTCATCGTCCTGCCAGGGGTAGCCGGAGAGTGGTCTGAATAGGATAAAGCCTGCCTGCATCAGCCAGGAGCCCATCAAGAGAAACAGAAAGGTCTCCATCATCCAGAGGTAAGACATGTCAGGAGCCCACAGCTCTGCCGTCAGCACCAGCAGCAGGAGGAACACCACCATGATGACCAGAGCATGGACTTGCAGCTCTATCCCTTCCGAGCTTTTAACATGTGACACCAGCAGCAGCAGGAGCTCATAGAAGCTCAGGACCAGGGCTCCCTTTTCTAGGACCACACACCTCTGAGGGAAAACATTCCTGCTCATGAATTCTGCACAGCCGCTGAGGGCGAGGAGGATGAACATGGTGAGATGTTGCCACTCTTTGGGGTACATAAACCTTGGTGGCATGTCCCTGTTCATCAGTATTAAGCCTCCTTCAATGCAGCTGATCTCATAAGCTATCAAGAGGGAACCAGCCACCATCTTTAACAAACCTCCATAGGATATATTCCACAGCCTGGCCCATCTTCCCTTATTCCTGGTAGGGCACAAAGGATTCAAGAGAGAGTCATTGAATATTACAGTTTTGGAGACCACTACTGCCTGATACAGTCCATATAGGAACAGAAAAAGTCCTGGATACACATGACCAATAAAGGTTCCCATTGAACTACAGACCTGTCTAAAGGAGAAAAGCTCGAGACTCGGACACGGCCACACCGCAGGCCACTTCAATTCTGGGTTTGGAAAGAACTGCCTTCCACTTACTTATATCATCTCATGCCACCTACTGCTGCCCCACAGAAAGGAAATATTTCTCTAGACAAGCCTACACACTTGGGGTCATGTGGCTTTACTGTTCCATGCCATCTGTTACACTGGGAACCAGCTGGCTTCTTCCGGAGAAGGAGGCTGCTGAATGGGCTTCCAGGGGTCCTCTTACGGCCCTTTGGTGCTTCTGGTCACATTTTCCCCATGGCTTCCTTCCTCCTGTTCTGCACAATGCACAGAGGACAGACAAATGGTGGTGGCCACCAGGGTCTTGAGAGAAGGCCTTGGCACTCGTACATTCTTGAGGGGCGTTCAGTACTTCTTAATTGAAAAGTCACATGTTTTCTTTCTGGACACATAAAGATTTGGGTACACGACCATTCAATACAAACATAACACCTATCTGGCTTTTTCTATTTTCTTTGGTACACACATCACGAAGGCCACCAAGATAACTCCTTTTAGCCTTCCCCTTCCCCCCTCACATCAGCCCAGCCACCACCACTTCAGAATCTCTACTGGCCAGTCCATGAATCTGAAAACCACCTTTCAATGCTGATTTGGGGTTCAGGTGATTTTGTAGCGTGTCAGTGGAACTGAACTAGAACCTTGTTTCCCAGGATTGCCCTCCCCCCACGGGTCCAACTTAGCTGTGGCTACATGTGGAATTTTTATGGGAATCTGAAGATGGAAGGAAAGTGGCCCCTAAGTACACTACGCAGGTATGGGTGCCAGGCCCACTGGGGTTCACGGGTTCTGTCACAGATGTCCTGGCTCACTTCTTGCTGTTTGTTGGAAGATTTAGTGGGGCTGGAGAATTGAAGGTGAAGCACAGTTAGAAAGACCAAGCTTAGTTCTGCTTGCTGAAGGAATCCTCTTATATACTTTTACACTTTAGATGTTTTTTCAACTACTGTATAGTTATTATAGAAAAAGCATGGGAACCGTGTAAGCATAAAGAAGAACGTGATGGCTGGGCATGGTGGCTCATGTCTGTAATCCTAGCACTCTGGGAGGCAGAGACAGGTGGATTGCCTGAGCTCATGGGTTGAGACCAGCCCGAGCCAGAGCGCCAGTAGTCTCAGCTACTCTGGAGACTGAGGCAAAAGAATCACTTGAGCCCGAGTTTGAGGTTGCTGTGAGCTCTGATGCCATGGCACTCTACCAAGGGCGGCAAAGTGAGACTCTGTCTCAAAAAAAAAGAACATTACAAATCATCTGTAACTCCCAAGCTGGAGGTGACCACTATGAAGTGCAGAGACAGTTCTAAGGAGGCAGTGTCAGGAAGTAGAAAATACATCAGTTGGAAGTCAGAATCTGGATTCCAGTCCTTGTTCTCTCTTACTTTGCTGAATGTCCTACCAGTATGTAAAAAAGTGACAATTGTACTTAACTTTCCAAGAGTGAAATTAAAAAGGCAAGGATATTGTTACAAGGAGGGACCATGTTTATCTCCTGTCCCTTTCTTTTGGTGAGGTATCAGAGTACCTGGAAGGCCCTAATAGAGCTGAATGCTCAGAGGAAAGAGATTCAAAGGGAAAATCTGAGAGTGAAGCTTCTGAAGCAAATTAGGGAGGAGATCCCTGCAGGGACCCTCCTGGTTCTTGGATTTTCCCTTGGAGGAACAGAGTGTCCATTCTCCTTTGTATTAGCAGGGCCAGGCCAGGGGGCCTGTGGTCCGCTGGCCTCAAGAAGACCTGTGCTGGGTGGCTCTTAGTTGTTGCTTGTAGTACCGAAATCTGTGGTTTACGTGTGGGAGGAGAGACACAGCTCCCTCTTTCACTTCCCCAGCTGCTCCTGGCCCCTGTGACCGGGCAGCAGTGGTCAGGAGAGGAGGGAGAACAGCGGCACTGACCCAACAACAGGGGGAGGTAGAAGTGGCCCGGATGCAGGACATATAGCCCACTTCAGTCTCCTTTGGGATGCTAAGGCCCCCACCTTGGCCAGACATCAAGGGAACAGGTTGTTCATTGAAACACGAGCATCCTGATGCCAGGACTTTGAAGATAGGAATCGCTTATCCCAAACCCAACACGGCCCATAAGCAGTTGAGCAAGAAGCCAAAGATGGTGAATGATTAGCAGAAGTGGCAGACAGCTGCAGAGTCTGTGGACCCGGAGGACCCGGAAGGGTGTTTGGTGGGGGAAAATCAGCCAGACTGTAGGAGCCCACAAAGATCCTTCATGGCCTGGCTGCTCCACAGTGAGGTTCCCCCAGCTTTTCCCCTCCATGCCGCCATCCCACATTCCCCAATATCCCCAGGCCCAGCCACGACCACTTGTCTGGCATGCCAGGGTGAGCAAGAAGGTCCTCCGGGATCCAGTAAACCTGAATTTGCTACCTGCTGTGAATCTGCTTAGTGCCTCAGGGCAGGTAAAGAAGAGTAAGATTGAGTTCTTACCTTCTGAGCTTACAAGTGAGTTGAGGGTGCAACCCCTGTGCACTCACACACATGCACATTAGAGATCTACTCAGGCTATCTCAGCCCCATAGAAATATATGCCACAAATGGGCATTTACATTTTCCAACAGTCACAGTAAATAAGTATCACACAGCTGAAGTTAATTTTATTGAAATCTTATATTGAATCGAATATATTATTTCCACATGTAATTTATGTAAAAATTATGAGGGAGGTATTTTAAGTTCTGAATTTCAAACAGAGTCTTCAAAGTGCGGTGTATATTTTACACTTACGGCGCATCTCAATTCAGACGCGCTATGTAACAGTGCTCAGTAGCCACAAGTGATTAATGGCTCCCACGTAGATTGTCCACCCGTGGACAGTATAAAATGGTATGTTGAGGCATTTTGGTGAAAACTCAGTCGATGAAGAAAGAGGTAGAAGCTTGTTCAGAAATGGCATCTAAAGAGCAAACTATAAATTTTTTTTTTTTTTTTGAGACAGAGTCTCACTAGTTGCCCTCAGTAGAGTGCTGTGGCGTACCAGCTCACAGCAACCTCAAACTCTTTGGCATAGCGATTCTTTTGCCTTAGCCTCCCAAGTAGCTGGGACTACAGGCACCACCACAACACCTGGCTATTTTGTATTGCAGTTGTCACTATTGTTTAGCTGGCCCAGGATGGGTTCGAACCTGCCAGCCTTGGTGTATGTGGCTGGTGCCATAACCACTGTGCTATGGGCATGAGCCAGGAAACTATAAACTTTTTAATGACTGTCAATTTTGATATGGTGCATTCCAAAAGCATATTTTAATTGCATTTTTCTCTCTACGGTGTTTTTCAACCTTTTTTTTTTTTTTTTATTCCATGGCACACTTGAACCTTTAGTTAAACTTTCACAGCACATTTAAATTACATTGATTAAAAAAAAGAGTAAAAAAAGAATATACTTACTATACTTTAAATTTCTTTTGAAAATAATTTAGTTAATGATCTTTAAAATTTTTTGTGGCACACCAGTTGAAAATCACTGGTTTGGGGGAGTATTACCACCACCATCCTTGTCATCATCATCACCCTCATTAATGATGAGTCCTACTCACCTTGGGAGAGGGAAGGCCTGAGCCTGGAAGCTTCAGAGGGTCACACAGGGAGAGGGTCCTGGAATCAACACAAGGTCAGAGACAGCTCATCCATTCACGTTCCCAAACTTTCATCTTATTTCAAGTAAGGGTTACCAGCCTTGGGGTTTATCAGTGACTTGCTAAAACAAGACTTACAAGAGATGGACAAAAATCATTCTAATTTCTCATTTTAAAAGGACTTATGTCTTTGATTTCTTTTGGCACACCACCTCATAGTCATCCTCTTCAAACTTGTGTAATGTGAGCTTTATATCTCCTGTATAACCATGACTTCATTTTCACCATTTGTATGATTGATTTCAGGTACTTTTCAACTATCACATATCAAGCAGTTGCAAATTTCTTTTTCTCCTGGAAACTCGGCAGGTGGAAGCATATACTCACTGTTCCTCTGTTATACCTATATCTTTCCTTAAACAGTGGTCCGCAACCTATGGGTTGCGACCCCTTTGTAACAATGAAAATACATTGCGGCATTAGGAAGGTTGAGAACCACTGCCTTATGAGAATGCTGTAAACTCATCCTCATGGCTGAGGACAGAACTGTAGTTTCCTCCATCTGTCTGTCTTATACATCATTTCTCTTCCAAATCAGAACATGCATCCCCAAGTTAAGAGTTAACCTCTGCTCCCTTTTACTCAAGATTCTTAAATCTGCCATCTGGGAATTTTATTTTAAATTTCAAATTCTGTCTGCCCACCAAAAGATTCACCCTCCTCACACAGTCCAGAGTTGTTGCTAGGAAGGACTTGCCTAGCTAGGAGTGCTGTTTCCCAGTGTCTCAGTGACTGAGGTTGAGCCAAGGGAATATGTGTGGATTGATGGGTACCACTTTCAAGCATGGTCCATATGAATCTCCCTCCTATTCCTCATCATTTCTTTCTCCATATCTGCTGGCTGAATATAGAGAACTGTGAGGCTTTACAGAAGAGCAAAGATGTAGGTGGGAGGAGTCCAGCTTCAGTAAGGCCGTGTGGAGCACTGCCTCCCAACTGCAATGCTGTCATTGCACTTTCTGTATATGGGATAAATAACCTGCTGTCGTGTTATGCTAAGAAGATTTAAGGGTTTCTGCTTTAAATTAGTTAATCCATGTATGCTGTCTATCGTGTGTCAGGGTTCTTCCCCGGCAGCAGGGTCCACTAAGACTTCTGGAAACGGACGGCAATCAAGTGAAGAAATATAGAGTTAGAAATGATGGTAAAGGAAAAGACGTGAGACACAGAGTAGAATTAAAGGTGAGAGCTCAGGGGTCCATTGCCCATTTGTGGGCTTCTGGCAATGGCACCGGGTGTTTGCTCCACTCTGATTTTGTTGAAGTCTATTTGCCCAGAGGGTAAGATGGGGGAGGGAACCAAGATGCTAGCAGTTTCTGAGTGAGCATATGCGCTCCTATTATTATTATTATTAACCTTAAGGATAGCCTTGAAAAATCTGAAGTCTGAGCCTTGTATTGGGAGAAACTCAAGCTTGAGATCACACACACAGATTTCTAGGGAGGTCTTAAACACTGCTAGTTCCCTGTGGAGTAAAATGCCACCAGCGTTAATCTCCTCTGAGGAATTGGTGTGAGGGATGCATTTTCCTCCCATCACCACCACAGAGGATCTTCCTCTGCAATAAGTAGGGTGACCAGACGTCCCGATTTTGGCGGGACAGTCCCGCTTTTCAACAATTTGTCCTGTGTCCCACATTGTTTTAAAAAAGTCCCGATTTTTGGAAAGAATGCCCAAATGGGCTGGAGAACAAGAAGGGAATATACAGCTTTCAGCCGCCATATGGCTATTTTGCCAGAATATGAGTTTTATATTATTTTTGTTAATTTTATAATGTTAAACTGTAATAAATAATTGCTGAGAAGTGATTATTGAGAACTGCTTATCAAAGTTTGCCTTGTTGTCAGGCCCTGCCTGGAGGCATCCCCTGCCCCGCCCCGCTCCACCCCCGTGCCATGTTGTCCCACCTTACAGCTGTTAAAATCTGCTCACCCTAAATAAGGGATATAAGCTCTTCTGCCCATATCTCAGGGCTAGAGCTACTCCCTTGATCTCTGCCCCAGGCAAATGCAAATCTCCACAATAGGTATCTGCTTTGCCTGTTTACAAAGCAGGAAATGACCCAGTTAATGGATCTTTCTGGGTCTTGCCATAGCCTCTTTTATGACCATTTTTCCTCAGAGTGCTCACAGACCCAGCAGGGTGTTTGTAAGCTGTACCCCCAACAGGCTAGAGTTTCAGAAAGGGCAGGAAACTTGCTAGCAATGGCTAGCTTAAATGTAAACTAGCTGACATTTCTTTGTTCTGACTGACTCAACTTACATTCTAATTTTCCTCTTTTTGCGGGGGAGCTTTCCCTTGCCAAGAATGGGGTCTTCGGTCCCCATTCTCTCAGCATCATGTTTCCAAGGGGGCCATGGGATATCATATAAATTTGACTCCAGACCATGAACTCTGTCAAAATACCTGAAGGATTAAGCGGAGCCCTCCCACCCAATCCTCTCTGTACCTTCAGCATCTCTAGTTTGGAATACTTATGTACCCTATAGAAGCCACTTGATTTTTGTGACCAAGGAAACTGAATTTGCAAGGGTTTCTTACGACTTTGAACTCAGAGCATAAGAACTCAATGATTCTGAGGCTGCTGCTGCTTCTCAATGGGATCCCTGCTTTACTCTGAATATAATCTTCCAGTATAAGGGCCACGTGTCTCAATTTTATATAGTGTTTCCTATCACTGATCAGAACTGGATAAACTTTCACTAAAAATCAATACCACCTATATTAGTTTTCTATTGCTTTGCAGCAAAGTAACACAAATTAGAAGCTTAAGCAACTCAAATTTATTTTCTCAGTTTCCATGAGTGAGAAATTCAATATGGGTTAGTTGAGTCCTGTGCTCAGTCTCACCAAGTCATAATCATGCATCTGACCAGGCTGTGATTCTCTTCTGAGCCTTAGTCCCCCTTTGAGCTGGCTGGCTATTGGAAATATGTATTTAATACCTTGCAGGTCTAGGTCTTGGGACTTTTATTTTCTTGTTAGCTGTTAGCCAGGGACTAGAGGTTTCTCACTTTCTTGCCACAGAGGCTGTTCACAATAGGACCAACAGCTTTCTTCCTGCCAGAGGAAATGAATCCTTGAGGATTTGCCTTCCTGAATGGGCTAACCTGACTAGGTCCGTACACCTAGGAAAATCTTTGTTGTTGTCGTTTTTTGAGACAGCTTCAAGCTGTCGCCCTGTGTAGAGTGCAGTGGCATCACAGCTCACAGCAACTTCCAACTCCAACTCCTGGGCTCAAGCGATTCTCCTGCCTCTGCCTCCCAAGTAGCTGGGGCTACAGGCACCCACCACAACGCCTGGCTATTTTTTGGTTTCAGCCGTCATTGTTGTTCAGTGGGCCTAGGCTAGATTTGAACCCACCAGCTCAGGTGTATGTGCCTGGCGCCTTAGCTGCTTGAGCCAAGGCACTGAGCCCTAGGAAAATCTTTGAATGAATCTTGGATTAATTTAAAGTTAACTAATTAGTAACTAATCATAGGGGGCATATTTTATTATGTTCTCTCATCCTGCCCACATTCCAGGGAAGGAATTATGTAGGACGTATGCACTATGGGCAGGAATCGGGGGAGGGGGGATATATTAGATTTTTTACTTCCCATACCCTCTAGTTCTTCTCTTCATTCCTAACCACAAGTTGCAAGATAATTGTATACATCTTTGTTTCTTTTCTTTTTTTTTTTTGAGACAGAGCCTCAAGCTGTCACCCTGGGTAGAATGCCATGGCATCATAGCTCACAGCAACCTCCAACTCCTGGGCTCAAACCATTCTCCTGCCTCCACCTCTGAAGTAGCTGGGACTACAGGTACCT
>NW_003852411.1:11400440-11410355 GCF_000181295.1 Otolemur garnettii | reverse complement strand
CGGCACTCTACCCAGGGGGACAGCTTGAGGCTCTGTCTCAAAAAAAAAAAAAAAAGAAAATGGAGGCAAAGACTGGAGTGATGCGGCCACAGCCACAGAATGCTGGAGATAGCAGTGGGCGTGGGCAGCAAGGAGAGGGGTGTGGAGCTGATTCCACCTCAGAACATGGAGGAGGCACCAGCATGTCTGTGCATTGATTTCAGGCTTCTGGCCTACAGAGCTGTGAGAGAAAAATGTCTATTGTTTCAAGCCACCGTATTTATGGTAGTTTGTTCTGGCCCCCTGGGAAACTAATAGAGATGGTAGCAGGGTCTCACCAGTCTGAGTTGTCCCCAGAGGCAGGAGCTAAGAGAGTAAAACCCTCCACCTTCTTCCGTCCTGCTGGAGTCAGGACCATTGGCCAAGCCCTACCAGAAGCCAGAGGGTAGGGGACTTCAAAGATGTGCTCAGACCAGTTATTGTCCATCCTGGGAGGCAGAAGGGTGGGGAAGGTGGAAGATGGGTCTGGAGGAGCAAATAGAGGCTGTGTGGCACACTTCTTTGTAGGTCATAGGTGTTGCAGCCATCGATCCTGATTTGTCTGGAGCAGTTTGGTTTTTACCTGTTGTCCCAATTTCCAAATTAAAGAACTAATTAGCCCCTTTTTACTGTCAGGTGTCCAGGCTTGAATAATAAATCATATGGTCCTTTTACTAAAGGAGGAAACGCAGTTGGATCATTATTCCTGGGAACAGAGTGTGCTGTGGGGTATGTTAAGTGAGGCAAGTGACCACAATTAGCAGAATACTCTGCCTTTGGATTGTCCTATTGTCCTAACCATTCTTGACAGGTAGGAAAAAACACTTGACAAGGACACACCTACCTCCCAAACCTGGGTTATAAGCCCCATATTTTCTGCATTTAGTTTCCATTTTTTTTTTTTTGAGACAGAGTCTCATATGTCACCCCCAGGAGTGTGATATGGTGTCACAGCTCGCAGCAACCTCAAACTCTTGGGCTTAAACGATTCTCTTGCCTCAGCCTCCTCAGTAGCTGAGACTATGGTGCCTGCCACAACACCTGGCTATTCTCTTGTTGCAGTTGTCATTGTTGTTTAGCTGGCCTGGGCTGGGCTCAAACCTGCCATGTTCCATGCATGTGGCTGGCACTGTAACCACTGTGGTATAGGTGCCAAGCCTTTAGCTTTCTTTTTCTACCTCCTCCCCTTCTTCTTCTTTTTTTTTTCTGTTGCCCTGGGTAGAGTACCATGGTGTCATAGCTCACAGCAACCTCAAACCCTTGGGCTCAAGTGATCTTCTTGCCTCAGAGTCCTGAGTAGCTGGGACTACAGGTGGCTGCCACGACGCCCAGCTAATTTTTCTATTTTTAGTAGAGCTGGGTCTCAGTCTTGCTCAGACTGGTCTGGAACTCTTGAGCTCAAGTGATCTACCCACCTCGCCTCCCAGAGTACTAGGATCACAGGTGTGAGCCACCAAGCCTGGCCTGCATTTTCATCCTGAAGATCTTTGCATGTCAGGACGTAGATATTTCCCCTTTTTGTTTTAACTCCTACCAGTGCTCCATATTTATTTAACTGTTCCCTTATTGGTGAACATTTATTACTTAAAGTTCTCTGTGGAAACAGTGCTTCAGAGACAGTTCTTGTACATGCCTCTTCATGTATGTGTGTGACTATTTCTAAAGGAGCTACTGTCTCAGAGTTCTTAGCTGCAGGCAACAGATACAAGCTAGTTTAAGAGAAAAGGAATTCACTGAAATAGATGAGTTGTTCACAGACCCTTGAGTGGACTGGAGCAGGAGGTTCCAGCCTACTTTTGAAGGACCAGTGCCCAGAACCTCACTGTTGAAGAGGGAATTAGTCCTTTGGAAGCTGCTTCTGCTGGCACTGACTTCAGACCTCTGGGTTAACTGGCCCAATGAGGAACAGAAGTTGTCTTCTGTGCCCCTGTCGCCCAGAGTATGCTGAATTTTGTTGAAGTTAAACTTATATTTTATTTTCATTGAGAGTGCATTTAATGTAAATATGTTTCAGTGAATGCAGATAGAGTACATGACAGATATATTTTATGAGATAGTAGGCTTGGAGAATTTCATTCATTGTCAGAGATTTGCTGAGTGGTTTAGAACTGGGGTACAGATGTTAAGAACAATGAGGAAGGGTGACACCTGTGGCTCAGTGGGTAGGGCGCTGGCTCCATATACTGAGGGGGGGTGGGTTCAACTCGGCCCCAGCCAAACTGCAACAAAAAAAATAGCCGGGCATTGTGGCAGGTGCCTGTAAGTCCCAGCTACTCGGGAGGCTGAGGCAAGAGAATCACCTAAGCTCAAGAGCTGGAGGTTGCTGTGAGCTGTGATGCCATGGCACTCTACAGAGGGCGACAAAGTGAGACTCTGTCTCTAAAAAAAAAGAAAAGAATAAAAAAGAACAATGAGGAAGTGTTTTCTGGGTTTCTTCATTATTTACCATGACTGTATTCAAAAGGCAATATGGAGCGCAGAGGATAAATAATGGGAAAGAGTTCAGGGACTAGATATAACAGGAGAAATAAAAAAGATTAGAAGTGTCTTTCCCCCACGACCTGTGCCCCAGCTGTAAGCCCTGGGCAGGGTGTGGGAGCCTCTCACCCTCCACACAACCATGAACCTGGGGGTAGAGACAGAATGTACAGTGTGCACGTGCCCTTTAGAAGGCCTGGGAATAATTGCTCTGCACTACTGATGCACATGGTCTTTCCCTTCCTATTTTCTAAACAGTCCTCTTTCTTCTCCGTAAAGAAGCCAGCGAAGGCCAGACAACAGAAACAGGGGCTTGACTGTCAGTCCCACCAGCTTAGGACTCTGTCTTGTCTGTCACCAGCCTTGAGTCTTTAGGCAGAGTCAGCTGTTGGAGTCTTCAGATTTTCATACGTAAAATGAAGACTTCTGGAAAGTCAACAGCACATACCATATAGAGTATCGTTAAAGCTGATATACAGAGTAAGCAATTCTTAATAAGTCAGTGGGATTTCATTTATACACAGTTCTGCTAATCATATGATTTAGGATTTAGACTGTTGATGCCTCTCTGAGAATTCACAGACCAATCAGACCCTGTATTAGATGTGGGAAAGGGAGGCTCTGGAAGCAAATGTACCTTTATTAAGCATCAACTGCATGGAGGACCATGTTCTATTCTTCTGGAAGATGCAAAGAAAATTAGGTAACTAGGATACGATATGTTCCCTGCTCTTAAGGAGCCTACTTTTAGCTGGTGAGGCAAAACCTCCCCTAGAGAAACATGTGAGATGCAGAACAAAGATGTTTGTTTGTTCAGTGGCCTGAGCAAAACAATGAAGGAGATGTCAGTGAGCTGCTGATCAGTTTCAGACCCAAGGAGTTTATGGGAATTTTCTGGAGGCGGACTTGTTGTTGGGACTAAAGCAAGGGGATGTAAAGACGAGCATAAAGACACTATGCATTAAAAATGTGAATGCCAATGGGTTTTGTGTAGGATTTACTAAATAGGATCTAGGAAATTGCTGGCGAGTGTCATGGTGGTTAAACAAGTAGTTGATCACTTTGCTTCGGCTGGAGTAGAGGTCAGGAATAAAATACGTGGTGGAATGTTTGAAAATTTGATTGATGGAAATTTGAAAAGCCAATATACAGTTGTGTTCTCACTTTGTGTGCCAAGTATGTAACTAGGCTAATCCACACAAATTAAATACGTATATGTATATGCGCGTGTGTGTGTGTGTATGTCTATGAGATTCTTATAATTTCAAGCGGGCGTGTAAGTGAATTTTACTGTATTTCTTTATGCTGTTTCCACACGTCACTTTAGTTAGCCAACAGAAATACTGACCATTGCAATTTTGATTTGTGAGAAGTCTTTATTCCTCAAGTAAAAACCTAAAGAGGCAGCTGGCGATGGCATTGCTGCTGGACTCTGGACTTCCTGCTTCAAAGGCCTCCCTTCTATTCTTCTGTCTCCACCATGGTTATCTCTGGCACACGCCCCTACTCCCGTGGTCCTCTTCCTACTCTCTAATTCCCTGTCATCCACATAATTACATCATGCCCCTTTCTCAGGTTCCTCTCTCTGTCTTGTCAGCCACTAGAGGCTCAGTGACAGGGACAACACTCGGGACCACCTGCTGTCCATCAGGGCCATTACCTTCACTGGGGACTGAAGAGGGTGCTGTGCACATGGCTGACACAACCCATAGGAGGAAGATGGAGTGCAGTGTGTATGGGCATGATGGCCCTTGTCTCAGAGGGTGGTCTTTGAAAGGAGGAGAGCCTGGTCATCTTTCTCTGACTGCTTCACTTCCTGCAGCATCATGTAGAGGGGGCCTGGCGTGCTTGTGTGATATGGAGCTTCTTTGGACCTCATCCTCTTCAAGCTGGGGCTGTAATAGTGATGCCATAAAAAGGAGAAGCCATAGATTCCCAACAGGCATGAGGCATTGATCATCAGATGCCAGCAGAAGAAGGTGGTGACAAACATGAGGTCTCTGATGTCATCGTCCTGCCAGGGGTAGCCGGAGAGCGGTCTGAATAGGATAAAGCCTGCCTGCATCAGCCAGGAGCCCATCAAGAGAAACAGAAAGGTCTCCATCATCCAGAGGTAAGACATGTCAGGAGCCCACAGCTCTGCCATCAGCACCAGCAGCAGGAGGAACACCACCATGATGACCAGAGCATGGACTTGCAGCTCTATGCCTTCTGAGCCTTTAACGTGTGACACCATCAGTAGCAGGAGCTCGACGAAGCTCAGGACCAGGGTTCCTTTTTCTAGGACCACACACCTCCGAGGCAGCAGATTCTTGCTCGTGACGTCTACACAGCCACTGAGGATTAGCAGCACAAACATGGTGAGATGTTGCCACTCTTTGGGGTACATAAACGTTGGTGGCATCTGTTTGTTCATCAGCACCATCCCATCATCAGGACAAGTGACCACATAAACTGTTAAGATGGAGCCAATCACTATCCTCAGCCAGCCTCCATAGGATATTTTCCCCAGCCTGGCCCATCTTGTCTTATTCTTGGGAAAACAGGAAGGATATGGGGGAGACTCTTTAAATATGACGTTCTTGGAGACTACTGTTGCTTGATATAGTCCATAAGAGAACAGGTACAGGCCCGGGTAAAAATGACCATTGAACATCCCCATGTAGTTAGAGGTCTGGCTGACTGAGGACCGAAGAACAAAACTCAAGACTTCTCCGCCTGCCTTTCCCTGATGGGCCCCTCACGTTTTGGGCTATATGCCCAGAGCTAACTTCTACCTACTTTTATCATTTTCCTCCACCCACTCCTCTCCCACAGAATGAGAAGTTCTGGACAAGAGCCGAAGCTTTTGGAAAGTGGGTCTCATTGTTCCATCCCATTCTAGTACAGTGGGAACTAACTGACTTCAAACAAGGAAGAGAAATACTTTTTACTATGCACCTGTGGGATTGTGTATTCTCGGGGGGCTTTGCTTTGAACCCTTGAGGAACTTCTGGTCACACGTGTCCTTTTCTCTTATGGTGTGTTTCCTTCTGCTCCTGTCCAGTGCCTGAAGAAGGGGACAGGTCCCTGAGCATGGAGACTATCCAGAGAAGGCCTGCGTTACTCACAGATTTTTTTGTGCACCTTCTAAGACAACTTACTCATCTTTTAGGCATATATTGAAAGCAAATATATTTGCTTTGGAGGTAACATTTTATAAACCTTTGGGTGTGTGCTCACGTAGATGGTAGATACTGAGCTCCTACTTGTCCTCTTTGTTCTTCTGTAACAGATTTTGAGGACCACCTAGAAAGCTGCTCACCTGCTCAGTTCTCTCTCTACTGGACAATAGATTAACCTAAAAACCTACCTTTTGAGATCAATTTTGGGATGTTAGGTGTAATCTCTTACTAAAATACACATATGTGAAGACAAGTAAATCCAATCAGCTGTGTATATTTTAACGTGAATGAACTCCTCAATTTTACTTTCTCTTTTAATTATTATAGGCTATGTGTTCAATACCTAGAGGCAGAAAGAGTCCTGGACATTAGGTGATAGCCAGCTGCATAGGAGGGATTACACTTAAGTCAAGAATTTTTATTTTTATTTATTTTTTTGAAATAGCTCATTATGTCACCCTTAGTAGAGTGCTGTGGCATCGCAGCTCACAGCAACCTGCAACTCTTGGGCTTAAGTGATTCTCTTGCTTCAGCCTACCAAGTAGCTGGGACTACAGGCGCCTGCCACAATGCCCAGCTATTTTTTCTTGTTGTTGTTGTAGATGTCATTGTTGTTTGGCCCGGGTTCGAACCCACCAGCCCCAGTGTATGTGGCTAGCACCCTAACCGCTGAGCTATAGGCGCTGAGCCAAGATTTTATTTTTTTAATAAAAATTATATACACAGTAATCTTTCCTTATCCAAAGAGGATACTTTCCAAATCCCCAGTAGATGACGGAAACCATGAATAGTACTGAACCCTATGTATACTGTGTTTTTTTCCTATACATACATACCTATGATAATGTTTAATTTATAGATTAGGCACAGTAAGAGATCAACAACAAATACTAAAATAAAATAGGACAATTATAACAATATACTGCAATAAAGTGATATAAATGTGGTTTCCCTCACTTTCACTCAAAATACTATAATTTTTTGGACACCAGTAATCTACAGGTCATGGAAACCAAAGAAAGCAAAGCTGTGGATAAAGGGGATTACTGCATTTGAGTTGTACAACATACCATTTTGACATGCGTTATACACTGTGAAGTGATTCTTATGGTGCAGCTCATTAACATATCTGTTCCCTCACATAGTTACCTTTTTTGGTGGTGAAAACGTTTAAGACCTACTGTCTTTGCACACTTCGAGTATACAATACAGTATTATCAACTGGAATCATCATGCCATATGTTCACTTTCTAGAACTTATTCATCCTACATGATTAAGACTTTGTACCTTTTGACCAACATTTCGAAATTTCCCCCATGCCTACCCAGCTGGCCACCATTCTCATTCTACTTTCTGTTTCTATGAATTCAACCTTTTTAGGTTTCATAGACAAGTGAGATCATGCATTATTTTTCTTTCATTGTTTGAGTTTCTGGGTTACTTCATTTAACATAATGGCCTTCAGGTTCATCCACAATGTTGCAAATGGTAGGATCTCCTTCTTTTTAAAGGTTGAATAAATATGCCATTGCGTGTATATATACACATTATAATTTCTTTATTCATCTGTTGATGGACACTTAGATTGTTTCCATGTCTTGGTTATTGTGAATGATATTGCAATGAACACGAGAATCCAGTTATCTCTTTGAGATACTGATTTCATTTCCTTTGGCTATATATCCAGAAGTGGGATACTGGATCATATGGTAGTCCTATTTTTTAATTCTTTGGTTTTTTGAAACAGAGGCTCACTTTGTTCCCCTGGGTAGAATGCCATGGCATCATAGCTCACCGCAACCTCAAACTCCTGGGGTCAAGTGATCCTCTTGCCTCAACCTCCCAAGTAGCTAGGACTACAGGTGCCTGCCATAATGCCTGGCTATTTTTTTAGAGATAGGGTCTTGCTCTTGCTCGGGTTGGTCTTGAACTCCTGAGCTTAGGCAATCCACCCTCTTCCAAAAATTCTTCCCAAAGTGCTAGGATCACAGGTGTGAGCCACCTCACCTGGCCTCTATTTTTAAACTTTTGAGAAACCTCTATACTGTTTTCCATAATGGTTATACCAATTTACATTTCCATCATGATATACAAGGGTTCCCTTTTCCCCACATCCTCACCAGCATTTCTCATCTTTTGTCTTTTTGATTATAGGCATCCTAACAGGTGTGAAGTTATATTTCTTTGTGGTTTTGATTTGCATTTCCCTGATAATTAGTGATGTTGAGTGCCTTTTCATATCCCTGTTGGTCATTTTTTTTTTGAACTTCAGAATTTATTTAAATGGAGAAGCTTTCTGAACAGGAGGGAAAAGAAAATTAAAAAAATAGCATCTATGAGAAAGTAACCAAAAGGCACGTAGTGCACGTTTTGTCCTTCCCTCTTATGGGTGCGGGACTAGAGGCAGCCTGGACACACTTTCAATTCCTGAATTCTAAACTTCATTGTACAAAATGCCACTTGAAATATGTATTAAAACCCTCAGCCCAAGACAGTTTTTCAAATCTGAAAGCTTACAGGAGAGGTGGGGCTGAGACAGCATGGAAGGTACAGCCTTGGTTCCTAGGAGTCCTGGTGGGAGGACAGAGGCACCCAGGCGGCAGCACCTCTTCACACAGGCCACCCTGGGAAGGTCACAAGAGAGAATAGGGAAACAGAGGGATGCTGGGTAAAGGTACAAAGGGACAAGTCCCTCAAGCTGATCAGTTCCATGATGGTTCATTTAGTGTGTTCTACTTATGTTATCAAGTTCAATCCAGTGAACTTAACTTACAATTTTTAAAAATGGTAGTGGAGACAGTTATTATAGAATTGCTATTTTTATGTTTAGCAATTAAAAAAATCACTAGCTTTTCTAAAAATTCTTTCCCGGAGATCATTAGAATCTATAAAACAGCAGGAATTTCATAAGGACTGTGTGTAAGTTGTACGTTGGAATCCCAGGCAGGAGCGACTCCCATTGTGGGCGGCCAATAACACTGTTGTAGGTCATGAAATTAGTATCTCATGATAAATACTTTATTCTGGGTGAAGACTGCACAGTTAAAGACACAATAGCATGTTCAGATGAAGCAGGAGTGACCTCGGGTTTGCCCAGAGCTTCGAGCTGAGAGCATCGCAATGCTTCTCAGGAGTCCTCCTCCTTGTCTTTAATTTCAGAAATTCTGTCTATAGATTTAAGGATCTCAGTAACAAGAGTCAACATTTCGGCTCCAGAAACCAGCTGCTTTATGGAAGCCTGTGTGCTGTTCATGACAACATGGAGGTTCTGCAAGGCCACATCGGTGTTCTGCTTCACAACAGTTAAGCTGGCGCCCTGGCCTGACCTCAGAGCTTCGTTCTCACGTTTGGAGACCTGAGCCTGGAGCAAATTTATTTCCTGTTTCAGTTTCATGGTGTGATTTTCTGCCTTTACATCCGGTTTTGTCATGAGCTCCAGGTTCTGCTCCACCTGCTGAACCACCGACTCCAGGTCATGGTAGTCACGTTCCTCCTTGATCATTTTTGCTTCTAATTTCTGCTCAAGTGTCCTCACCATTTCTGTTTGAGTTTTAGAGAAGCTCTGAACCTCACTTAGCTTTCTTCTTAGCTTAGAATTTTCATTGTTCAGTGCCTCATAACTTATCTGCAGCGTTCGTAGATGCCGGTCTCCCAGAGACTCTCCCTGAGCTGCAAAGTCTGTGCCAGGACTCCCCACTAGAGATCTTGGAGACACATGAGAGTCTATGTCACTAAACATCCACGAAGGCAGACACTTGGGCCCCTCAGCTCTGACAGAGTAGAAAAAAATGACAGGTACATGCCACAGGGTGATATGCTGGCTGTGATCCTTGCAGAGTGCGTCTGCTCCATGGCGGATGGTAGATAGGATCCAGTCCACCCATCATTAGGGTGACCAGATGTCCCACTTTAGAACAATTTGTTCTGCGTCCCACGGCATTTTTAAAAAGTCCTGATTTTTGGAAATAATACACGAACAGGAGAACAGGAAGGGAATATGTGGTTTTCGGCTACCATGTGGCTATTTCGCCCGGATATGAGTTTTATATTATTTTTGTTAATTTTATGTTAAACTGTAATAATAACAAATAATTGCTGAGAAGTGATTATCGAGAACTGCTTATCAAAGTTTGCGTTGTTGTCAGGCCCTGCCCTGCCTGGTCCCCTGCCCTGTCCCCTACCCCCCACCCCCCTGCCATGTTGTCCCGCTTTGCAAATGTTAAAATCTGGTCACCCTACCCATCATCCTCATCT
>NW_003852411.1:11393638-11400420 GCF_000181295.1 Otolemur garnettii | reverse complement strand
TCAGAAAAAGTGAGTCTTGAAGTACAAGAACCTTTTAAAGACAAAATTGAAGGGCATGGTCAAGAGAAGAGAAAAGAATTAATAGCAAAAGTCCATGAGGGAAATGCAACCGGGCTGGGATTAGGGTGAAGCAATAGAGACACCTAGGGCTAGGGTGACCAGACGTCCCGTTTTTGGTGGGACAGTCCTGATTTTTAACAGTTTGTCTCGTGTCCCACTGCGTTTTTAAAAAGTCCCGATTTTTGGAAAGAATGCACGAACAGGCAGGAGAACAGTAAGGGAATATACGGTTTTCGGCTGCCATGTGGCTATTTTGCCAGGATATGAGTTTTATATTATTTTTGTTAATTTTACACTGTTAAACTGTAATAATAACAAGTAATTGTTGAGAAGTGATTATCGAGAACTGTTTATCAAAGTTTGCGTTGTTGTCAGGCCCTGCCCTGCCCGGTCCCCTGCCCTGTCCCCTACCCCCCACCCCCCTGCCATGTTGTCCCGCTTTGCAAATGTTAAAATCTGGTCACCCTACCCATCATCCTCATCTTCCTCCTCATCTAGGAGGTCACCAGCTCCTGTTGGGTCTTTGAAAAATGGCTGCTGATATTCCAGGCCATATCCCACTGGCTGGTTGGTCAGAGAGAGTTGTGGTCGAGTCTCACTGAGTGCCTTGAGGCTTCCTTGGAATAAATTCTTCTTGGTTGCATCTTCTTTGGACAAGCTGAGGTTCTTGGTTTTCAGAAATTCTTTAAAAGAGAATGGATTTGCGTCTTCAAGATCTTCAAGTTTGTCATCGAACTACTCTACCTCCAAAATGTGTCTCGTGGGCTCCGGATGGACCTTGCTTAGTACATTTCCCCTTTCCATAGCCAAAATCATCTGGAATGATGAGGCTCTGGGCTCGGGACAGTGGGGCAGCGCAGGTAGCCCAACACCTCTGCTGGACCAGCAGGCTGGACCTGCTTAGCCCAGTAGTGGCAGCTCCATGGCTCCAGCTCCACTTGGGCTGTGGCCCCCATCGCCCGCTGCTCAGCCACTGAGGCTGTTCCGACCCTGTTGGTTATTTTTATGTCTTGTGAAAAATATCTCTTATTGCTATAGGTTTTTTACCCATTTTTAATTTTTTTTTATTTAGAAATGACCAAGAAAGTGAAATATCTGTATACTGAAAACTATAAAACATTAATGAAAGAAACAGAAAAAGATACAAATTAATGGAAAAACGTTATCTTCATGGATTGGAAGAATCAATATTGTTAACATGTCCATACTACCCAAACCAATCTACACATTCAACACAATTCCTATCAAAATTTCAACAGTAATTTTCACAGAAATAAAATAAATAATCCTAAAATTTGAATGGAATCATGAAATAATCCGAATAGACAAACCAATTTTGAGAAAGAAGAACAAAGTTGGTGGCATCAGACTTCCTGATTTAAAATTATGTTATAAAGCTATCGTATTCAAAACATCATGGTCCTAACATAAAGACAGAAATATAGACCAAAGAAACAGAATAGAGAGCCCAGAAATAAACCCACACATATATGATCAACTGATTATTGGCAAGGGAACCAAGAATACACAGTGCAGAAAGGATAATCTCTTTAATAGATGGTTTAGGGAAAACTGGATATCCACGTGCAAAAGAATGAAATTGAATCTTCATCTGACATTATTCACAAAAATTAACTTAAAATGTATCAAAGATTACAATGTAAGACCTGAAACCATAACTGCTATAGGAAAATGGGAAAAGCTCCTTGACACGGGTCTTGACAATGATTATTTTAGATATAACACCAAAAGCATGGGCAATTAAACCAAAAATAAATAAATGGAACTATATCAAGCTAAAAAGCTTCTGGACAACAAAGGAAACAATCAATAGAAGGAAAAGACAGCCTACAGAATGGGAGAAAATATTTGCAAACCATATGCTAGGATTTGAATATTTGTCCCTTCTAAAACACATGTTGAAATTTACTTCCCAGTGTGCCAATATTGAGAGATGGACCTTTAAGAGGTGATTGGGCTATGAGGTCTCTGCCTTTATAGATCTCTAACCCATTCATGGATTCATGGGTGAATTAGTAGTGGGTTACTATGGGTGTCGGACTGGTGGCTATATAAGAAGAAGACTGATTTGAGCTGTAACTCTGCCGGGAGTCCCCACTAGTAAGAAGGTTCTCACCAGGGGCAGCCCCACAACTTGGGACCTGAGAGCCTCCATAACTATAGGGAATAAATTGCTTTTCTTTAAACACTTCCAGTTTCAAGTATTCTGTTGTAAGCAACAGAAAATGGACTAAAATGCTATTTATCTGATAAGGAGTTAATATCCAAAATATATAAAATTATTCATTTAAAGAGTATGATGGACAAGAAAGTGTGGGTATGTGAGACATCCCTTGCACACAAATAGCTCTAGGCATATTGCAGGGGGAACATGGAATAGGAGTTTCTATGAAGCTGAGGGGTCTACTTAAGGAAAGGAAGTTCATCACAGAACAGGAGCTTTGCTGACTTCAGTCTTCTGCATAATCATCTGTGCTCGCTCTACAGGGAGGCAGCACCTATATCCTGGGAGCCGCCCGAGAGGGGAGGAGGAAAACTCACACCTGGGTCACAGCACTGCTCCTGAGCCATCAGTATCTACACACTTAGTCTCCTCCCACCCAAGTATTTCCCACACCTACTTAATATAATCAAACCCCACATAATGACATTTCATTTAACAATGGACCACGTATACAACTGGGGTCCCATAAGATTATAATAAAGCCCCCAAATTCTTATCATCTAGTGACATAATAGCCATAATCTTAACATCGTAGTAGAATGCATTACCACATGTTTGTGGTGATACTGGGTAAACCTACTGCAGTGTATAGACGTGTACAGTAACATTCTAGGCCCTGACGTTCATTCACTGCCCACTGGCTGACTTGCCCAGAACAAATTCCAGTCCTGCAAGCTCCTTCATGGTAAGTGCCCTGTAGAAGTTTACCATTTTGATCTCTTATACAGTATTTTTACTGTACTTTTTAATGTTCAGATACCCACATGTTACCATTGCATTCCAATAGCCTCCAGCCTCCAGTACAATAACATCCTGTACAGGTGTGTGGCTACATGGCCACAGTGTGTAGGAGACTGTACCTCTAGGTTTGTGTAAGTACACTCTAAAATGTTTGCACACCAACGAAATTGCCTGAAGATGCATTTCTCAGCTGTATCTCTGTCCTTAAGCAACACATGACTATCCTGGAATCATTTTTGCCAGAGGGAGAGTAGGGGTTTGAATGCGAATATGCTGTTGGATAGATAGCTTAAGTGCACTTAGTGAGGGACTTCTCTTCCTTATTCCATTTAAACTTCAACTAACTTTTTCTCTCCCTTCTTCCCTCCTTCCTCCCTCACTTCCTTTAACAAGTGTGGTGTAGACTGGCTAACAATGCAAAGAATTCATCTCTTTTTCTTCCTTTGGGTCCTAATAGCTACATTTCCCATCTTGTCTTGAAGTTAGATGCTGCCTTGTAGCTAAGTTCTAGCCAGTGGAATGTGAATGAAAGTGATATATATGTATCCCCTTTTGGTCTCACTCATAAAATTCTCCCTCACATGCTCTTCCCTGCCACTTTCCTTTCTTCTGGCTTTATCCATACAGAACATCCAGTCTTACTTAGGGTGGAAGAGCCCCAAGGTGTAAGGAGCCGGTTTCCTGAGTTACTGCTTGTAGGAAACCTAGACTCTGATCAGAAACACTGGGACTATACATGGGCAAGACATGAACTTTGTCTTAAGGAACTCAAATTATTGCATTTCTTTGTTAAAGCAGGTATACAACCTTTGTAGAAAAAATTTGAAAAGATACCCAAGCAAAAAATGAGAGAGAAAATTAAGCACTTACAGTCTCACAACCTGACATTAACTCCTGTTAATATTTTATTGTAGAAACTCAGTTTTAGGAAGGCAAGGGTGTGCAATGGGGAAAAATTTGACTGGAAATTGAGAGCTCAGTATTGCAGTCTCAGTTTTCGCGAAGTAGCAGAGCTTCAGTTTCTCTGTTAGAGAAAGGGAAGACTCTTGACATCTGTGTTGCCTGGACTGAAGGGTGAGTGGTTGGGAGAGAAACACGGGGTGTTGCCTAGAAGGGACTGCTGATCGCCTCATCATTTTCCTCTTCTTTAGCTAGTGGTCAAAACATCCAGAAACCTTCAGAGCTGAATGCTTAGGGAGAGGTGGGACAAAGGGAAGCTGTGAGTGTGACTCCATGATGGAGTGGCCCAGGGAGGGGAAATCCCTGGTGTTCTCTTAGCTTCTTGCCTTTGCTCTGGTAAATCATTGAGCTGCTATAAGGAAGAAGGGCCCCTGGTATAGCAAAGTCCAGGGCTTTGCCATCAGTGAGGAGCTAGTGCATGCTTCTGAGTGACCAGCTTCTAGTAGAATGACTCTAAGGGTGAAAATGGTCTGCATTTGTTCACTAGTAATATTACTTCTAGTGCCTTGGTGAATGGGGAGTGGACAAAGACATACCATTCATCTCCTGACCACTGCATTGAACTCTACCACTTGGCCACTCCTGGCAGTTGGGATGGTGTTGTCAACAGTCAGGGGATGAGGCAGAAGTATACACTGGAACACCAGTGGTCACAGATGAAAGTGGCACATATGGCTCGGCGCCTATAGCTCAACTGGCTAAGGCGCCAGCCACGTACACCTAAGGTGGCGGGTTCGAATCCCCAGCCTGGACTCGCCAAAACAACAATGACGGCTGCAACCAAAAAAATAGCTGGGCGTTGTGGCGGGCGCCTGTGGTCCCAGCTACTTGGGAGGCGGAGGCAGGAGACTCGCTTGAGCCCAGGAGTTGGATGTTGCTGTGAGCTGTAATGCCACGGCACTCTACCCAGGGGGACAGCTTGAGGCTCTGTCTCAAAAAAAAAAAAAAAAGAAAGAAAGTGGCACAGATGTGGGACAAATAGCCCCAGATAGCATCCCATCTGAGACATTCAGTCCCCCTCGTTGGCCGGACATCAAGGGTACGCATTGTTCACTGAAACACAAGCATCCTGATCCCAGGACTTTGAAGATAGGAATCTCCTGTCCCAAACCAGACGCTGCCCACGAACAGCTGAGAAAGAAGCCAAAGGTGGTGAATGATTAGCAAAACTGGCAGACGGCTCCAGTCTGTGGATGCGGAGGACCTGGAAAGCTGTTTCATAGGGAAAACTCAGCCAGACCACAGGAGCCCATGGAGGTAGGTCCTTCCTGGCTGCTCCATGGTGAGACTCCTCCAGACCTGTCTCCCCAGCACCAGCACTTCCTGAGGGTCCTGAGGCTCAGCCACTGCTACTTGCCTGGCATCATGTAATACTCCAGTGAGCAAGAAGGTTTTCAAGAATCCAGTGAACATGAATTTACTAGCTGTGGTGGCATGTTCTTGTCCTCACAGAGTTTACAATATAGTTACACTATAACACACAGACACATAGGAAATATACAGATACATATTAAAGAATTATTTAGAGTCAGGGAATGTCGTGCTGAGTGGCGTGTCAAATGCATTTTAGAGGACTTCAGTGACAAGAGCTGTTTTTGAGGGAGGTACAAGGTTAGGGTCATCCCTAGACATGTCCTACAAAACTGCTGGTTACTATGTTTGAGTGTAAGATTTCGTCTGAACTTCTTTCAAAGCACCTTCTAATCTGTCTCTCTTTGGTTGCTTAAATTGTCCTTATCTTCATCATCATCATTTGTAACTCATTTTATTGCACTGGGAAATAGCTGCTGGGGAGAGAGATCAGCTGTGTGTCCTGGGGCTGATTCAAGATCTCACAGGTAGCATTTCTGAGGAGAAGCAGCCCAAAGGCTGAGTCCAGGCCTCATCCCGCCAGACTTAGTACTTCAAACAGAGGTGTGAGGAAAACTTTGTCGGTAGTCTAGACCCACTCTCTACCCTTCTCCACTCTTCTCTACCTCTGGCAGCTGTGTTTTATTGATGGCACTAATGACCTTTTCTGCACCCCAGCTTCTGGTTGGGTTTGCTGGTGGCAGGCATAGGAAGGAGGTTGGTGAACAGGAGGACAGTGTGTCCAGCGTGTCTTTTCCTGGGTTCCCTCTCTGCGGGGCGGTGGCAGGTTGGTTGCGTCATCTTCAGAAGGCCCCAGCTCCAGCAGGAGGCCAGCTCCTACAATGGAAGCCACCTCTTGGGTCTAGGTACAGTTAATGGCTCTTACAGTTGTTAACCCTTGGCACCTTAGCATTCCTGCCAGCATGATTTTCAATGGCTTCTTTAGTTAACACCTAACAGTTTTACCCCATTCGAGTGTACAATTCTGGATCAATGATTGATACACTAACTGATAATAGGAGTGACTTCAAGAATGGACCTTAAGATGGAATTCTGAGACTAGGTTGCCCACATATTGGAAAAATACGTGGATAACCTCCCTTCCAGGGAAAAAGAGATATTTAATTTAACATGCAGTGGCACCCCAGCACACATGTGGGGCAAGGCGTGGGAAGAACAAGTGTCTTTGGCAAAGTGATGAGACAGTGACAATAGTGATTATAACAATGTCAAGGTCAACTGACTCCTTTCAGTGCCCTAGAGCTGTGCTGTCCAGGTTGGTCACCACTAACCTCATGTGGCTATTTACATTAAAATTAAGCTTACTTATAATTAAATAAAATGTTAAATTCAGTCCTTTGGTCACACTAGCCACATTTCAAGTGTTCGACAACCACATGTGGCCAGTGACTGTTATATTACAGGG
>NW_003852411.1:11391142-11392851 GCF_000181295.1 Otolemur garnettii | reverse complement strand
GGGCTGGGGATTCGAACCCGCCACCTTAGGTGTATGTGGCTGGCGCCTTAGCCGCTTGAGCCACAGGCTCAGAGCCAGAACCTTTTTTTCTGATTGAGGAATTCCCTTTTCCCACCAGAGAGAAAGGCTTTCCCTGAAGAAACACCTGTTGATAACAGTACCTGAGAGAGCATCATCCCAAGGGGATGCCAATTTCTATAGGATCCCCTGCCTCTCTGATAAACTTCAAGACCATAACAAGAATAGGTCCCAGGTAAGTGTGTACAGGACCTGGTCTAAGGTGGGAGAGGAAATTGATACATGAAAATCATTATAAGATCTTACCAATCAGTTTGGGCCAGAGTTTGGGAGCATGGACTTGAACGAATTCTAAGAGGTTTGACCATGTCAAATGAGATTGAAGAGTTGATTGAGCCCTATTTTAGCAATATACATTTACTTTCCCAAGATTCTGGATTTAATATGTTGGCTTGAGCAAATAGGAGTTATATATAAAGTCTGCTAGGACAGCCAATTGAAACTGGGACTCAGTGGTGACCTAGCGTCAATGGAATCAACATACTGGAATTTCCCTGACAAACTCCAGAGAAGCATTGCTTAGTAGAACTTTCTGCAGTAATGGGAATTTTCTGTAATTTATGCTGTCCAATACAATAACTTTTAGCTGCCTGTGGCTACTAAGAACTTAAAATGTGGCTGGTGCAACTAAGAAACTGAATTTTAAGTTTTTAAAAATTCTGATTCATTTAAATTTAGCACATAAGGCCAGGCGCAATGGCTCACACTTGTAATCCTAGTACTCTGGGAGGCCGAGGGAGGTGGATAGCTTGAGCTCACGGGTTCGAGACCAGCCTGAGCAAAAAGCGAGACCCTGTCTCTGCTAAAAATAGAAAAACTGAGGCAAGAGGATCACTTGAGCCCAAGAGTTGCAGGTTGCTGTGAGCTATGACACCACAGCACTCTATCCAGGGCAAAAGCTTGAGACTCTGTCTCAAAAAAATAAAAATAAAATAAAAATAAATAAATAAATAAATTTAGCACATGTGGCTATAGGCTATTACTGTGTTGGGTGATGCCGGTCTTGTTTAAGGAGTGTGAAGTCTTTGGGGAATGGCAATGTGAGGATGGACCCACAAAGGACAACCTGCTCAGATGCCCTTTCATCATGACCCGTGTAGGCTTGGAGGAGACTTTTTTCCTGAGTCCACTCTGGCTTCATTCTACAGGCTTTGATACGTGGAGTCATCACTCACTTTTTAACAGTTTTTCCACTTCTATTTTTCTTTTCTCTTTAACCCAGAAGTTATCTAGAAGACTGTCTTAATTTTCAAGAGGGTACACTATGAAAGGGGCTTCAAGAGGGATGGGAAGAAAACCCCCCCTGCTGAACCAGAAAGCCTCGAGGGCCCATAAGAATGTGGGTATGAAGTAACCTAGGTAACTGATGACCAATATAAAGAGACAATCAGTGACCAATAGAAAAAGACAATACTGCCTGGTGGCGCAGAGAGGCCAATGAAAAAGACTTACAACCAATTTCAAATGGAGTGTTTAATACCCCTGCAGGCCTTTGTCTAGGTCTCTCTCACCTTTTCTCCTTCATGAGAGAGACCGCTTCCATCTCCTTTTGGAAGTGCTCTAAACTTTCTCTTTGTTCTTACTAAACAAAATCTCTCTTTGCTATCCTGAAACTTGTGTAAGTTACTTTT
>NW_003852411.1:11386383-11390451 GCF_000181295.1 Otolemur garnettii | reverse complement strand
TGGCATCACAGCTCACAGCAACCTCCAACTCCTGGGCTCAAGCAGTTTTCCTGCCTCTGCCTCCCAAGTAGCTGGGACTATAGGCACCTACCACAATGCCCAGCTATTTTTTGGTTACAGCCATCATTGTTGTTCTTTGGTGGGCCCAGGCTGGATTCGAACCCTCCAGCTCAGGTGTATGTGGCTGGCACCTTAGCCACTTGAGCCATAGGCGCCGAGCCTTAGTATTTTTTATATTGATGTTATTGCTGCTTTTTTTCTGGAATGTATTGTTTTTCTTCACAAATGTTCCTTAAGCAGTATTCAAATCTGTATTCTTCTTATTTTTCTCTATGTATTTATTTGTTTAGAGACAGAGTCTCACCCTGGGTAGAGTGCCATAGCATTATAGCTCACAGCAACCTCAAATTCTTGGGCTTAAGAGATCCTCTAGCCTCAGCCTCCCAAGTAGCTGGGACTATAGACACCTCCCACAACTCCTAGCTGGTTTATATTCTTATTTTTTAATATGATGTGATTATTTCTGAAATGAATATTATGCTCTTTGGCTACGGATCTGGATTGTTTATTTCTTTTAGAATTTCTATCAACATTTATTTTATGCATGTATTTATAATACATACATATAATGCCACACTGTCCATGCATTAAGATTCATAAATGCTATATCTTCTTGGAAAATTAAACTTAATAGAAAGAAGAAAATATCTTTGTCCCTCTTAATTGCTAACGCTTCTCAACTTTTTTCTTTTGTCTGATGTTAATGTTATACCATCTGCTTTCTTATTATTTTTTTCTAATATACTTTAATGCCTATGGTGTTTGTTTGTTTGGGGGTTTTTTTTTTGTAGTTTTTGGCTGGGGCTGGGTTTGAACCCACCATCTCCAACCTATGGGACTGGCACCCTACTCCTTTGAGCCTCTGGCACCACCCCTAATGCCTATGTTTTAACCTTTTTGTACACCATTGTTTTAAGCATGTCTTTTAAATACTATACAGTTTGACTTTGTATTTTAACCTGTTATAAAAATCTATGTTACCTTAACAAGAGAGCTTAAAATACTTAAATTTATGGTGATCATTGATATATGTGAACTTATTGATGTATTTTGGATCCAAGTTCTTCCTTTAAAAAAATTGTAGGAAAGAATAACTTACATTTACTAGAATCAAAATTTCAAAACAAGGACACATCTGTTAGAATTGCAGGTGAGAGACACTTCCAATTGAAACCCGTTACTGAGCCTTTGTGTTCTCCAACTTTTCTCACCCCTTCCAGCTCCAGTTCTGTAAAACTTGACGGTCAATCCTAGTGAATCCCAGTGAACCTTGACGTGCCACCTATGTAGAACTGGCCTTGATTTCTCATTGCACCCATTTGTGTGACAGCCTTTATTCTCTTGTTCCTCAAATAAATGAACTTTTGTATATGAAGTTTAATTAAAACCAAGGCCTTACTTCACTGGAACCCGACTCAAATCAACATCATCTAATGCAGTGTTGGTTATTGGTTAATGTCTTTTCTGCCTGCTAAGAAAGATTAGAACATTTTGAGATATTGTAGGAAGCAACAGGGTGAGGTGGTTAATAATAGCATGGACTCTAGGAATACTCTGTCCCATGGATGGAATCCCAACTTGTCATGTTTCCACCATTCAGTAATTATAAGAGCTCAGTCCAATAACTTCTCTAAGCTCCATTTTCCTCATATGTAATGTGAGGAATAAAATCGTATCACTGTCTACAGTAGTATCCCTTTAGAGGGCTACTGTGTGGATTAGAAGAGATAATTCATCACATAGAAAGAACTTGAAAAATGGTAGCTGATATTAACATTGAGTATCTTAGTCCACACCTAGGACTCTAGACTTTTCCCACCAATTGTCATTTCCTTAATCCCCCATGAAAGAGAGCTGTAGAGCTTCTTTTAAGAGACATAATCAACTTCCCTTGATATTCTCAGCATTCCCAAGGCTGTCTGAAGATGTCAGCCCATGAACAGAGGACCTGAGGTTGAAACAGGTACCACCTTCACTGGCCTCATACTTGAAACCTCTGCCCTATTTTTACCTGTTTTGTCTGTAGTTGCTGTGTTAAGGAGACCTGGCCTTAATGAAATATTCAGTACTGGATCTTTTCATGTCCCAAATTAACTTTAATGAGCAAACAGGGAAAGATCAAGAGGTCTGCGGCTGGGACTTAGGGGAAACTTTGAAGCAGAAGCCAGGATGGGGTAGATGCCCTCTGGCAATCGGCCAGCGTTTGCTTTTGATGACAGCGAACCCTCAGATCTTGTTCATCTGAGCAGCAAACAGGGGCCGCGGTACCAGAATACCTGAGATTTCATCTTTTGCAATGCCTCTGTGTTTTTCGTTCAGCAAACATGTGTCAAACACCTGCTATGAGCAAGAACTTGCTCTGACCCATTTCCTATTAAATGCTTTAGATAATACCTAGGTGAGCAAGGCACTGTCAGTGCTAGGAAGGATTTTATAATCTAGGAGAGAAAATAAGATGTACATAAGTGGCCACATCAGGAGCGGGTCTGTGACATGTTATAAAAGGCACAAAATCCCATGTGATAGAGAGGGGCACAGTTGCTTCCACCTTGGAGGGAACTGAGACAGCTGGATGCAGGAAGTTAAGTGGGGCCTGGCCTTTTTAGAGCGGTGGGATCTGAGGAGATGAGCAGTGGTCATTTAGTGGAGCATATAGAGAGAACACTGGCAAAAATGTCTGGGGAATGTTCTGGAGACAGCAAGTTGTACCTACTCTGTTTCTAGAGGTCTAATGTACAGTGTGAGGACTATGGTTGATAATATTGTATACTGGAAATTTGCTAAGAGTAGATTATAAGTACTTCTTTGACACATAGACAAAAGGTAACTATGCGAGATGATGGACGTGTTAATTTGTTTGACTGTAGCAATCATCTCACTATGTATTTGTAACAACACATCATGTTGTATACCTTAAATATATATGATAAAATATATAAACGAATCAGACCCTGAAAAGTCCTATAAGTAGCATTCCAAATGGTATAATGGGAATGGGAAAGAAATTCCATCTTAGGACATGGGCGCCTTTATAGAGAAGGGGATCTGAGCTGGTGTGAGGGCATGAGTATGGCAAAGGCACTTAATGCAGAAGAACTGATAGAGCCAAGAGAGGTATGAATGAAGTACAGATACAGGGGTGCTTGGAGATCAAGATCAGATAGGCTGTCATCGTGGCATTGGGAATGAAAAATGGAGTGCATTATAGAGAAAAAACCATAAATCTTAAATTCCGACAGTACTTTATAGTTTGCAGAGCGCTTTTGGATACCCTATTCCATTTGATAATCACCACAACCCAAGGGATGAGTAGGGAATTTGCTCTTTATACTTATTTAACAACTGAAATAACTGTGGCTCCATGCAATTATCTTACCCAGCAGTATGATAGCAAGGGACATAAGCCAGGCTTCCTGGCTTCAGGTTTATCTGTTAGTTGTTACATGACATTTGGTCCTGTCCTTCCAAACATGTTCTGAGCAGTTCAGTGATAGAGACTACTTAAAATTTTATTTTGGGAATTGTATGGGTATGCTGTGAAGATTATACCAATGGATCCACACATTTAACAAACACAGTAATCTCCATTTCAGAGGAGGAGATAGTTAATCAAAAACAAGCAAGCAATGTGTATATGTAATATTAGATGCTAGGGAAGACGAGAGAGAGAAATGAAGCAGAGAAAGGGAATAGGATGTGCCAGGCCTGTGTGGACTGATAATTTTTTAGGGGGGAGGGTGGAACTGCTAATTTTAAATGGGTTGTCAGCAAAGGCCTCTGTGATAATGGTGACATTGGAGCAGAGACCTGGGAACAATGAGCTACTAGTAAGCCATGCAGGTATCTAGGAAGAATTGTCCAAAAGCGGGAATAGTCGGCTCGGCGCCAGCCACGTACACCTAAGGTGGCAAGTTTGAATCCCCAGCCCGGACCCGCCAAACAACAATGACGGCTGCAACCAAAAAATAGCCGGGCGTTGTGGCGGGCGCCTGTGGTCCCAGCTACTTG
>NW_003852411.1:11384628-11386259 GCF_000181295.1 Otolemur garnettii | reverse complement strand
AAAAAAAAAAAAAAAAAAAAGAGGGAATAGTCAATGCAAGGGCCCCAAGGTAAGAGCATGCTTAACATGTTTTAGAGAAAAGATCAGGAATTGAGTTTTAGATTGTTGAGTTTTAGATGCTTGTAAATGTACATGTCTGGGGTTCAGAAAGAAAGCCCATCACTTCAGAAAGAAAAGTATCATCACTTCTTGGCATTTTGGTAAAATCATGTGTAGAAAGCCCATGTACCAGGGCAGAGTGAACCAGGAGAGACTGGTGGGAGACCAGGATGGAGAGAAGCCGAGGGGCTGGACACCACAGGGCTTTGCTTTTTGCTCTGAGTAAGGGGGACATCACTGGGGAATTCTGAGCAGGGAAGTAACAATCAGATGTAAGTTTAAATAAAATAATTTGGGGTGCTGGGTTGAAAATAGACTCTAGAGACTCAGGAAAGAAGCAAGGAGACCAGGGAAGAGGCTACAGAAATTATGTAGATGGTGGCTTGGCACCTGTAGCTCAGCGGCTAGGGCACCAGCCACATACACCAGGGCAGGCAGGTTTGAACCAGCTACTTGGGTGACTGAGGCAAAAGAATCACTTAAGCCCAAGAGTTTGAGGTTGCTGTGAGCTGTGATGCCATGGCACTCTACCAAGGGTAACATAGTGAGACTGTCTCAAAAAAAAAAAATCTATCTAGATGGGAGATGATGGCAGCATGGACCAAGATGAGAGAGGTGAGGATGGAAAAGTTGTCAGATTTTGTATGTTTTTTGAAGGTAGTGTCAAGAGGGTATGGAGACCAATTACATGTGTCATGTAAAGAATGCAACAAAGATGATGCTAAAAATGCCTAAAGAACTAGAGAGATGATTTTTGCATTCGAGAGGAAAAGAATCGGAAGAACGACTGGGAGTTTATTTGGGGCATTTAAAGTTTAACATCCAAGTATTTGATAGCAATTAATTATAAAGGTCTGGAGTTTAGAGAGCGGTCAGGATGAGAATATAGATGTGGGAGTTCATGTATAGTTCTGGGGATTTTCAGTGGAGTACTTGTCAGACATTGTGAAGGAACTGGGATTTTACCCTCTTCACAAGGTAACAAGTTAGCCTCCCACAAGTTCGTGGATGCTGGCAGAAGACATAAGACTCCTACCTCACAGAGGACTTTGGTCCACCAATAAAAGGAACTAGAGTGTCTGCATGTTCCTGTCCCAGACCCCCGAGGCTCAGTTTCCCCAGCAGTGTGAAGAGATCCAGAGGATGTCTGCACGTGCAGTGGGTTCCCTTCCAGGAAAGGAACCCAGGCTTAGAAAACAGAATCCTTTATAACTGGCAGGAAGCATGCCTATCCATTGCTCAAAAAAACCCATTATCTCCATGTTCCAAAGCTGTTTGCTATACAAACATTCTTGAAAAGATAGAAAGAGTAAAGCCAGCTGTATTTTGTGTCTGTTTATGTGCCATGCAGAAATGACAGAGATCTCTGGAGAATTGTCTCCCAACATAGTATCACCCTCCTAAGGATCACTGTGCAAATTTTAAGGGGCATTTTTCTTTCTTTTTTTTTTGAGACGGAGCCTCAAGCTATCCCCCTGGGTAGAGTGCTGTGGCATCACAGCTCATAGCAACCTCCAACTCCTGGGCTCAAG
>NW_003852411.1:11382522-11384427 GCF_000181295.1 Otolemur garnettii | reverse complement strand
TTCTTTCTTTTTTTTTTTTTTCTCAGACAGAGCTTCAAGCTGTCACCCTGGGTAGAGTGCTGTGACATCACAGCTCACAGCAACCTCCAACTCCTGGGCTTGAGCAATTCTCTTGCCTCAGCCTCCCAAGTAGCTGGGACTATAGGTGCCTGCCACAGCGTCCGGCCAATTTTGGGTTGCAGCCGTCATTGTTTGACGGGCCCAGGCTGGATTCGAACCCACCAGCTCCGGTGTATGTGGCTGGCGCCTTAGCCACTTGAGCCACAGGCACTGAGCCTTAAGGGGCATTTTTCATTTTTTTGAATGTTTGGGAGTTCTACTATCATTTTATGGGCTTGGGCCAGCGATATTAGATATTTCACGAAGTATGGGAGACTGTCATGCAGAATGAATTACTGCATGTCCCACACAAATTTTAAGTGTCCTGGAAGGCATTTACTTAAGTGGGAAAAAATTAAAGTTTTTGTTAAACTTTAAACCCCCCAAATAAACTCCCCATCTTTACCCCAATCCTTTCCTCTCGAATGCAAAATCATCTCTCCAGTTCCTTAGGCATTTTTAGCGTCATCTTCGTTGAGTTCTTTATATGACAAAGCATTCTTAATACAGCTTAATATACACTTAATATTTAATCATTTAAATCACAGGAATATTATACTTTGTTTTGTTCAGAATCTTATCAAAAGTTATTCACCACTGGGGGAAAATACACAGGTAATGGCAGCAGTAATTATTTGAATCACCATCCTTGGACCAGATTACATTTGTAGCTGACGTAATTATTTTGTGAACATATGAAAATGTACTTATTCAGCCTTTATGTTGTAAGGTGAAATATGAAGAAAAGTATTTTATTAAATGTAACCATACCTCTCTTAAGGAAAAATGAGTCAGGTGCTTGTATCAAAAATTGTTGAGAGATTAGTGAACAAGAGGATTAAAAATTGACCACTGGATTTAGTCACATAGAGATCATTACTGACCTTGAAAAGAACAATTACAGGGAGAGATGGGGTCAAGAGTTTGTGTGAAGTTAGTTCAAAACAGCATGAGAGGACAGGAATTGAGACATGAGTACAGCCAGCTTATTTGAGGAGATTTTCTGTGAAGGGGAACAGAGAAATGGTGTGGTACAAAAAGCATGGTAGTGCCGAGCGCATAGAAAGGACTCAGGAGGTGCTGGCCAGAAAGGGGCTGGAGGACTCCTGGGGGTGCTCAGTAAAGGCTGGCCTACTGACTAAAGGCTAATTGGAAGAATGGCAGGGAGAGGGGTAGCCAGCAGTCTTTTCTTCTGAGTTTTAGAAGAAATGATGGCATCGGAGGAGGAACACAGAAATGAGAGGGTGTTACAAGCACGAACCTAGGCACAGGGATGGAAGGAGTTTCAGGGAGAGGGAAGGGAGATTTGTGGGGGAAACCCAAAGACTTGAATAGAGAAAAAACTGGAGAGAGAGTCAACAGAAGACCTCAAAGGCCAGATTGTGGCATTTATGGTGGGTCTGATGAATTGATAAGGAGCCAGAGGGCTTGAGCAGTCAGGGACATAATGGGAACCCGATATTAGTTATATTTTTCAGACTCTTTGCTGAGCTTCTGTTCCAGGCGTTGAAGTTGAGCAGGTTCCAACTCAGGACGATCTAATGAGAAGTGCATATTTGCTGCTAATTCTGGCCTTCAGTTTCTTCCCTCAGTTAGGGCAAGTCTAGGAATAAAATGCTGAAGATATAATTAGTGGGAGATAGAAGCTCAGTTTAGGCATTTAAGGGTGGAGTGAGGAGGGAAAAGGCCTCCCTGAGTGAGTGCATTTGATGCTGGCTTTAAAATGTGCTGTTTCTGCAGAAAGCCAGCACTGCCATCTCATCTAGCTGTTAGCAGCAGGCTCTGGTTGTTTTTTTTTTTTTTTTT
>NW_003852411.1:11360260-11382296 GCF_000181295.1 Otolemur garnettii | reverse complement strand
GCCACCTTAGGTGTATGTGGCTGGCACCTTAGCCACTTGAGCCACAGGCGCTGAGCCAGGCTCTGGTTTTTACAGGCGGGAACATGCGTGTTTTAATGGTGCTTCTCCTCTCCTGCTTCCAAAGCTCAGAGTGCGAAAACAGTGACCTAGTGGGTATTTTACAGGCAGTGTAACTCATCTTGTCACATAGGATACTAGGATTCTGGCCAGGCTTGAATTTACCCCAGGGATTTATAGGGAGGGTAGGGCTGACACTTGGCTAAGCACCCAGGTTGGACCTGGATTTGAATCTCAGTTTCTGTCTTCTGGTTTTGTGGCCTTTGGCAAGTTCTTGAACAGTGGTAACTTTGTCAAATAGGAGTGACGCTTATCGTAAGGATTAGCTATCCACAGTGTTCATTGCATAAGAAGAATGTATATTATTGGTGTTCATTTTTTTTTTTTTTAATACCATCCAGTTCTGGTCAGTCAGTGAATGTTGGAGCAAGTGGAAAACTGTGGGGGAGAAGCAGTGATTCTCTCTGGCCTGAACTTGCCAGTCCTGCCGGGTGGCGCACACTCAGCTCTATGGTCCTCACCATCCTATTTTGTTCAGGTGCTCCACATTGTAGGGAAATCTCTACCAGAGGTGCTGAGATTTCTGAGTTCTTTAGATTATGACACAGTATTCTTTTGGTTATGGGGCTCTTGATACTTGGAGGTTGGGCATGGCTGCAGGAGATGGGCAGGCACAGACAATATTTGTAACCTGATGACTTATCAGCAGCCCCAAATGATAATTTTCTATCAGATTGTCATCTGCTATTTGCTTTTCAAATAAACCTGTTTCATTTTCAGTGAAATATTTAATGCTGGGCGGTGCCTGTGCCTTAGTGAGTAGGGTGCTGGCTCCATATACCAAAGGTGGTGGGTTCAAATCTGGCCCCGGCCAAACTTCAACAAAAAAAATAGCTGGGCATTGTGGCAGGTGCCTGTAGTCCCAGCTACCCGGGAGGCTGAGGCAAGAGAATCGCCTAAGCCCAAGAGCTGGAGGTTGCTGTGAGCTGTGACAACACAGCACTCTACCGAGGGCCACAAAGAGAGACTCGGTCTCAAAAAAAAAAAAGAAAGAAAGAAAGAAAAAAATATCTAATGCTGCACATTGTTAGCATTAGTGACAAATTTGAAGGTTTTTAGTAGCTGGGCTGTGAAGAGGTGTTAGGTGCCAATCGGGATGATCTGGACACCAGATGGAAACATGAGTGCTGTGGCCTGGCCTGCCCCAATGATGGAGAAGTTGGGATGCTGGCTACAGCCTGGCAGCCATAGAAACCCAGCAGGTCCGTGAAAAAACAGGGAGTTTGTGTTCTTTCCAAAGTAAACTCCAAAGACTGGCTGTGGGAACCTGCAGTGAGGGCTGACTCTGGGGTGTGACCTGAGGGGCTTTTGCTAATCCCTTCTCCTAAATCACTCCTTCCCTTTCCCTGACCCTCAGTCCCATCGCCCCCCCCAGCCAAAATGTCTGAATTCTGGCATGGCAGGGAGACTCAAGCCTGGGGTCTGGAGTCAGTCTGCCTGAACTTAAACCCTAACTCTCACAATTAGCAGCTGCCTGACCTTGGGCTAATTACATAGACTTTCTAAGCTTTGGTTTCCTCATTCTCAAAATGAGGATAATAATTAGCATTACTGTGAGCATAAAGTAGGATTTTTGGAGATTAAAGGGAAAAAAAACCATAAAAAGCCTAATTCTGTGTCTGTCGCAGAATACCTTCTTTATTCTTTGAGGAAGAATAAAATAGAGGCAACTTGGGCGTGTGAAATGTTGCCTTGAATTATAACTTTGTTTTTAATGTTTTTTTATTTTAGGTTAATGTGAGGGTACAATCAATTTGTCCCTGTTGTAGCTGTGTCTGGCACCCCCAAAGTGTCCCAATACATTGTGCCCATTCAGTGGGAGCACCTCAAACTCCTACCCCCACCTTGTTCTCCCTCATCCCAACTTGAATGGAAATGAGTCTTTCTCTTATGTGGGTGTGAATGAGATCATCTTCTGTCTTCATATTAGTATTGAATACATTGGATATTCGCTTTTTCATTCTTGTGATACTTTACTGAGAAGAATGTGTTTCAACTCCATCCAGGTTAATACAAAAAAAATATGGAACGCTTCATGAATTTGCGTGTCATCCTCGCGCAGGGGCCATGCTAATCTTCTCTGTATTGTTCCAATGTTAGTATATGTGCTGCCGAAGTGAGCCCTGAAGAATAACCTTTTCAGAAAATACTTTTACAAGCATCGTCATTTTCAATTTTCACAGCACCATAGTAACTAAGAAGAATTAACAGTGTTTTTAAATAGCTGACGATTTTGAAGTTCAGCTATGTGACATTCTGAGTTGATATAGCAAGAAAAATTAGGAATTCAACTGGGTGGTCCAACTTGGAGGGCCAATTATCTTTCTGTCTGATATGCTGTCATCACGGATGCTTACAGAGAAGAGGCAGGATGCTATTAGATGGGAAATGAAGGGCACAAAGAAAAGAAAAAGAAAAGGTGCCCAAATTCACACTTGTGTGCGTGGAATCTTCGAGAATACATATACTATTGTACTCCACAATCCTCTGAAAGATCATATATATAAAACTTTAAGTGTCCAGAATATAGAGAATATTCAAGAAAGAACAAAAGATCACTCTTAAAAACTTCAGCTAGAGTCAATCTTTTATAAGTTTCTTTTTTTTTTTTTTTTGAGAGTCTTTTATAAGTTTCAAGCAGTAGAACGTATGCAGAGAACCGACTCACTCAGAGTCAATTTACTCTTTCTTTTGCCATGATATTAACTAGTTTGAACTGCTGATTCATTCCTTACATAATAGGAGATTATGAAAAACATGAATTGAAGAAGATTGGCACTGACAGCAGGAAGAAGATGGTGGTCTGACAAGAGAATACATTCTGACAAGCAGAACAAAATGGAACGATCTTAACGGTTTGGGGCTAGGTGTAGATAGCCCCTACATCCTTCTCCCCCCACTCATGGTGTACCAGACAAAATAAAACAGTTAAACTAAATTCAAAACATTTTGCTAAAAATGGCAGAAATCAATGCCTTTTGATGAGATTCATGTCTAAAGTGGGTTAAAAAATGAACAACAACAAAAAAACTATCTTAATTCCAGTTTCCTAAACAATTTAATGGCAGATAAACTGAAGTTCATTGTCGCTAAACAGTAATTCATAGAGATAGTTAAGCTCAGAGAACTCACAGAAAGGTCATATCTCGAAGTCGTGGTACCTAATTTTTGGTGTAAGAAACTTGAATTTTGTTTTCTGTGCATCAAGAAGACCCTCTGGAACTTTTAATGTTTGTGTGTCCCTCTTGTAGGAAAAGTCTCCTTTTCTCTGTTTACAAAAGAGATGACAGCTACGTAGGAGGAAGGAGTTCTGGGGCTCTGCAGCTCTGTATGGTGAATATGGTTAACCATACTTGATTATATATTCTCAAAAAGCTAAAAGAGAGAATTTTGAATGTTCTTAGTGTAAAGAAATGGTAAATATTTGAGTTGCTGGGTATGCTAATTACTTTGATTTGATTATTACACATTGTATACATATACTGAAATATCGATCTGAATCCCATAAATTTATACAATGATTACATGTGAATTAAACTTAAAAGTCATTAAATAGGGCAGCGCCTGTGGCTCAAAGGAATAGGGCACCGGCTCCAAATACCAGAGGTGTAAGGTTCAAACCCAGCCCCAGCCAAAAAAAAAAAAAAAAAAAGTCATTAAATAACATTAAGTGGCACAGTGTATTATATATGGTATTTGGAAAAATTAGTAAAACATAAGTATAAAACTAAAAAAAAAAAGAAGTATAAAGTAGGGAAGAAATGAAAGGTATTGTCCTGGTTACACTCCAAGGGTGGCAGATAAGCCCCTGTGTTCCTGAAGTCAAGGTCCTCCTTGTCACCCAGAAGGGTGGATAGCTCTGTTTTTATTCCCCAAATGTGAGCCCTTTCTGGTGGTATGATAAACTACTGAAGGAGAAGGGGTTGGGATGACCCCTTTGGACTTTAAGAGGTTAAAAAACAGGCAGCAGTCCAGCCCTGGAAGAAATCTTGGGGACTGGGAACTGTGTGGCAGGGAGGGTTTTGCGGGGATTAGGTGAAATCACTTCTTCAGAGCAGGACCTGGGCGGGGACAGCAGGAGCTGATAGGGTTGAACAGGAGAGAAAGGCCCAGGATCCATGCAAGGAACACCGTGTCTGAGGTCACTCAGACGTCTGTCCTCCTTCAAAAGCCCCCGCCTTGAGGAGGGACGGGCTGTGGCAGCCTCTATTTCACTGGGCTGCAGCACTAAGGAAATTTAGTTTGTCCCCCTGGAAGAGGAGGGTGACGGGTGGAGAGAAACAAGGATGAGAGTGGGGGACTTGTTACCATAGCAATAGCAAGAGCAGGATTCGTGCCTCTCCCCTTTGTGAGAATGGCTGCTCAATGGATTTTATGAGACCCCATGGGATTCTTGGACAGGGAGATGAGTCACAGTGGCTGACAGTCTCAGGGGTTAAAGCCAACTCTATTTTCATTTCAGTAGTGAGTGACATTACTTCTATCCAGAGAATGTAAAATTGTTTATGTTTAATTTTTCATCTGCACAGGCAGGAAACAAGGAAAAAGGTTTTGTCCTGCCTTGCCTGATAGCCAAGCTGTTGATTCTTACAGCTGTTCAAATGATGCGAATTCTTTTGATGTCCCTGGGTCTGCTTTCAAAACGACCCTAATAACTACAAATTGTCACTCTGAGTAATACAGAAGCTGTCACTTCTGTATTGATGGAAAACTCAAGCTTCCTCTCTCAGAGGTACATTCAGGGCCCAGACCTGATTCTCAATGTGCCATAGTGAAAGCTCTTCTGGAACATCTTGGGTTGGCTAACCAGTCAGCTAAAGCACCACAGCACCAAATCTTGTTGATGCATGTGGGATTGCTGGGACCCCTGCGGAGAACTTCAGGTTCTCAGAAGGCCGTGAAGTATCAACTCTCTACTGCTTCCTTTACCTGAGAAATTGGGTTGCCTCTCACAGATGTGGGCACCTTTAGCTCATGATGGAAACAATGTTAAAGAGAGTGAGCAGGTCCTCTTAATTGTGATGATTAACACGGATTATAGGCTTAGTGGGATGTTCCTGACGCTCTGACCCGGACTTAAGGAGTTTGGATGTTCTGTACTCGGCTCCCTTCTGTCTCTCTTCCCGAGGAGGGGAGAAATGGAAGTCCTTTTCAGTTTCCAGTGTGGCAGTGTGCTCTGATTTTCCCTGAGTATTGAAGGTCCCTGATAGGTGTGAATGAGGGAGGGGAGAGGGTCACGCTAAGGACCTGCCTGTGGAGGAACCACAGGCCCCCGAAGCAACTCTCGTTTAGATGTGCTTCACCCCTCTCCATTCTCATTAGCTGCTTGGCTGGACTAGGCCCCGAAAAGACAGCAAGGCACTCCCCTAGATGTGAGGACCGGCCCAGTGCAAATGCCTTTGCTTTCTCTAGAAAAGTGAGTTTCAACCAATGTGCTGTGAGAGGATCTTAAGTGTGCTGGGAGAATTTGCAAAGATCATTATTAAATTATTTTTGAAAGAAACTCAAAGCACAGTAAGTATATATTTTTTTCACTCTTTTCTGTTTGATCAACAAAATTGACATATGCGGCGGAAGTTTAACTGTAGGGTCAAGATAAAAAAGGTTGAAAAACACTGCTCTAGAAAGTGGGCTTCTTTTTAATGCCTATTCCATTTTCAGCAAAATGGTAGACTAATCTAATTCCCTACCTCCCAACCCCTCAGGGAAAGATATGCTGAATAAAATAAATAAGATTTTTTTTTTTTAGCTGAGATCTAAAGAAGAAAACCTTCAGGTAATGAAATATACAAGGTGGCCATGCTATTTCAATTGCACACAAACTTTCTGGCCCTCCTGTATGACTCAGAGCTAGGTGATCTGCTTATGAGTTGGTCCTGTGGCAGCAGGTGAGTTGGACTTATTTTATCCACGTGTGCTAATCGCTGGGGTTTTCATGCCAATAGAGGGAGATAGTAGTCCTAGGGACAAAAACAAAGATTCCTGCATAAAGGTTAGATTTGGAAGTCTGGAAGTGTGGTCTGTTCAATGTAAGGAAGACTGAACAACTCCCTCCCACCAGCTTGAGAAAGAGCAAGGAAACTCCTCTTTGCCAAGAGTTCAGGGTAGCAAATAAGGCTCCCCTGGGAATCTGAAGCCTCTTCAAATTCACAGGTTAGGGGTGCAGGAATCACAGAAGAAGATATTCATGTAAAACCTGGTACTGGATTAGTAAAATCCAGTGGTGCCCTGCAGGAGCCAACGAGGATCTCAAAGGAAAAGGCAATTGCAGCTGAAGTAGGTTCATAGTCAAACAGAGCCCCTGGCCCAGCAAGTTTCCTGGGGCCGCCTGTAACAAAGTACTAGAAACTGAATATTGTCGGGCCATTCTGGAGGCAGCTTCCAGATCAGGGTGTCTGCAGGATTGTTTTGGTCTGCAGGCTATGAGGGGAAAGCTCTGAAGGCTTGAGGGAGAATCAATTCCACGCCTCTCCCAGGGCTTCTGGTGGTTTGCTGGTAATCTTGGACATAGCTTGGCTAACGCCACCCAGCTCTCTGCCTTCATTTCTGTGTGGCATTTGCTCTACCTGTGCTGTGTCTGCATCCAATTTTTCTCTTTGTATAACAGCCATATTGGGTAGGGGCCAACCCTGCCCCAATATGACTTCCTTTTAGCTTAGATAATTACATCTGCAATGACCTCTTTTCCAGATAAGGATATATTCTGAGATCCTGAGGGCTTCAACATATGAATATTGGGGTGGAGGCACAATTTAATTCGTAACAGAGACAATCCATAACATGGAGGGTCAGCTGACATGCACTCGTGATGGGAGAGGAGCACCCCAATAATATTAGAGAACAATCTAGGCTGTGCACAGGGGCTCATGCTTGTAATCCTAGTACTCTGGGAGGCCAAGCTGGGTGAATCACTTGCACTCAGGAGTTTGAGACCAGCCTGTGCAAGAGCGAGACCCTCTGTCTAAAAAGCATAGGTGGGCATGGTGATGGGTGCCTGTAGTCCCAGCTACTCTGGAGGCTGAGGCAGGAGGATAACTTGAGCCCAAGAGTTTAAGGTTGCTGTGAGCTGTAACGCCACAGCATTCTACTGAAGGTGACAAAGTGAGACTCTGCCTCAGAAGAAAAAAAAAATAATGGAACAATCTGAAGGAAGCCAAGGTTCTTAAACACTCTCAGACTCAGTTTCCCTAGCTATCACAGGGAAGGAGCATCCTTCACCTAACGTGCTTGTTGTAAGGATCAGACTGGATAATGCACCTTGCAGACTATGACATGCTATGCTAACATTCGTTTTCATGTCTTGTTATTTGAGTTAATGAGAAATACTATAACAACTCATTTATGCAGGACTATGCTAAACTCACACTATCTCATTCAGTTCTTACCATAAGCCCCTGTGGTAAATAGCTTCATTTTGTAGATAAGGAGATTACAGTTTAGGTAAGTCATTTGCCTAAAGCCACATGGCCCATATGTGGCAGAGCTCGAATTAAAACTTTGGCCTGTCCAGTTTCAAAATGTGGGCCCTTGTTTACTCCAAATATTTCCCAGGTTTTAGGGCTAAGTTCTAGGCAGTGGTGAGGCTGAAGAGGAGGCAGAAGAAAGGACGCATAGTCAGGGCAATGGGAGGGGAGATGGAGACTCATGACTGGGCTGGGGGCTCACACTTGTAATCCTAGCTCCCTGTGGGGCCAATTGGGTGGATTGCTTGAGTTTAGGAGTTCTACTAAAATAGAAAAACTAGCAGGGCGTAGTGGTGCACACCTGTAGTTCCAGCTAATCTGGAGGCTGAGCCAGGAGTATGAGGTTGCTGTGAGCTATGACTCCAGGGCACTCTAGCCTGGGGCAACAGAGTGAGACTCTGTCTCAAAAAAATAAAAAATAAAAAAATAAAGTGAATAAACATAAACATGGTATTGGGAGGAGAGGGGGAGGAAGAAGAGAAAAGAATGACAAATGTGACCCAGTCCCTGCTTGGAGGAGGCGGGGAGAGCAAATAACTGATGTGCATAACAGTGTTTGGGGGCACAGTGGCCTTGGACAACTAGAAGGAGCCTAGTGGCCTTGGAGGAAGGACTGGCCTGGACACAGGGTCTGGAAGACAGGGAAGCTGCAAGGGGAGAGAAGGTTGGACCTGATTTGGAATGTGCCAGGGTGTGGTCTCTTATTTGGAATCCCAACTCTTTTGCTTACAAGTTGTATGAGTTACTTAAATTCTTGAGAAGTTGGGTTTTTAAAGTGTAAAATGGAAATACTTATTTGTCTTAATAGCCAAATGCCTCTTCTTTCTCCCTATAGAATTGGGGGTGGGGGGGAGCAGGGTATCTGTCCTGTGCATCACAGGGGGTGTGCCTGGCGCCAGCCATGGCTAGGTTCCTGCCCCAACCTCTTTCTGTTATTTCTCATTACTTCTCTACTTTCTCCAGAGGCAACTTCTCTTACAAGCCGATTAGGGGCTGGGGAAGCCCTCTGCCCAGAGGTTGGGCTGCTGGGAACCCATGTGAATCTGTGCATCTACTTCCTATCAAGGTCGCTCTGCTGAGTTGCTGCCAGGAGCCAGGTGTCCTGGCACCAGATCTGAGATGCGGCCTCCTTTGCTGACAGCAAACATCAGCCCCTCTCCCTGAGGGGTCACCAAGGGACAGGGCCTGGGAAGAGCCCTTTCCCTATCCATGAACCTATCATCTCCGAGCATGGAAATCTGGGGACAAGGGTTGGGAGAGACTCCCCATCCTCACTGAGGTCAGGGCCAAGGAGAGAGCAGCACCTGCAGGCTGGGTGGGGCCATCCATCTCAGGGTGAGATTGGGAGCTCTGGAAAGACCTTTGTTCCAGTCTGTCCTAGTCTGGCTCACCAGGAAGCCTACCTCTCATGCCCCTCCATAGTGCCCCTACCCTCACTTCCCAAGTTGTCAGCCTGTTCCACTTACATTTCTTTCTTTTTTTTTGAGACAGAGCCTCAAGCTATCCCCCCTGGGTAGAGTACCATGGCATCACAGCTCACAGCAGCCTCCAACTCCTGGGCTCAAGTGAGTCTCCTGCCTTAGCCTCTCAAGTAGCTGGGACTACAGGCACCTGCCACAACGCCTGGCCATTTTTTTTTTTTTGTTGTTGCAGCCATCATTGTTGTTTGGCAGGCCTGGGCTGGGGATTCGAACCCGCCACCTTAGGTGTATGTGGCTGGCACCTTAGCCGCTTGAGCCACAGGCGCCGAGCTTTCACTTACATTTCAACAAAAATGTCTGCTGCTCTGCTGGGATTTTCCTGACCTCCTCCCACCAGGATTAACCACACCCTGCTATACTTTATTTATATCATCATAAAATTTACTTCAAGGTGACTTTAGTTGAGTCTTTTCTACACCAATACTTTTAAACTTGTATACATACAAATCAACTGGGGATCTTGGTAAAATAGAGATTTAGATTCTATAAGTCAGGAATGGGGCCTGGGATTCTACATTTCTAACAAACTCCCAGGTTATGTTGAGACTGGTGGCCTATGGATGACACTCGGAGTGACCAACTCAAACTACTTTTGAGTTCCTTACAGGTAGGCAACGTGTTTTATTTATCTTTGTAAAACCAGCTTTTGGCACAGAGTCTGTCTGATTGTAAGTTGTTAATATACATTTGTTGAATTGGAATGGAGTGGGCTAAGGTTTCTGGGGTGTTCTTTTTGTATGCAAATGTGATTTTTTTCCTTTCAGGTCATTTTGGCTTTAATAACCTGGCCATCATTTAAAATATGAAAAAAAGAGTCCAACCTTTTCCCTTTCTGGGGTCTGCAATGGTGATTGCCTTACACAAGCATGATCAAGGGCCATGAGGAGACTGGATTCCAAAGGGCATCTCTGGTAAGAAGCCTTCTGTGCTCACAGATAGGAGAGTCTGGCTACAGCGGCTCTGAGGGGTAGCAGGTGGCAGGAAAGTCATGAAATTTAAGAGCCCTCAGAGGATAAGGCGTAGGTGCTGGGTCATGAGCACCTTAAAACATTTCTTTTTTTTTTTTTTTTTTTGAGACAAAGTCTCACTATGTCGCCCTGGGTAGAGTGCCATGGTATCACAGCCCACAGCAACTTCCAACTCTTGGGCTTAAGCAATTCTCTTGCCTCAGCCTCCCAAGTAGCTGGGAGGGAAAGAGGAGAGAGACACTAATCTGACCTGAGGATGAGAGAAACTGGTCCCAATGTCACCCCAGTTCCTAAAAAACACCTAGCACTTTACTTCCACTTCCTTCTGCTTCTAACCAATGCATCATCAAAAAGAAGAAAGCACAAAGCCCAAGACACAGGAGGGAGAGGGAAGAAGAGAGAAAACATAAGCATTCTTGGGCCAACATCCTGCATATACAAACCTAGAGTTCTCCAGAAATTAGAATGGGGTGGGTGTGGGTTATTAGGGAAGGAAATAGAAGAGTGCCTGAGGCCTAAAAAAATAGGTAAACATATCCCAGAACTAGATGAGAGTTTCATTAGACTAACTAAAAACAGAGAGCTACGATTACTATTTCCAGCCAGTCTCCCCATCACAATAGTCATGTAACAAACCAAAGCAATATTGGTCTTGATCCAGACTCACAGAGTCCTTTGGCCCTAGCCCTGGCCTCAGTACAGTGTCTCTACATTGCTGCTCTGGGGCTGTTTGATCTCGATATTTTTCAGGATCATGTCATGTAGAGTGACATATTTGATTCCTCAGCTCTGATATGATGAGCCAAAGGCTGATATATTCTTTCTCATCAATCTCTGTCATGGTGCGACAACAGTCCTCCATATGGGAATACTGAGATATTTAAAAAAACAATTTGGTTCTTATAATATAATATCTAGAAACCCGGTCCAGAAAAGATGCAGCTTCACTCCTAACAGTTCTTAGTTTTGCAAGAAAACTGTCTCCTCCTGAATGGACACCCCAAAGTTGTTCTCATCTCCATCCTGGGAATCAGGATCTGTATCCACATTTTGACCATGTTACATTTCTCCTTCAGCAGCCGGATCTCAGGTTTCACTTTCCCAATAATGTCCACCAGCTGCTGGTTTCTTTTTAGCATCCTAGTTGGTATCATAAACCCTTGGTTCCTTGGAACGGCTCTTCACACTCATCCAATATTTACTTCTTATAAGTGGGACCATCCCGTCCATCATGGCTATTAGTGAGAAGAATGGGGTTGGGACTGGGGAATTCATGCCCAGAGAAGAGTGACCCAGGATGTCACATGGTTAGCGGGTTAGTTTGTAACAGAGTATAAGGTGATATGCTCTGTCACAAGCCAACAGTCAACAGGAAATGCAAGGAGCACCTCAGCTTAGCAGGAGGCAAATGCTGAGGGGGTCAGGGTTGTCCCTACAGCTTGTGAAGCCCTCCTGCCCGGAGAGCCCCAAGTGAGTGCAATGCTCAGGCAGGGCCATGGGCTAGATCTTTCTTTTTCTTTCTCCTTTCTTTTCTTTCCTTCTTTCTCCTCTCCTCTCCTCTCCCCTCCCTCCCTTCCCCTCTCTCCTCTCTGGATAAAGATAGGAGAGGCTCACTGGTGAGAACTCTTTGCTCCTGGTACCTTTGGACAAGCAAAATATTAAATTTCCATGAGGAAAAGGTGATAAGGAAAAACATTGACAAAGGCTTTTTAGTGGTAACAAAAATGAAATAAGAAGTCATTGAAAAGATTATTCGGGCCAAGAAATTATAATTATGCCAAGTTACTCACACCCTTTCATTCTGCATCTCTGTTTTAAAAATAAAGAGTTAAAGATAATGATTGAGCTCACACATTATAGACTCTCCATTGGTTAATAGGGAATAATTATCTCTCCTAATTTTGCCCTAATTCTACAGTTGGACTGAGCAATTTTCTTTATTCTTTATTTACATAGTTCTAGTCATTTGTTCAACTTATTTGGCATTTAGCACTTAGCATTAATGACCTGGCATTATTTGTATGTATCTGTTCTGTCTTCATAACTAGATTATAAAGTATTTTGTGGTAAAGGCTATGAGATTATTTGATAGTTTATTCACTTACTCATCCATCAAACATTCATTGGGCACTCACTACCAGGGATGGAGCTAGAGTCTAAAGAGAGAAAGATAACAAGGCTTGGTATCTGACTTTGAAGATTTAGCAGTAAATAAACAGCTATGAAATGATGTAACAAGTGTAATAGTAGAGGTTCTATGTATAAGTTGCATAGAGAATTATCCTGCCCAGCTAGGAGAAGGGAGTGTTTGAGCTGAACCTTGAAGGAGAAAGGAGGAAGAGGAGTTTCCCAGAGGGAGAAGGGGTAGGGAACAGAACGATTAATGGGAGCTTCTGATAAGCCTGGAGACAACAGCACATGTTGGGAATGGACTGGAAATGAGACCAAGCTGAGGCATGAGCAGCCTTGAAGCTTTCTCTAAAGGCATGGATTTTATCTGCAAGGCAATGGGATACCACTGAGGAATTTAAGTTAGCCAAAGTCCTGATTAGCTCTCTATTCCCAAACCTCACCTGTCTGCAAGGTGGGTAAGAATGGATGAGGACTGGAACTAAGTTGAGAAATGTTTCAGTAATATAGAGTGGATGATACCTGAACAAGGGCACTGGGTGGGGATAAAGTGGAAGGAAGTAACTGGAAAGTTAACTTGGTGTCTTTCTTAGTCTGTTTTGTGCTGCTATAAATAGAATAGCACAGACTGGATGATTTATAAAGAACAGAAGCTTATCTGGCTCACAGTTTCAGAGACTGGGAAGTCCAAGAGCATGGTGCCACCATCTGGTGAGGGCCATCCCACAGTGGAAGTCACACACGGTGAGTGAGCACATCAGACAGAAAGTCGGGTTGAATTCATGCCTTTTCTCAGGAATTCACCCCCACAATAACTAACTACTCTTATAATAATGGTATTAATCCATTTGTGAGAGCTGCCCAAATGGATTAGAGTGACTTAATCACCTCTTAAAGCTCATACCTCTTAATACTTCCACAATAGCAGTTAAACTTCAGCATGAGTTTTGGAAGGAACATTCAAACATTTAGGAAGGAAAATCCAGAGAGTTGTTGATTAATGGCTGTGAGGGTGAGTAAGAAATTAGGACCACCACTGTGAAGAGAGATTTGTCACTATAAAAAAAAGGAATAGTCTGTGACCCAGAAATTTCAGTTACAGCCATCTACCCTAAAGAAGAATATTTACTGAGCATTATAGAAAAAAATCAGATAGGCCAACATGATCATCCATAAGGTACTGGATGAAGAAAATAGCATTAAAAAGAATAAGAAATATTTCTACATAACAAATGTTCTGTCTCCAACACATTATATGACTGAGTGAACAAAAAAAGCATGTTGTAGAATGGTATGTACAGTAGGTGTTGATGCCCTATGCCTTACCTCATTTGGGCATGTGGTGGAGTGAGCCCCTCTGCAAACAACTGTCTTTCCACCTCTTTACCCTAAAAATAGACTCATCAGCCATCAAGCCTCACCCATCTATAAAGTGCTTCTTCTTACTCCTCCGTTTTTTGGGGTTTTTTTTGGCCAGGGCTGGGTTTGAACCTGCCACCTCTGGCATATGGGGCCAGCACCCTACCCTTTTGAGCCACAGACGCTGCCCTACTCCTCTGTTTTCTTTAAATAAATAATATTGAGTAGATTCAAAATAACACTCAGAGAATACATGTGAACCATATAGAGTTTTGATATAGTCAATACTCCTGTGTTCACACTAATTCTAGGACCAGAAGAATGTTGTCATTATTTTCAGGGCCCTGTGTGTCCTTCTCAAAGCTACCTCATCCTTCCCCTCTTGGAAATAACCATTTTCCTGAATTTTGTTTATAGCTTCACACATTTTTATGGTATTTTGTTTCTTTCTTTTTTTTTTTTTAAGAGACAGTCTCACTTTGTTGCCCTCGGTAGAGTGCTGTGGCATCACAGCTCATAGCAACCTCCACTCCTGGGCTTAGGCGATTCTCTTGCCTCAGCCTCCTGAGTAGCTGGGACTACAGGAACCCGCCACAATACCTGGCTATGTTTTTGCAGTTTGGCCAGGGCTGGGTTTGAACCCGCCACCCTCGGTATATGGGGCCGGTGCCCTACTGACTGAGCCACAGGCACAGCCCTGTTATTTCATTTCGTGTGGTTTTGAATTTTATATATGAAATCATACTGAATGTACAAATGGAAGACAAAAATATACTGAAATGGAAATACTTATTATTTGCAGATAATATGCTTATTTAAAATCACTTGAAAATTAGTAAGAACAATATGACAATCCAACAAGATGATTAATATGAAAGTCAACACAAAATTTTAGTTTCTCGTATCAATAATAATTATAAAATAAAATTATAAAATAAAATAGTAATTACATTCATAACAGCAACAAATGATAATTTACTAACAATTCAAAATGGAAATCTGTAGGATCTTTCTGAGGAAATTTGAGACATTTTCTGTACTTGGTTAGTTGGCATGACCATTACTTTCTAACTAAATGCTTACTTCATGAGGGAAAATATTTGGTGACAAATCCACACTAAGTAACTAGCATACTGGACTCTCTTTCTCACCAGTACTCACATTTTACTTAGTGCTTCTAAAATTTAGGTCCCCCTGGTGGTATCTCACATTCAGGACACTTTACCTGTATAAGCATGATCTGGAAGTGTTCATTGAAGTGTTTATTGCAAAACACCATTCCAAGAGATTTTGTCTTAGTACTTCTGGGTAGAATTTGTTCACCTTCTTTTTAGCTTGGTAAAACACTGTTGCAACCTAGAGCAAGCAATCTGAGATTGTGTCTTCTCAGTTCTCTCAAAAGGGAGAATTTTTCTTTCTTTCTTTTCTTTTTTTTTTTTTGAGACAAAGTCTCCATCTGTTGGAGTAGAGTGCTATAGCATCATCATAGCTACAGCAACCTCCAACTCTTGGGCTCAAGTGATCCTCTTGCTTAAGTATTTTTTTTCCCTATATTTAGTAGAGATGGGGGTCTCGCTCTTGCTCAAGCTGGTCTTAAATTCCTGAACCCAAACAATACACATGCCTCAGCCTCCCAGAGTGCTAGGATTACAGGTGTGAGCCATCACGCCCAGCCCAAAAGAGAGATTCTTAGGAGTGAACATTTTTCCAACAGTCCTCAAATTATGTCAGAATAATTGAGCATTCAATATGTTTACTTGTGGTTCTTAAGACTATTCATACGTAGGGGAATACATTTGTACCTAGTGTTTGTACAACAGTGTTTATACATAGTGTTTGATATATATGAGTAATCTTAAGGGATGAACCTTGTATTGTTCTCTAGGCTTTGTCTGGGTTCTTCCTTATGTTTTGTGAATTTGGGAGGTGCTATAGTCAAAATATTTGTGTCTCCCAAAATTCATGTTGAAACTCTAACTCCCAAAATTATGATATTAGGAGAGGGGGCCTTTGGGTAGGTGATTGGGTAATGATGGCAGTGTCCTCCTAAATGGGATTAGTGGCCTTATAAAAGACACCCCAGAAGGCTGCCTTGCCATGTGAAGGCACAGCAAGAAGGCACCATTTATGAGAAATTGGGCCCTCACCAGACAAAAAGGAGAAGCTGTAGACCCTCAACTTGCTGACACCCTCTTCTTAGACTTCCCAGCCTCCAGAACCATGAGAAATAAATTTCTATTGTTTATAAACCATGAGTTTATGATATTTCATTATAGCATCCCAATGGACTAAGGCAGAAGGGAAGTAAGGAAGGTAGCAACAGGGTCAAGTACAGTAAGAATAGAGAGAGGCAGGAGTGCCTCTAGCACAGTCTTTGAATGGCAGATGCCCAGGCATTGTGTTACAGAATATTCTTATTTCATCATTTGTTAAAGGTTAGCTGGTCGTCAATGAACCAGAGCAGAAGACCAGAACGGAAATCATGACACCCACCCTACCATAAGTTTGGGCTTCCTCCAAAACCATTTCCTTTCTGTGTGTGGATGCAGTGGGCTGAACAGAGGATATAAGTAATCTTTAGGAGTCTCCTTCCATGCTACAGAGCCTGACTCTGGATGAACAGCCATCCCTGAGCTTTTTGCCTCTGCCTGTGGTCAGCTCTACGTTTACCTCCATGGGAGGCTTGGAGGGTCATCTGTACCCAGGGCTGTCTCTCTTCTTTTATGGACTTTACCATGCACGGCTGGTCTCCAGGGCCTTGATATGCAATGCTCCTGTCCAGTACCCACCACGCCATCCCTGGAGCAAAGGAAGATGGGCATGGCTACGGCAAATGTACTATGTCGGGCTGGTGAAGATACTCAGTGCCTGCATTTTAGTAGCCCACGAGTTGCATACCATTCCTAAGCATTTTGTGCTTATCACCAAGCTGTATCATGGGAGAAACTTTGTATACCGTAAACCGTGGCAGCATCTCACTTTCTACATGACCTATTTCCTGAGTGGGTGTGTAGACATGGCGAGCCAGAACCTGCTACCCCAGAGGTGCGTTGCTCTGGAGCAAAGTGCCCAAGTCCTGGGCATGTTTATCTCTGTGCCCCTGATGGTGTCTCACCTGCAGGACACAGAAGGAGTGGAGTTTTGGTCTCACGTGCTGCTCATCCAAACCATGTTCCTGCTGATGCTGGTAGTGGTTGCTGAGCTGTGGGCCCCCAACATGCTGCTCCTCTGGATGATGAAGGCCGTTTTGTACACCATCACAGGCTCCTGGCTGATGCAGATAGGCTTTATGCTGTATAAACCCATCTCTGGCTATAAATGGATGGATGATGATGAAAATGACTTTGCGTTTATTACCACCTTCTTCTGCTGGCATGTGGTCTTCGGTGCCATTTTGATGATCTGGATCTATGGCTTCTCCTTTTTGTGGTATCGTTACCTTTTTGTTAATGCCTAAGACAGGATGTTCACCTAAATCAGTGGTTCTCCACCTGTGGGTCACGACCCACAGGAACTATTAAAGGTTGAGAGCCACTGCCCTAAATGGTTCCTTATTGTCTGAACAGTGTAGGACATCTGGATGAGAAGTTGTGGGAGGTGGAGCTGTTGGAGAAAATTATAAGGCATACTTCCTTCAGAGGTGGCCGAGGCACCAGACTCTGCTGGGACAAGCATGCCCCTCCCCCTTCTGGCTTCTCTCAGTCTCATTTGCTGAGCAATGTGCAGAAGAACAGTGAATGAAACAAGAGAGGAGTGTACCTGTGCCCTTCACTCTTGGCTTCTCACAAACTGTACTCCCTTTCCTCAACTCCAGCAATGGTGACCTGCTTGTGCTCGATCTCTCTGCCTCCCTGTCCCCCCCCCCATTCAAATGTTAAAATAAATTTACTATATCCTATCTTTGGTCCTGTTTATAAATATCTCTCACCCACCACATAGGGTGATGACACTAACTGTTTTTTTATATAATAATATATCCATCATAATAACCCCCTCCTCATCCTTTCTTATTCTGGATCTCATCAATGTTCATACTAAATCTGTACTGTAATTTTGAATATGCAGAACTCAGAGAACTGTTTTTGAGTTTTTTTCTTTGATTACTTTGTGATTTATTATATAGAAAGTCATATCCTTAAAGGCAACTTCCTCTGTGGGGTCATTTATTTATTTAGTGAGGAGAAGGAAAGTGAAGTTTATTAATTTGCCCACAAATGAGGAGGCTGTCATACTCCTGTCTCAAAGTACCAGTGTCCTGATTCTGAACAGAAATACAGAACTTTTTCAGGGGATGGTTCTGATTAATCGCAACTTCAGCTAAGACAAGCCCATGACCTCCACTCAAACAATTCCTTTGAGCCATCTCCTGGGGCACAAGAACAAAGGACACTGCCCTGCCCAGCAGGGATGTAGGTTTAGTTCTCAAAAATGGTAAGGGGGCTTTGAAAGATGGAAAATATTTTTTAACCCTTTTTTCCAGGCCATTTTCTCTGTTAACATATTCCCCGCTGTCAATTTTACCCTTCCAAATCTGTGGGAGGAGGAGTGTCATAGTCATCATGCTACTTTCTGCTGAATTGAGGTGATGTTTTAGATGAAAGCTACAGATTATCAGGTGAAAAGGTTATCTACAACTGTGCGGAGTAACACCGTGAAATGGACAGTCACCTTGCACACAATGTCCAGTAAGAAACATGGGAGATCTGAGGATGGAGCCATTAGTTATACTCTGTATGTAATCTGAGAGACTGGCTTCTGCAAATTCAGAAATCTCATACAGAAATACTTCTACCAAATGAGGTTTAGGTTAACACACTCAGCAGCAAGACATCAACAGAAGAGGCAATAGCCCAAGGAAATCCTCACTAAGGAGTTGTCTCTCTATCCTCTAGATAAGCCAAATAGCCCAAAGGAATTAGGGAAAATATCAATGTTTTCATTTTTTTCTCTTCTCAAACAAACACTTTAGATCACCTAAGGCTGGCCCCACCATGGGGGGCTACATCTCTTTACTTTGGTATATGGACTCAAGGTTTCACTTCAGATAATTTTAACGAGGTATGAGTTGTTAGAGGCACTTCATAGGGTCCCTTCCACATCTGTGCTTCCAAATGGGGGAGGGATCTGAAGGAGGCAAACCCATGCACGGTGCTTAGCACCTGACAACTCATTTGACATACTGTTTGACTGTTTTCTTTTACTCATGGATATATTACCATACTTACCTCAGGGTGCTAGGAAGGGTCTCTCATCAACCATCTCTTCCGGCCTGAACTTAAGCTTGCCTGTAAAGGGCTACCCTTATTAGGAGGAGGGCAAGAAGCAATACCTTATTCCAGTTTAGGGGGATTCTATGTACTTTTTGTGTTACATACAGGGCATTATTTACTTGCTGACTCACCTCAGATACAAAGGAGGGTCCATTGTCATGTTCTATGGAGGAAAGGAGACTATGAGACTTTCATTGAGTCCACCATGTCCAGCTTCTCAGCCTCTGTGGGGTCTACAGAACAGAATACCCTGGGAAAAGGGCTCGCCTGTTTTCAGAGTTTCTTCAGCTCTGTCTCCCTGAATATAGAGGCTGTCACATTCTTCTTCTGACACATCTGAATTGATTTCTCAGTGGTAAATTCACCTGGACCCACTCTGCTATAGTTTTCAAGAGAATAAAATCCAAGGACTTATTTATTCCATGCACTTTTCTTTTTGAATCCCCACAACTATTTTATCAGTAATATTCTTAAAAAGTGTTAAGAAAATAGCTTAAGGTAGACAAACAGTTAACTTTGTCACATAATACTATGTAGATGGTTGTGACAGGGGCTTGGGGATTTGTAACAAATGTTGTGCCCTTCTGCTTCTCCACTCATTTCCTCAGGATCTAAAGAATCTGCCAAGCTTCCCTCACTCCTGATTGAGACTAAAACATCAAGTTAGGACAGAAGGAGATGGGCAGGGATTCTAGAGGGTCAACTTTCTGTTTTCCTTTTATTTTCTAGTTCCTAAGAGAACTAGAGGTACCCTTTAGTTTTGGTTCTACTCTTCCTTATTAATTTTCTTGTTCAAAAGTTAGGCTGGGAACCAGGTGTGGTGGCTCATGCCTGTAATCCCAGCACTCTGGGAGGCCGAGGCAGGTGGACTGCCTGAGCTCACAGGTTCAAGACCAGACTGGGTGAGAGCAAGACCCTGCCTCTAAAAATAGCTGAGTGTTGTAGCGGGCGCCTGTAGTTCCAGCTACTTGGGAGGCGCTGGCAAGAGAATTGCTTAAGACCAACAGGTTGAGGTTGCTGTGAGCTATGGCACTCTACCAATGGTGACAAAGCAAGACTTTGTCTCAAAAAAAAAAAAGTTAAGCTGGGCTGTTGTCTGGCTATCAAGGACCTTCACCCTCAGGCTTTTGGGGCTGGCAAGCATTCTGAATTATTGTAGGGTGACGGAGTGCTTCCCAGTGTCATTTAGCAGAGGCTCAGCTTGTCTCGGGGTTTGGGATGGCACAGAGTGTGGGATTTGAGCGTGTGACCAGCAGGCAACTTCTCTGGAAGGCTTACACTGCATTGGAGGGATGATCAGGCAAAAACATTACTCTCCATTAGAGACTAACAGGTTTCTCTAGCCTAGAAATGAAATATGGTTCGCATCGTTCAGCTTCCATGCTCCTTCTTGGTCCTGGGAATCAGCAGTGCCCTGGTCACCCACCTCTGGGTCCCATCCTCTTGTTTCTTCCCCATAGCCTTGGATATTTTTTTAAGCCTTGGCCTAGTCTTAAAGGTCCTTCAGATTGGGGAACCTCCTATAGTGCCCTGGGGATTGGGGTGGTAGGGAATCTGCTTTTCTGCTATGCCCTTTCCAGTTGATATGGCAAAACTGTGTTTTCTACTTTACTCAGACCTTCCCTTTTTGCTATCAAGAGCATATTTTGTACTTTTTAACCTAAAAATTGACTTTTTGTTTTCTGTTTTGCTGTTATAACCTGACATCTCATCTTTGACAAAAGAGAAGAAAAGTCATATATGAAGGTTGAAAATCAAAGCCCAAATATTAGTATTTCAGGATATTATCTCTACAAAGATGAAGGTTGAAGAGATACTAAAACCACCTGTTAGCTCTTAGACCTGTCCTGGTTTTGAGTACTTTTGAAGCCCTGATAAATACTTGTAAACTCGTTGCCTATACAAGATTAATGCCTCCAAATATTATTACATCTCATAACATTTGTCTTCTAGGTAAAATAAAAAAATATTAGCAGGAGCCTATGAAGCCACAGAGAATCACAGCTAAGGCATGATACAATGGTGGAAAGATGTGGCTGCTCTTTAGATGGTGACGGCCTTTCTGTACTCCTCATGTCACAGTATGTATGAGCACTCTGACAGCAATCCTAATCCTAATCACCCAAATGATTAGTAAGACCCAAATGAAAGTAAACCCAAATGAAGATGGGTTTGGAGAAAAACAAAATGTACAAATTACAATGGAGTTTTGGGAAGAAAAGTGTAATCTTCACTAACATCCACCAGAGGGCACCATCTTACAGGAGCCCTGAAAGAGTTCTTTCCATTTGGTATTGAACTACAGATTTAAAAGGCGAGATGGAGAGGGGAGCAGGAAAGTGTACCAGCATATACTGATCAGGGATCCAGTAAACATCATGTAGGCTTCTTTCCTGGTAAACTAGATGTGTAGGTATGAATAAGCCCAGAATTCAGTCAATACAGAAATATGTGTGTATATTCCCAAAACCTCTTGGTCACTCTGTCTAAATTCACCATGAGTCTTGAAGGTACTCTTTCCCACGAGGATACCAGAGGGCGCCAGATAGCCCCTCTCCAGCTCTGGCAGTAAGGAATTGGACATCTGTCCTAGACTCAGCAATTAGAACTTTCACCTTGGAGAAGTGACTTAAAAACTCAGAAGCAATGGGAGACTATGCATGATGGTTCCTGTGACAAGAAATAATTGATACAGGTGGTGCTAGCTGTAGTGGCATGGTGGAGACAAGCATAATTCCTGAGAGAATATGTTGTAGTTGAAAATTGACTTTGATTTCTATGTGAAGTGGTGCTAACCACCAAAAACAAAGTAAGAGTGGTTATCAGAATAGGCAGCTATGCGGGTCTGAATAGCAGAATGATTCGGCCCACAGATCTTTTGCAGTGGTCATTGACCATGGGGTCCCTTGGAAAAAATGTGTAGAAAAAATCAGCTCAGTAAGATTCTACTGGAGAACATAAGCTCCATGATGGTGGGGATTTTTGACTATTTTATTCAATGATGCATCCCAAACATCTAGAACTGTTTGTGTCACATAGGAGCTCTCAATAAATGTTTGTTGAGTAAATGAACTAATAAATAGGAGCCCCAAAGGAGCCATGATGGTAGAGAATAAGGGCCCTCTTTCAATTATCAACCCTGAGTCAGACCTATAATCTCTTAAATAAAAAGAAAAGCATTTCGCCATTTGGGAAGAATCTTGTAGTATTATTTCAAGTATGTGAATATTCTTTTCTTTTTTTTTTTT
>NW_003852411.1:11346900-11355653 GCF_000181295.1 Otolemur garnettii | reverse complement strand
ATCCTTGAGGGCTGCAACCTCTTGTCTCAGTGTTTCAAAATCTTTGATCATTTTATCTTTGAAATCATTGAGTTCTTGAGACATCTTTTGAATAATTTCTTGAGATATCTTTTGAATAATTTCTTGAGACATCTTTTGAATAATTTCTTGAGAAATGTTTTGAATACTTTCTTGAGATATCTTTTGAATAATTTCTTGAACTTCTACTTCCTTCTTTCCTTCCATTCTGTTAATCTTATTTGCTATCCACATTCTGAACTCGATTTCTGACATCTCAGCCATTTGCTTGTGGATGAGGTCTTCAATTACGTCTGCCCCATTTTTCCTTGGGGGAGTTGATCTACTCTGGTTGTTTGAGTTGCCAGAGTTTTTTCACTGATTCTGCCCCATTCTGAGTTTACCCTGTTTGGAGGCCTTATCAGAACTAGTGGCTTCTTCTGGTTGCCCAGAGAGAAAGGCAGAGCGTGTCTACTGTCTACTCCCAGTTCTTGGGTGCCGGGGCAACTGGGGTGCAGTGGAATGGCAGCAGCTGCATGGGAGTGTGCGTGGCCGGATTAGACCTCGTTCAGCCTGCTGGGGCGACCATGGGACAGGAGACCGGCAGTAGTCCGATCAGTCCTAGTTCAGCACCTTGCAGCAGCCAGGGGGTGGGGAAAATGGCAGCGGTAGTGTAGAGTATGTGAGTGACGAGATCAGTTTGAGTTCGGCCCCATCAGAGTAGCTGGAGGGGAGCGCAGGACTCCTTCACTGTCGCCTGTTGGACGTGTGTGGCACTAGCAAGCCGATCTATGCCCTCCCAGCGTGGGAGCCCAGAGTGGGGAGCTCCTCCACCTCCGTGTGTGGGACGCATGTGGCTCTAACAAACAGTTCTGGGCCCGCCCAGAGTGCTAGACTCCTCCACTGCCTCCTGCAGGGTGCGCGTGGCTCTAGTAAGCAGTTCTGGGCCCACCCAGCACAGGTGCCTTCAGTGGGGAACTCTTCTGCTGGTCCCTGTGGGGTGTGCCTGTCTCTAGAAAGCTGTTTTGGGTCTGCCTGGAATGGAGGACTCCTCCGCCACTGCCCACGGGACACCCATGGCACTAGCAAGCAATTCTGGGCCCACCCAGAGCCCTGGAGTGGGGATGTCCTCTGCCGCCCGTGGGGTGCGCAGCTCTAGCAAGCAGTTCTGGGTCCTCCCAGAGTGGGGGACTCCTCTGCCACTGCCCGCGGGGTGTGCAAGGCTCTAGCGAGTAGTTCTGTGCCTGCCCGAAGCAGGGGAAGTCCTTTACGGTCACCCACTGCCCGCAGGAGGCATGAGCCTCTAGCAAGCAGTTCTGGGTCCTCTCAGAGTGGGTGACTTGTCTCCCGTCACCTGCAGGGGTGCACAAGGCTCTAGCAAGTAGTTCTGTGCCTGCCTGCAGCAGGGGAAGTCCTCTGCAGCCCCCCGCCACCCACAGGAGGTTTGCGGCTCTAGCAAGCTATTCTGCACCTCCCCCAGAGCCCTGGAGCAGGGATCTACTCTGCTGTCCGTGGGGTGCGCGGCTCTAGGAAGCAGTTCTGGGCCCTCCCATAATGGGGGACTTGTCCACTGCCACCTGCGGGAGTGTGCAAGGCTCTAGCAAGTGGTTCTGTGGCTGCCTGGAGCAGGGGAAGTCCTCTGTGGCCACCCGCAGCCCTCAGGAGGTGTGCGGCTCTAGCATGCAGTTCTGCGCCCACCCAGAGCCCGGGAGCAGGGATGTACTCTGCCGTCCGTGGGGCACACGGCTCTAGCAAGCTGTTCTGGGTCTTCCCAGAGTGGGGGACTCACTTGGTTCTGCGCCTGCCCAGAGCAGGGGAAGTCCTCTGTGGCCCCTGACCACCCGCAGGAGGTGTGCGGCTCTAGCATGCAGTTCTGTGCCCACCCAGAACCCTGGAGCAGGGATCTACTCTGCCACCCGTGGTGTGCACAGCTCTAGCAAGCAGTTCTGGGTCTTCCCAGAGTGGGGGACTTGTCTGCCGCCACCTGTGGGGGTGTGCAAGGCTCTAGCAAGTGGTTCTGTGGCTGCCTGGAGCAGGGGAAGTCCTCTGCAGCCACCCGCAGCCCTTAGAAGGTGTGCGGCTCTAGCATGCAGTTCTGCGCCTGCCCAGAGCCCTGGAGCAGGGATGTACTCTGCCGTCTGTGGGGCGCGCGGCTCTAGCAAGCAGTTCTGGGCCCTCCCAGAGTGGGGGACTCATCCGCCGCCACCCACGGGGGTGCGCAAGGCTCTAGCAAGTACTTCTGTGGCTGCCTGGAGCAGGGGAACTCCTCTCGGGCCACCCGTCACCTGCTGGAGGCTTGCGGCTCTAGCAAGCAGTTCTGGACCTGTGCAGAGCCCTGGAGCGGGGGTCTCCTCTGCCACCTGTGGGGCGCACAGCTCTAGCAAGCAGTTCTGGGTCCTCCCAGAGTGTGGGACTCATCTGCCACCACCCGCGGGGGTGTCCAAGGCTCTACCAGGTTGTTCTGTGCCTTCCTGGTGCAGGGGCTTCTCTGAGGCCACCTGCCACCCGCGGGAGGTGGGCAGCTCTAGCAAGCAGTTCTGGGGCCGGCTTTGTACCTGTATTTTGTGTTCTTAAATGATCTTCCTTGGATTTACAGCTTGCCGAACTTCTTTCTGGGTTCAGCTCCCCATCGTTGGCTTCATAGATTCTGATTCCAAGCAGTTTTTCTTCCTTTGCTCAGGAGCCTCTGACTAGGGTTGCTACCAGTCGGCCATCTTCCCAGAATCCAGAGTGCTGTAGTGTCATAGCTCATAGCAACCTCAAACTCCTGGGCTTGACCAATCTTCTTGCCTCAACCTCCTACGTAGCTGGGATTACAGGCATATGTCACTATGCCCAGCTAACGTAGACACGGGGTCTTGCTCTTGCTCAGGGTGGTCTCAAACTCCTGATCTCAAGCAACTTGCCCACCTTGGCCTCCCAGAGTGCTAAGTGGCATGAGCCACTGTGCCCAGCCAAGTATGTGAATATTCTTCCTAATCTCTGCTAAAGACTTGCTGTCATTTCCAGAGTTACTATACCCTGGGGTAAAGGAAATGCCCAGAGATTTGGGAAATCAATTGCCTGCTGGATCCCATCTAAGAGGAGCCTTGTAAGTATCAGAGCTGAGATGCGAGCTCAGGTCTAATTTAAAAACCAGTATTTTCCTGATGATAATAAGTATCTAGGCACTTATTATCTAGATAATAATTACCTAGCAGACATCTGAACTTCACTTCAGCCCTTCTAAATCAGAAATGCCAGGGAAGGGTACTGGTAATTTATTTATTTATTTATTTTTTAAGCAAGAACTCCAGGTGATTCTTAATAACACACATGTTTGGGAGACGTCTGGTTCCTTTTGGGAACTAGAAGGTCATAAAAGGGTCAAGAAACCAACCAGTATGTACTTCCACCCTCCAGCCAGTGATAATGGCTTTTCTTCCTTACCATTCTTAGAGTGACTCTCTTTTGGTTGTTAATGGCTCCAATAGGCAGCCTTTTCCAGCTCTGGGGAAGAGGATGGGGTAGTAATTAGTACTAGAGAGTAGCTCACAGCTTAATTGAAGATGGTCTAAAAGCATACTGGCTGATGGAGGGTGGGTATATATCACTACCATATATGCCATTATTTTAGGGAGAGACCGCAACTCTATTTCTTTTCTTTTCTTTTTTTTTTTTTAGAGACTGAGTTTCACTTTGTAGCCCTTGGTAGAGTGCCATGGCATCACAGCTCACTGCAACCTCCAACTCTTGGGCCTAGGCAACTCTCTTGCCTCAGCCCCCAGAGCAGCTAGCTGGGACTACAAGCACCCACCACAATGCCCAGCCATTTCTTGTTGCAGTTTGGCTGGGGTCAGGTTTGAACCCACCACCCTCTGTATATGGGACTGGTGCCCTACGCACTGAGCCACAGGCACTGCCCGAAACTCTATTTCTTTTGCTCAGGCTGTGATAGTCCTTTTTCAAAAAGAGGTAATAACCCAAGAAATAATTTAACATTATTGAACCATCCAGAACTTCACCCTGAACTCTCATATGTTTCACTAACTAATGAATGTGGTATTTTGATAATAGATTGAAGAAATACGGTAAGCTACAAATTCATCTTGAAATACATAAAACATCAAGAAGTAAAGAATCCCTCCCTTACTAAAATCACTTTAAAATACAGCGTTTAGTTTTTACATATGCTAGAGAAAGTATAACACTTTTTCAAATGTATTTTTCAATGTATTTTATTGGCAGTCCCAAAGTTCTTGTTCTTTCCGTGGGACATTGTATAAGCTTCCCAACAATCCCAGGACTCTTTTAAATCCTCTCTTGGGTGTTGCATCAAAGAACTCTTTTCTTAGTAATTCTTAGCTAAGTGATTACAGTTTTTAGGGCTATTGGTCTTTCAACTAAATAGTCACTTCCTATCAGAAATGGCAGAAGAAATAAAGAACTGTTTAATGAAAAGATCAAGTGCTTGACAGTCCTTCAGAGAAAAGCAATTTGGGCCTTTTGAAGGTTGATGTTTCAAGTGGAGACAATATCCAGGAGATACTGCTTATTACAATTACATCAAATGTGATCATTTATAAGACATTTGGGGCCTGAGTTTAACCAGTCAAAAGTCATTGCCAAATTTCTGCCAAACTCCACTTTTTTGAACTCAGGTGAGAGAGGATGGAGCAATGAAGAAATCCTGGGAATTTGTGTATCATTGCACACAAAATATTATGGACTAAAGGTTTAAGTATAGGAAGTCTGGTATCTTCACAGGGATCCAGCAGGTTAGATATAAACTTAGCTTTGGATTGAGGCCTATGCCAAACATAGCATAGGTAGGCCATTGCCTGTTAGAATCTGGAATCTGTTAGAGGCAGTGTCATTATGTGGTCACAGGCGTAGGGCTGTGTTGACTGGGGGCTAATTCTACTCCTAACCAATCCTGTGACAGGAAGAGGATGGCAACATGAGCAATGCTGGTGAGTCTGGGAGAGATGCCTTCAAGGCTTTGAGTCCCTTGAATAGAGCAAACCACTCACCTTCCCTCTCTTGAATAGGTCTGAGTCAGGCAGGAGCACCATGTGGGACTTTCTTTCCTGTTTTTTGTGCCCTTTGTTTTCCATCTCTCTTTCTTCCCCTTCTTCCTGCCTTCTGCCACAAGATCTTTAAGAATAGGACAGGACATTATTAATAAGACAACCAAGGCAAGAGGGAGGAAGTAAAATGTAGATCAGACCATCATATGCCTTACCTCCTCCAGGGAGGAGGAAGATATGGGATTTGAGATTATCCAGTGACTTCTCTTGTTGCCAGTATTTTTATGGTGTGGAGTGAGTGCTGAAAGTCTCCCCAGATTACTAGGAAGTTTGAGGGTAGAACAGGTAAGAGTGGACAAACAGGAATGGAGAATCGGTAGGATGGGGAAGGGAGGAAGAATAGAACCTTGTTTCTATACTTCATTAGGACTTTTGTGTCAGTGGAAGTCCTATCATAGGCAAGCTGGTAGCCACCAACAGTGTGTGTAGCTATGGGAAACAATTACTTGGGAAATTTCTGTCAAACTCCACTTTTTTTAACTCAGATGGTCTCAGTAATATTCTCATTCAGCAAATCCATGTTAGACTCTATGAATGACAATCAAACAAACAAATGATTGAAGATCATCTCTTGAAAGGATAATTCATTCAACATTTACAGAACTTAGACATTGTGTAAACATATTTACAGCCTAGAAAGATGTAAAACACAAAGTCCACCCTCTCACAAAGCTCAGTCTGGTGAGGAAGGCAGCCACATCAATGGATGAAAGCAATTGCCCTTATTAATTGTAATAATAGCACAAGAGGCATGTAGGTACATGGTGGTGCAGGGAGGTAGCGATAAATTGTACCATTGTGGCAGATTCTATGGTTACAGCCTGACAAGAACTTTCTCTTGCTGTCTGGTGGACCAGAGAGCAAGCGGTGACAGCAGCTCTGTTACCCAAAATAGTGTTTGACTGTGTTTCTCTTTCTGTTTCTGGTATATGAAGTCAATAACTACCTGGTATCATCAGAAAAAGTAATGGAGGTGATAGCTTAGTTTTCCTATGTTATAAGTGTACTTTAGTGATGATGAGTGGCACTTACTATGCTTATCAGATGCTTAATGAGACTGAGAGGTGGGTCTAGTGTTTACAGTGTTCAGACCCATTTTACAGTCTTTTGTTGTGAGCTTCAGGTATGATGGAGAAATGCTGGGTCATTGTTAAAACAATTCACTTATTATTCACTAGTTGAATATGGTGCTTTAAAGAGCCAGGCTAGTGAATTAAGGTAAATTTAAGGAGTTCCTAGTTCATCTGGGGTCTCTACCCTTGCCTTTATGTCATTCAACAGTTATTTCCTTGATTAACTCGGGCAGCACAATGATCAAACCTCGAACAATAAATTAATACATTGCACGACCAAGTCAACATTCAAAAAGCTCTTGTCAGGATGTGATGTTGGACCCATACTAACAAATTAAAATTTGACGGGAATAAATGTAAATTCCTGCTTTTGGTTTCTGAAAAGCGACTGCCTAAATAAAGCAAGGTGGGGTAACAATGGGAAGCCCTAACGCTAAGCTCGTTTCAGGCCACACTGATAGAAGATGCCAGGTAGGCAATGGTTCACTCATGCTCTGCCCTGGGGAGCAGGTGGGGCGCTGCAGGTGGGGCACTGCAGCTGGGGTTGTCTCTCCAACCAGTGAGAGAGGAGCCAGGTGGAAAGGATGCTATATGAGGACCGGTGTCAAGAATCACTTAGGGACTAGCCAGAGGGGTCAGAGGTAGGCACAAGGTTGTGCTGTCTTCATAGATACTGGAAGCACTGTCCCTTTTAAGAGGACTTAGGTGAATTCTGTTAAGTGTCAGAGGGTGGAATTTCTACCATCAGAGAGAAGGTAAAGGAATTCACAGTAGGTAAAAACTAACCATTTCGTCTCTTCATGAATGGAATGGGCAGCCCTGTGAAGCAGCAAGGTCCTCACAGCTGAGAGTGTTTAAGTAGAATGATATTAACAAAAAGAGGCCTAGAGAAGGGAGGAAATTGAGGTAGATAACCCTAAAGGCTGCCATAATGCTGAGCTTAGGCTGTGTGGAATGATCTAGTCAATGGCTTCATTTTCTCAGCCTGAGTACAATCCTGGTTCATGTTTCCTTTTTCTCTCCATGTAGAGATAATTGCTTCTACTAATCTTATAATTCTGCTAGAGGATGAAGTGTTTGCTGACTTTTTCAACACATTTCTTTCTCTTCCGGTAAGCATTCTCAGACTTAAATCCAATTATTTCATTAACAGCTGAGTAGAAAATCTCCCTGAGTTGAGTGTCTTTGTTTTTATTTCTTATTTTGATTTTTACTAAGCTTCTACTCAAATCAAAAACTTTCAATTTGAGCAAATAAATATGAACCAGAGCCACCTATAAATCTCCAGGAGCTTCCCACTGGTGATATAATAAAATCCTAAATCCCAGCCTCTTCAATTGCCTCTGCCTGTTCCATCTATCACGTCCTCTGCTGATACCCAGAGCTCTAGTGATGGGAGCTCTATCCTCACTGAGTACAGCTGGCATTCCCCCCACCTCTGAACCTCTCCATGCCCCTCCACCACCCCCCCCACCTGGAGTGCCTTTCTCATAGTTCCACTTACTAAAGTGTTAACCATTCTTCAAATCTCTACTTAAATTCTCTTCTCCTCAAGGAATTCTTAGATCCTCACAATTAGTCTCCTGACTGGAACTTCTCCCTGCCTCTGTGCCCCTTGGAACTTTGGACCTTTCTTGTGTTATATGCATGTGTGTATGTTCACGTGTGTGTCTGCCCCTGGTGGATCCTTAGACTATGAATTCCTGTAGGACAAGGACCAAGGGTAATTTGTTTTAGTCTATTCCCTCTACCAGGTAGTTTAGCATGTAACAATTGTTGAATTGTTGACTGGATCAAAAACTATGTATTTCCTCAAGTTATACAACTAAAATAAACATCAAACATCAAAATATTGACTAGATATAGTATAGTCTTACACTACCATTAAACCTATACTACCTGCATAATTTTTGGTTATTTAAAACAAAGATTTCTTTGGTGACTTTTTTTTTCTTTTTTGAGGCAAGAGTTTCATTTGTTGCCTTCAGTAGAGTGCCATGGCATCATACCTCACAGCAACCTCAAACTTTTGGACTAAAGTGATCCTCTTCCCTCAGCCTCCCTAGTAGCTGGGTCTACAGGTGCCCACCAAAACACCTGGAAAATTTTCAGAGATGGTGCTTTGTTCTTACTCAGGCTAGTCTTGAATTTCTGAACTCAGGTGATCCACCTACCTTGGCTCCCAGAGTGCTAGGTAATCCCAGACATCTTTGGTGACATTGTAATGCTGATGCCATAAAAATTGTGGTTCCTCTCAATGCACACTCCTATGGATGTTACCTATGAAAAGGTGAAATTTCAGATAAGTGGGGAAAAAACACTCTGTGCCATCCCACAGATAGTTACTGGGTATTACCTTGTGTCTCTGGGCTTTGTGCGGGAAACACACAACTAATGATGCCATCTTTGGCCTCAAGGAAGTCCCAGTCTAATGTGAGAGAGTGGCACATGTATTTAAGGTATGAATGATAGGATAGAACTTTCTAGAAAGTAGGGGGGATAGTACACAGGAGGGAGAGGGCACTTCTACCTGGAAGAGTCAGGAAGGGTTTACATGAACCAAGTCTTCAAAGTGGAGTAGGGATTTGACAATTAACTGGGAGATGAAGATGAG
>NW_003852411.1:11335968-11346589 GCF_000181295.1 Otolemur garnettii | reverse complement strand
AAAAAAAAAAGAAGAAGGAGGAAAAAACGAGGGAGTAGCAAGAGAAGCAAAAGCCTGACAGACAGAAGAAAGAAAGGAAATGCTCCAAGGAATACAATCCTATGACCCTTTGGGGGAATCTGTGAGGCTGAAGGAAAAGCTGTGAGAGTCAGACCAAGTAAGAGGTAAGCTTGGCTAAGCCAAGGTCTGGAGACCAGGCAGGCTGTGCTCAGGAGTTTAGACATCATTCTGGAGGTGACAAAGAGTCATTGAATGGTTCAAAGTAAAGGAGTAATGTTATAAGGCTTGCATTTGAGGAAATTATTCTGTAGAGTTCTGGCCAATGGTTTGTGTGGCAGGTGACCTTGATGGACGAAGGAAAACCAGTTAGGAGGTGGTTTCAGTAGCCTGGGTAGGAAGTGGAAAAGGTATAAAGGGAAAAGGAAAAAAGATGCAGCAAATGGGTGGTGCCTGTGGCTCAAAGGAGTAGGGTGCTGGCCCCATATGCTGGAGGTGGCGGGTTCAAACCCAGCCCTGGCCACACACACACACACACACACACACACACACACAAAAGATGCAGAAAATAGGAGAGATTTTTAACAAAACAAAACATAGGCCCTAGTAGCTGGGACTACAGGTGTCACTGTTTGACTGCTGGGGAGGTGGTGACAGGAAGGGATCAAGGGCAGCAGGTGCAGGTGGGTGGTGGAAGGTGGTGCCAGCCAACAGGACTAAAGCTGGGGGAGGAAGAGGTCACCCTGAGAGTGGGTATCCTGCGTGTTCCTCACTCTTACTCTTGCTTTTCCACTGTCTTAATGAAGGTTTCTTAAGAAATCTTAAGACATGGGAATCAGTCAATTCACCAACATAATTTGCACAGCTCCCAGTAATGTTCTGGAAACACAGAATGATGTGGGAAGGTGGGATTCCAGCCAAGAGGATGAGAATGTACTCGTCATTTAGACAGCTGTGGACTATCAAGAGAGACGGCAGGATTTCCCGTTGAGCGCTCCTGTCAGTTTACAAATTTCTACCATTTAATTCTCATCTAATTCCCACAGTTGCCCCATGAGGTAGGAGGTATTCCCTTCTTACCAATGAATTTCAGAAGTCAAATGACTTGCCTAAGATCACCCAGTGCATCTGAGGTGGTTCTGGGATCTGACCAGGTCTTCTGGCTCCAGGCCTGGTGTGTTCCCCATATCAGCCTCGTCCTCTCTGCAGGACAAATGTTAGGTAGGGAAACTGCTCCACATACCAGTCTGGTGTGGTTTCACAATCCACAGTCCTACATGTACTCGGTAAAGTCTGAGTGTGACAGGCAGGGCGTGCTTTGTCACAAACTGAGCACAAGGCAGGGCAGGATCCTTACAGGCTGAATCTCCTTGATAGACTTATGTTTGAGAAACACAGGAACCCCCATCACCTTCCTTCAGCACCTCACAGCCAGGGGCAGGACGTGAAGGGCACTGAAGGAGGGGGGCACAATGACTGAAATTTGGGGCTGTTAGTCTTTGGGAGATGGTCAGACTGATGCAATGGGCTGAGAGCTTAGCTTGGAGCTAGAGCTTCAGCCCCTCCAGTTTTCTGTGAAAACTCCTGGGACAGACATCTTCAGGACATTTTGATGCTGAGACTGTTTAAGCTTAGCTACCTGTATACAGAGAAATCCTTTCCCAGAAGCTTCAAAGCTCATTGCTTTGGTGACAATCCTCCTCCTTTACAAAAGAGGACAGCAGCCTAGAATTACCTACTGTGTTAGGCTCCCTTAATGTTTTCATATGTGATTTGCACCCCGATCCTCACACCTTCTGTCCTATTTTCTCCAGTTCAAGGGGTTAGGTGAATCCAAACTGTTTCTCATTAGGAAAAGGCTCTACACCTTCACTTTAACTCTCTAAGCCCATGGAGAAAGTGAATAATGGAATACACAAAATAAGTATGTTCCATTATCATGGGCCTTGGCCTTTGCACACCAGTAAGGTAACTCCCAGATCATGCTAGGAAGAGCCAAAAGGTAAATAAATCTTGCAATTCAATCTATTTCTGGTGGTTTTATGCAGAGAAAGTTGATATAATAGAATAAATTTAAGAATTAGTGTTCTTTGAAATAGGAAAGCAATGGAACCTCTCTTCTCCTGGGCTGTGATGGACTGTGCCTTACACACAAAGAGAAGCTCTGCCCTCCTTGGCTGTTTCCTAGCTTTCTTTTGCAGGTTTTTGGTCAAACACCAATGTATACAGTTGAAAATTCGCAGTGGAGCTTGTGGCCAGAAATTCCTTCTGACACAGTGAGTAAAATTCTTGACTGGCAGAGGGTTTGGGGTGGAGGAAGAGGAAGCTGTATTTGAAATGGGAATTGGGAGAAGGAGGAAAGAGGAAGTCCAGAGAATGACTAGGGAAGAAACTGTAAAGCAGATGAATAGAACAAATAGCATCAAGCCAGGTAGACATTTCTTTGTTTCTTTTTTCTTTCTTCTTTTTTTTTTTTTTAATGTTTTTACTTCTTGGGCAAACAATTGCCAGTGAATTCTTTCCTTTATATTCCAATCCCTAGTAAGCAAATGGAATTCATCTCTCGTGTCCACTGTGATTGTTGGCTAGTAGATGCTTGGAGTGCTGTCCTGAAAGGGACCTTGAGGGCACATCTATGCAAGAAAGAGTCTGGGAATTGATTGGCAATGTCTGCCATGGCTGGGGGATAGGAAGTAGCAGCCCATGGGCCACATAGTGATTATCAGATATGCATTATCAGGTACAGATAAAGCTAACATGCCACCCTGCAATTTCTTTCTTTCTTTCTTTCTTTTTTTTTTTTTAGAAACAGAGTCTCGGCTCGGTGCCTGTGGCTCAAGTGGCTAAGGCGCCAGCCACATACACCTAAGGTGGCAGGTTCGAATCCAGCCCAGGCCCACCAAACAACAATGATGGCTGCAACCAAAAAATAGCTGGGTGTTGTGGTGGGCGCCTGTGGTCCTAGCTACTTGGGAGGCTGAGGCAGGAGACTCGCTTGAGCCCAGGAGTTGGAGGTTGCTGTGAACTGTGATGCCATGGCACTCTACCCAGGGGGACAGCTTGAGGCTCTGTCTCAAAAAAAAAAAAAGAAAAGAAAGAAAGAAACAGATTCTCATCACAGCAACCTCCAACTCTTGGGCTTAGGCAATTCTCTTGCCTCAGCCTCCCTAGTAGCTGGGACTACAGGCGCCTGCCACAACGCCTGGCTATTTTTTTGTTGCAGTTTGGCTGGGGCTGTGTTCGAACCCACCACCCTCAGAATATGGGGCCCGGCGCCCTACTCACTGAGCCACAGGTGCCGCCTACTCTGCAATTTCTAATGACAGCTCAATCATTCTCCTCCAGAGGCATGATTTTTTTTTTTTTAAGCGAGTCTCTTACCTCAGCCTCCCAAATAGCTGGGACTACAGGCACCCACCATAATGCCTGGCTATTTTGTTGTTCTTATTGTTGCCATTGTTGTTTTAGCATTGTCAGGGCTGGGTTCGAACCCTGCCAGCCTCGACATATGTAGCCCACTGTGCTACCCAGAGAGGCATGTTTTCTTCCCAATCTTCTTTTTTTTGTTATGTCTTTTTTCCCTTTTTCCTCGTCTGCTGCCTTTGTCTTCTCCCTTCCCCCCTTCCTGTTCTACTTTTCTACTATGTAGACTGTAGAACTACCAATGGCTTCCCTATGTCCTACTAGCACTCTCAGTCCTGCTCACAACAAGGTTTGAGTACTGGAGAGCTGAGAGGACACACCCTACTCTGACTCTTATATTTGGTTTTCTTAGGTTAATTGGGAAACTTAAAATTTTTAAATTTTTTTCTTCCTTCTCTGGTGGCTTGATCTCTTAGGGCTCCATCTAATAACTTAATGATTTTATATGTGAAACTTTGTGTGTTCTTGTACAATGCAATCGATATGGGTTAGGAGCTTATGAGAAATTATGAGTGGGTTTACAAACAAGCAAGTTGAAGAGTGTTAGGACCTGCCACCACAAACCCAAATCTCTTCTGCTTCTCTTCTCTCAAGCAGAAAACTTACATTTTTCTTTAACAACTTCACCCAGGAATAAGGGAGAATTTTTTTTTTTTTCCTTTTTGAGACTCTGTCACCCTTGGTAGAGGCCTGTGACTTTATAGCTCATAGCAACCTTAAACTCTTGGGCTCAAGCAATCTTACTGCCTAAGCCTCTCAAGTAGCTGAGACTGTAGGTACCCCTGCCACAAAGCCCAGCTATTTATTAGAGATGGGGTCTCCCTCTTGCTTAGGCTGGTATTGAACTCCTGAGTGATTCATCTGCCTCAGCCTTCCAAAATGCTAAGATTCTAAGTGTGAGCCACCATGTCCAAGAGGAAGAATTTTTGATGTGAGATCAAGCTTTTTATTTTCTACTAATCTATTCTTTTCTTCAGAAGTCTCAGACAAAGTTTTTGCTCTCCTTAAATATTATTTTTTTAGATACTGCTTTTAATGCACATACCTTTCTTGGCCAGATACTGCAATGTGAAATGATTTATTGCCTCTTAGTAAGCTGTATTTCCTAGCAACTCAGTTCTGTTTATCTTTTCTGTTTCTATTTTTTTACTTACTCTAGGTTGCCAAGTACAAAGGATTATTGACCTGGTTGGAGAAATATCGGTTACCTTTCTTCTGTAAAACAAACTTGTGTTTCCATTATATTCTCTGTCAGGAGCTTATCAGTTTTATTAAATCCCCAGAAGGAGGTAAGCACTGGGTTGTGTGCACATGTACACATGTGTGAAGAAAAGTGGGAGGTCACATTTTATAATGAGCCTATGCCTGTCAATCTTATATAGAAAAGTAAAAATACTGGCTACATTTGTAGATATGTGGGTGGCATTAAGGACTAGTACATTCAAAAACAATTGAATATAGCATTGACATAAAGTTTGTGTGGAATTTACTATGTTAGACTATATTAAATTGCACATGAACTTTATGTCTATCATGTATATGGAAAAAATAAGAAAGTGACCTCCTATGCCTAGGAAAAGATGCAAGATCAGAAAAGACCTGAAGAAACCTAATTTCATATCTCAGTCCAGTCCTGGCACAGAGACAGCTTACAACAATAAAAAACACCAGGCTTGGTGCCTGTAGCTCAGCAGCTAGGGTGCCAGTGGTATATACCTGGGCTGGTGGGTTCGAACCCAGCCTGGGCCTGCCAAACAACAACAACAACTCCAACCAAAAAAAAAGCCAGGCATTGAGGCAGGTGCCTGTAGTCCCAGCTACTTGGGAGGCTGAGGCAAGAGAAGCGCTTAAGTGCAAGAGTTTGAGGTTGCTGTGAGCTGTGACACCACAGCACTCTACTGGGGGCAATACAGTGAGACTCTGTCTCAAAAAAATTAACAAAAACAAAAAGTAAACTCTGGGGAAAGAGAAAAATATGATTTCCAGAGTTACCACATTATTAGATTCAAATGTCCAGTTTTTAACAAAAAAATCACCAAGCACATAAAGAAACAGAAAAGTATGGCTCATTTTAAGGGAAAAATAAATCAAAGGGAACTGTCCCTGAAAAAGATTAATAACAGATCTACTAGACAAAGACTTTAAAACAACTGCCTTTTTCTTAGGTGCTTATTTTAAAAAGTAAGACTACCTTAAAGATGCTCAAAGAAACAAAAGAAGGTAGACAAAGTCTAGAAAGTTATAGGTGAAGAAAATAGAAATAGCAATAAGGAGAAAGCCTAAAAAAAAAAACTCAAAATAAAATTTAGACCTATAACTGAAGTGAAAAATTTATTAGAAGGATTCAAAGGCAGATTTAAAAAGGCAGAAGGAAGAATTGATGAACCTGAAGGTAGGGCAGTGGAAATAATAAAATCTGAGGAACAGAAAGAAAAAAGATTGAAAAAAAAGTGAGCAGAACAATAGGGACCTGTTAGACACCATCAAGCAGCCCAACACACATTGTGGAAATGCCAGAAAGAGAAGAGAGAAAGAAAGGGGCAAAAAGAATATCTGAAGGAATAATAGCTGAAAACTTCCCAGGTTTGGTAAAAGACTTAATATAAACATTGAAAAGAAGTTCAATGAACACTAAGCAAGATGAACTCAAAGAAATCCACACCAAGACACATTATGATCAAACTCTTGAAAGCCAAAGATGGAGAAAAAATGTTAAAAATAGTAAGAGAGAAGCAACTTATCACTTTACAAGGAGTCCTTCTAAGATTATAACCAGTTTTTTCATCAGAAGCTTTGGAGTACAGAAGGCAGTAGGCTGATATATTCAAAGTCATAAAAGTAAAGCCAAACAAAACAAATTAACCACGAATTCTATATTCAGCAAAACTGTCTTTCAAAAGTAAGGGCAACATTTCCAGATAATGAAAACCCTGGGAGCTGCCCTACAACAAATGCTCAAGAGAGTCCTGCCAAGTGAAATCAAAGGACATTAGATAGTAACCCGAAGCCATATGAAAAAGTAAAGATCTCAATAAAAGTAGACAAATAGGCAAATAAACAAAAAGGCAACTATAAAAGCTAGAATTACTGCAACAGTGATTCATAATTGCACTTTTTCTTTCTACAGTGGTAAGGCAATTACATTTGTGACTTATCCTAGAGAAAGTGCTACATATCTCATTGGAGAATATCACTTACAGTCACCTTCAAAATACTCCCCTTGGGAAGCCATGCACTGACACCAGCACCTAGTCCACCCTTCAAAGCCATTTTGGAACTCTTTTTCTGGAATGGCTGTCAGAGCTGTTGTCATACAAGGGAGGTCTAACAATTAAGTTTGCAAACTCATTCTAGTGAAAGTGATTCAGTGGGTGGAATAGGTACTGGTGTTGATGCATAGCTCCTGGAGAGGAATATTTTAAAGGAGACCGACCATAAGTGATGTTTAGCAATGAGGTATGCGGCACTTTTCCTAAGATTAATTCCTGAACTTAATTGCCTTACCTCATACATGGTTTGAGAGACTAATACATTTTTTAAAAGAATAATTATTAGTCTAACTAGTATTTTCTTAACTTAGAACAATTACATTTTGTTTTCCACATAATTTATTTTATTTTTTATTTGTTTATTATTATTATTATTTTGAGACAGAGTCTCACTATGTTGCCCTCAGTAGAGTGCTGTAGTGTCACAGCTCACAGCAACCTCAAACTCTTGGGCTTAAATGATTCTCTTGCCTTAGCCTCCTGAGTAGCTGGGACTACAGGCACCCACCAGAATGCCCAGCTATTTTCTTGTTGCAGTTGTCATTGTTGTTTAGCTGGCCTGGGCTGGGCTGGAACCTGCCAGCTTCAGAGCATATGGATGGCTCTGTAACCACTGTGCTACAGGCACCACGCCTGTTTTCCACATAATTTAAAGAGACTAGTGTATATTACCAAGTTATTAGTTTATGTTTGGGGACACACAAAGTATAAGAATGTAATTTTGTGACATCAGTGACCAAAAATAGTGGATATGGAACTGTTAAAGGAGCAAAGATTTTTGTGTTATTGAAGTTAGCTGGTACAAATTCAACTTAGAGTGTTATAAACTAACAATGTTAAATGTAATCCCCATGGTAACTGCAAAGAAAACAGCTACACAATATACACAAAAAAAGAGAAAGGAATAAAAAGAAAAGAAGGCCATGAAGGTGGCTCATGCCTGTAATCTTAGGACACTGGGAGGCTGAGGCAGGTGGATTGCTTGTGCTCACAGGTTCAAGACCAGCCTGAGCCAGAGCGAGACCTCATCTCTAAAAATAGCCAGGCATTGTGGTGGGCACCTGTAGTCCCAGCTACTTGGGAGGCTGAGGCAAGAGAATCACTCAAACCCAAGAGTTTGAGGTTGGTGTGAGCTATGATGCCACAATACTCTATTGAAGGCAACAAAGTGAGACTCTGTCTCAAAGAAAAAAAAAAAGCCAAGAAAGGAATTTAAATGCTTTACTACAAAAATCAACTAAACACAAAAGAAGATAGTAATGGTGGTAATAAAGAATAAAAACCTGTAATGTGTATAGAAAACAAATAGCAAAATGACATAAATCTCTCATTATTAGTAATTATATTTAATGTAAATGATTAAACTGTTACAAAGACAGATTGGCAGAATAAAATTTAAAAACAAGATCCCATTATATGCTGTCTCTAAGAGGCTCATTTTAGATCAAAAGACAAATTAATTGAAAGTGAATAGATGAAAAAGATAGACCATTCAATAGTAATCTAAAGAGAATAGAGGTGCCTATAGTAATACCAAACAAAACAGACATTTTAGATAGTTTATATGAGACAAAGAGACACATTATATATTACTGCAAGAGTCAACACAGCAAGAAGATATAACAATTATAAACATTTCTATAAGTAATGACAGGCCATCAATATATATGAAGCAAAGGCAGGCATAGTGGCTCATGCTATAATCCTAGCACTCTGGGAGGCCAAGGCAAGAGGATTACTTGAGCTCAAGAGTTCAAGACCAGCCTGAGCAAGAACAAGGCCCCATCTCTACTAAAAAATAGAAAAATTATCTGGGTGTGGTAGTGTACACCTGTAGTTCTAGCTGTTCAGGTGGCTGAGGCAGGAGGACTGCTGGAGCCTAGGAATTTGAGGTAGCTTTGAGCTAGGCTGACATGATGGCACTCGAGCCTGGGGCAAGAGAGTGAGATTCTGTCTATATATAGTATATGTGTGTGTGGGTATGTATGAAGCAAAACCCAACAGAACTGAAGGAAAAATAAACAATTTTACAATAATAATTGGACATTTTACTACCCCACTATTAACAATGAATAGCATAAAAAGAAGATAAGTAAGAAAACGCAGGACTTAAACAATACAATAAAACAACTATATTTAAAAGACATATACAGAACACTCTACCCAACAATAGCATACACAATCTTCTCAAGTACATATGAGACATTTTGTTGTTGTTGTCATTGTTTTTTTGGTTGGGGCTGGGTTTGAACCTGCCACCTCTGGCATATGGGGCTAGTGCCCTACTCCTTTGAGCCACAGGCAATGCCCACATATGGGATATTTTTGAGGATACACTATGTTAGGCCATAAATTAAATCCCAATACATCTTTTTTTTTTTAAGAGACAGAGTTTCACTTTATTGCCCTCAGTGAAATGCCATGGCATCACACCTTACAGTAACCTCCAGCTCTTGGGCTTAGGCAATTCTCTTGCCTCAGTCTCCTGAGTAGTTGGGACTACAGGCACCGCCATAATGCCTGGCTATTTTTTTTGTTGTAGTTTGGCCAGGGCGGGATTTGAACCCACCACTCTCAGTATATGGGGCCAGCACCCTACCCACTGAGCCACAGCTGCCACCCTAAATCCCAATACATCTTAAAGTATTTCATACAGAATATCTTCTCTAACCCATAACAGGATGAAGGTTAGAAATAAGTAACAGAAGTAAAACTAAAAAATTCCCAAAATTGTGGATACTAAAGAACACAGTATTTTGCAATAAATGGATCAAAAAAGAAATCACAAAGGAAATTAAAAGATATTTAGAGATGAATGAAAATGAAAATACAATATACCAAAACTTATAGGATACAGTAAAAGCAGTTCCGGGGAAAAATAATAGCTATAAATGCTTACATTACAAAAAGAAATATTTCAAACAACATAACATTACAACTTAAGAAATTAGAAAAGAGAGAATAAACTAGCCCAAAGCTAGCAAAAGGAAAGAAATGAGAACAAATATCAATGAAATTAAGAATAAGGAAACAATAGAGAAAATCAATGGAACCAAAAATTGATTCTTTGAAAAGATCAACATAAAAAACAAAACTTTAGCTAAATGAACTAAGCAAAAAAGAAAGAAAACAACAATAATTACTAAAAAGACTATGAAATACTAAAGTCAAAATGAAGTGAGGACATTGCTTATCATTCTGCAGAAACAAAAAAGGATTAAAAGAGAGTACTCTGAGCAATCGTACATCAACAAATTATATAGCCTAGATGAAATGGAAGCCTTAACAGAAGCACAAAACCTACCAACCCCAAATTAAAAGAAATAAAAAATCTGAATAGATCTATAACTAGTAAGGATATTGAATCACTAATCTAAAATATCCTAACAAAAGTCCTGGACCTGATGGCTCTCTGGTGAATTCTACCAAACAAAGAAGAACTAGTACCAAGTCTTAAAATTTAAAAAAAATTAAAACACTTCCTCATTCTATGAGGCCAGCATTACACTGATACTAAAACCAGACAAAGACACAAGAAAGCTACAGACTAATATACCTGATGAACATTGATGTAGAAATATGCAAGAAAGCACTAGCAAATTGAGTTCAATAGCATATTACAAGAATTATACACCATAACCATATGGAATTTATTCCTGGAATGCAAGGATAGTTCAACATATGAAAGTTGATCAGTATAATACACCATATAAACAGAATGAGAGAAAAAAGCACATCATCATCTCAGTAAATGCAGAAATAATATTTAACAAAATTCAACACCCTTTCATGATAAAAATATTAAACAAATTAGAATAGGTAGAAGGAAACTACCTAAACATAGTAAAAGCTACATATGAAAAATGGGAGGGGCTCGGCGCCTATAGCTCAACCAGCTAAGGCGCCAGCCACGTACACCTAAGGTGGCGGGT
>NW_003852411.1:11334661-11335826 GCF_000181295.1 Otolemur garnettii | reverse complement strand
TGAGCTGTAATGCCACAGCACTCTACCCCGGGGGACAGCTTGAGGCTCTGTCTCAAAAATAAAATAAAGAAAAATGGGAGGGATGCTGCTTTCACTGCTTATACTGTATTTAGCACAGTGCTGAAAGCACTTGCTAGAGCAGTTATGCCAAAGAAGGAGGATGGGAAGGAGGAAGAGGAGGGGGAGAGGGAGAAAAAGAGGAAAGGGAAGAGGAGGAAGAAGAAAAAGAGGAAGGGCAGCGGGTGAGGTGGTCACTTGGATCTGTATCTTGCTTCAACAGGGTTTGGACAGAACAGACCCGGGGACTCCCTTTCTTCCAGCCTTCAGCAATTTTCCAGTTTTATTCTTTTACATTGCAATCTCTAGGACCATCTTCACAGCCATCTCCTGCTTCTGGAGCCAGCTAACACCATTTGTGTGTGTGTGTGTGTGTGTGTGTGTGTGTGGTTAGTTCCTTATTATCAATCAACCAGATGAGCTCCCAAATACGTTAAAACTATTCCACCAATGTGGAGGCAGCCATCAACCACTTGGCCAATCTGCATCTGCAAGCCTCCTGCACCTACCTCTTTCTGGGCTGCTATTTTGACTATGACCACTTCTTCTGCGAGTTGGCTGAGGTGAAGCGCAAAGGCACTGAGCATTGTTCTCTTGAAGATGCAAAACCAGTGTGGTGGCCGAGTTTGCTTCCAGAATGTACAGAAGCCATCTCAAGATGAATGGGGCACAACCCTGGACACAATGGAAGCCGCCTTGGCCCAGGAGAAGAGCCTAAACCAGGCTCTTTTGGATCTTAATGCCCTGGGTTCTGCCCACACAGATCCTCATCTCTGTGATTTCCTGGAGAGTCATTTCCTAGATGAGGAAGTGAAACTCATCAAGAAGATGAGTGACCACCTGACCAACCTCCAGGCTGGGCCGGTGGAGTAGCTCTTCCAAAGGCTCACTTCTCAACACTACTAGGAGCCTGCGGAGCCTCTCTCTCCAGCCTGTGAGAAATAATAAATGAATTCATCAATGGATCAGGATACAAAGTCAACACACAAAAATCAGTTGTACTTCTATATATTATATTTATAATGAACAATCTGAAAAGGAAACTATAAAACAATTTCATTTACAATAAGATCAAAAAGAATAAAATACTTTTTTTTTTTTTTTTTTT
>NW_003852411.1:11332751-11334415 GCF_000181295.1 Otolemur garnettii | reverse complement strand
GCCGGTTGAGCTATAGGCGCCGAGCCAAGAATAAAATACTTAAGAATTAATGGGGAGGGGGATTGGAGGGATCAGTTCTGAGGTTTATCTTACAAGGGTACAAGTGAACCTTTCTAAGAGTAGAATGTGAACGTTTTAAAACAATAACTAAGAATGACATGAAGGCTATGTTAACCAGTTTGATGGAAGTATTTCAGATTGTGTGTGAAAACCCCACACTGTACCCCAGAAGTGCATTAATGTACATAGTTACCATTCAATAAAAAAAAAAAAAGAATTAACGAAGGAGGTGAAAGACTTACATAATGAAAACTACAAAACATTGCTCAAGAAACTAAGAAGACATACTATGGATTTGAATACTTAATATTGTTAAGATGCTGGTACTGCCCAAAGCAATCTACAGATTCATGCAAGCCCTACCAAAATCCTATTGATGTCTTTTATAGAAATGGAAAAATAAACCCTAAAATTCATTTGAACCATCAAGGGGCCTCAAATAGCCTTCATAATTTTGAAAAAGAAGAACAAAGTTAGAGGACTCACACTTTCTAATTTAAAAACTTACTACAAAACTAAAATAATCAAACACTCTGGTGCTGGAATAAACATAGACATGCATGTGTAGAACAATGAAATAGAATTTAAAAATTAGAAATAAACCCTCACATTTATGGTCAAATGATTTTTGACAAGGGTGCTAACACCATTCAATGAGGGAAAGAACAGTCTTTTCAACAAATGGTCTTGGGAAAACTGAATGTCCATATGCAAAACAACAAAATTGAACCTTTAGATAACATCATATGCAAAACTTTACTCAAAATGGATCAAAGACCTAAGAATAAAACCTAAAATTATAAAACACATAAGATATCATAGGGCAAAATCTTCTCTACCGTGGATTGGGCAGTGATAGCTTGGATATGACCCCGAAGAGTAAAAAAAAATTGGACTTCATAAAATATTTATAATTTATGTCAAAAGATACTATCAACAGTTAAAAAGCAACCTAAAGAATAGAAAAAAATTTGGAAATCATTTATATGATAAAGAATTGATATTCAGAATATATGGAGAACTCCTAAAACTCAACAACAAAAAATAAGCAACATGATTAAAAAATAGAGAAAAAACTTCAATAGGTATTTCTCCAGAGAAGGTATACAAATGGCAAATAACATATGAAAAGATGTATTAACATTGCTAATCATTAGGAAAATGCAAATCAAAACTATAGAGGATGCAAGAAAAAGGTATACGAATTTTAAGAAAGGAAAAACTGTATTAAAATTATAATACTCAAGTCACATTTGACTTTTAGGATTACAAGATATACAACATAACAATTTACAAGATAGCAAATATTATTGATATATGTTGAGTATTATAATTTTTTTTTTAAAGACAGAGTCTCACTTTATCACCCTGGTAGAGTGCCGTGGCATCAGAGCTCACAGCAACCTCCAACTCCTGAGCTTAGGCGATTCTCTTGCCTCAGCCTCCCCAGCAACTAGGACTACAAGTGCCCATCACAACACCCAGCTATTTTTTGTTGCAGTTTGGCCAGAGCCGAGTTCAAACCTGCCATCCCTGATATATGGGGCTGGCGCCCTACCCACTGAGCCACAGGTGTTGCCTGAGTATTAGAATTTTTTTTTTTT
>NW_003852411.1:11318424-11332131 GCF_000181295.1 Otolemur garnettii | reverse complement strand
AAAAAAAAAAAAAAAAAAAAAAAGATGTGTACTATCAAAAATGTTGATGAGGATTTGGAGTACGTGAAACTATTGTGGGAACTGTGAAATGGTATCGCTACTGTGGAAAACACAATGGCATTTCCTTCAAAATTAAAACTAGAATTAAAATATGACTCAGCAATTCAACTTTGAGGTATATACTCAAAAGAATTGAAAGCAAAGTCCCAAAGAGATACATGTACACCTATATTTATAGGGGCATTATTCAAAATAGCTAAAGTGGGAATGCAGCCCAAGTATCCATCAACAGATAAACAGAGAAGCAAAATGTGGTACAGACATAGAGTGGAATATTATTCAGCCTTAAGAATGAAATTATGACATATGCTCCAACACGAATGAAACTTGAGGACATTATGCTAACTAAGCCAGTCACAAAAAGATATGCCGTATGGTTACACTTATATGAAATACTTATTGTAAGTAAGTCAAAATCACAGAGAAAGGAAGTGGAGTGTTGGCCTGAGGCTAGGAGGAGGGGAAACTGGGGAGTTACATTGTTTAATGGGTATGGAGTTACATTTGGAGATGGATGGTTGTGATGGTTGTATTAATGTATTCAATATCACTGAATTGTACATGTAAAATAGCTAAGATGGTAAATTTTATGTTATGTTTCTTATCCCATCAAAAATATTGGGAAAAACATATAATTCAGATCATGTCACTTCTCTGCTCTCTGTCTGCCCTGCTCCTCTCCACCCTAACACCACCGATGATTCCCCTCTCAGTGAGAAATCCAACCCCCTTACAGTGACCTTAAAGTCCCTAGGGACCTGGGCCCATTTCTCCTCTGACCTCTTCTACTCCCACCCACCTCCCTCCATTGCAGCTACTCAAACATGCAGGACACATTTCTACTTCTGGGCTTTGCATTGTTTTTTCCTCTGCCTGGAATGTTCTTCCTTTAGATGTGCATGTGGCTCCCTCTCTCACCTCCCCAAGTCTTTGAATAAATCTCGCCTCCTTCATGAAGGCTGCTCTAATGACCCTATTTAATACTGTATCTTGCCTACTCATCCAATCCCTGCTTCCTGTACCAATTTCCTTTACCCAATGCTACCTTTTCTTTGCTTTTTTTCTGTAGTGCTTATAACCTTCAACCTTACCTGATAATGTACTTATTTATTATGCTTTTGTTTATTTTCTGTCTCCTTTGTAAGAATATAAGCTGGGGGGAGAGGTGGCAGAGATTTTTGTTCTGTTTATTGCTGTATCCCAAGCACCCAGAATGGTACATGGAACTTAGTGGGTATGAAAATATTTATTGAGGTAGGAACAGAAGCACCTCTGCTGTTCACTTTTGTATCCCAGCCTGCACAGTGGCTGCCACTGTAGGATAAGATATGGTGATTCTGTTCCTACCCCAATAAATATTTTCAATATTTGTAAATATTTTACAAATATTTATTGAAAAGGATGAATGAACAATTTCCATCTAGGGTTGAATTAGTAACTTTTAGCTTGGTAGTCAAAGGAAATTAACATGTTCCAACCGCTAGCAAAGTTAAAATTCAGGAGCATTTGTAGAATAAAATGTTGTAACAAGTCACCTGCTATCCTCTACTACTCTCCTTCAAATATTAATATATATATGTGCATACTTGTGTATATATGTATATGTACACATGTATGTATATATAATGTATGTAAAGTTGGATTAAAATGCACAATGAGGGAAAAATCAGTGTCTTGTGGGGATTGCAGAAGGGAATCTTCTTTGGTTAGAGGGTGTTTTGAGCTGCTGATTGTGTGTGCACACCCCTCCATCACTTGACACATGTCAGGAGACAGTCTGATGCCCAGCTTCAAAAGCACCACATAATTGGGACCCACTTCAGCTAACTGGCCAGCATTTTTCCTCTCTCACACTCAACAAATGGGGATCTGACTGCATGCAAGGCTGTGAGAGGGGTCTAGGGGAAACATCATTCTCTCTATCTTACCATGAACTTTTCCTGGCAGCCAAAATGATGAGATGGAAAAAGGCAGACCAGTGGCTACTCGAGAAGTGCATTGGCGGGGTCAGAGGGATATGGCGCTTCTGTTCCTACCTCAAGAACAGTGCAGGTGGGTTGTTGGGGTTGTTCCTGGGGTCTTTGCTAGTTCTTAACAGTTTCTAGGTTGCCCCTTAGGCCCAGTCGGCAGTGATGTGTGTCCATGGTGAATATTAATATTATGATGTATAATAATGCAGTGGATAAAAAAGTCTTTGAAAACTGACGTCTTAGCATAGGTGTGGTAAAAGCAATCAGCTTCCCTTTCGTTCATTCATGTATTCATTCATTCATCTAACACTATTTGTTGAGCACCACTGTGTGGCAGCCACTGTACAGGTTGGGATACAAAAGTGAACAGCAGCCTTAAGTCCCTGCTCCACGTAGCTGCTACAGTGGTAAGGAGATTGACAAGGAACAAATAAATAAACCCCTGTAGCAAAAGCATTAGGAACTACTGCTTCCTGTTCTAGTGGGTCCAGTAGTTGCTGCATATGGGGAGCATGGAAACTGGGACTGTTTGGTCTAGGGACAAGCCCTAATTTTAAGGTTGCAATCCTGGTCTCCAGAAAGCAGGTAGGGGACAACTGGATAAGCTATCTTTAATACTGTCACTCAGAGTTTGGCCCGGCAAAGTTGTATGTAATAAAGGGAATGGAGACTTTGTCACCTTTTGGCTCAAGGGCCCTTCTACAGGCTGCTCTGGGTCTATGATATAGGAAATGTTCTTTTTCCCCTGATAAGTTTTTGGACAAAATTCAAATGTCTCAGGATCCATCCTCAGTCTTGCAATTTTCCCTACAGTGAGAGTTAATTTAAAACAGCTACAAAAAATCACAAACAATCCCTATGCATTAAGTTCTGTCTCCCCAGGCCTCCCATCTCCCCCGCATTAGAACTTTTCTGGAGATGATGTCTTAACCCAAACTGTGGTGTCTGAAACAGTAAAACAGCTTCCCTGTCTGACCTCTAGGTGAAGACTTGGTGGATTTCTGGATCCTTGCTGAGAAGATCTTGAGCATAGATGAGACAGATATAGAAGTGAGAGACTACTATCTCTCCCTGCTTCTCATGCTGAAGGCCACCCATCTGCAGGAGGGTTCCAGGGTGGTGACACTCTGCAGAATGAACATAAGTAAGAATTATAAAGCATATTTGAAGTAAAATCCTTTGGAGAGATAACAAAAATAATCAATCCAGCATTTAATAACGTCCACTCTCCCCATCTTCTATGTATCAAGGATGCCAGTGGGAACCTCAGCCTCTAACCAGGGAGAGGTTGGAATAGATCAGTTGTCTTTAGGCTGGTACTTGCCCCTTCCTGAGATATTACCTGCCAGTGAGGGCCAGGTGGAAGGAGGGAAAAGGAATTGAGATCGGGGAATCGTAAAGCTCCTGATCTTCTCAACTTACAGTCATTTTATTTTTTAAATTGGGATTCTCTAGAACAAACTATAGTCTGCAAGCCATATGCATTACATGTGGCCTATGGGCTAAAAATGCTTTTACATTTTTAAATGACTAAACAAAAATAGAGGAAAAGAAGATTCTACAACATAAGTTGTATGTGATTTACAAGCCCAAAATATTTACCATCTGGCCCTTTACATAAAGAGTTTCCTAATCCCTTCTCTAGAGAATAAGATTTATTCATATTAGTTCATTAAATGAGGAGGCATTTCTAACCTAAATACAAACGTGTTCTGGAAGATCCAGTGTTTGGAATTAGTTACACACCCCTCTTTTCATATAGGTAATTGAGAATTGATGACATTAAAATCAGAGGTAGTAGGGACTCCTTCAAATTATCCAGTCCAAATATCTTCCTCCAGTCATGTCTGACCCTGAGGAATCCTGTTCAGATGGATGGCTCTTGTTTTTAATCATCTTTTCTTGTGCTTTTGCTTTTCTTCACAATTACATTCAGTAGTCTGAAAAGTAATTCAGAGAATCACATAAAATGGCTTATTTCTATGGGGAAGGAGGAAGGTAATAAGGGCAAGGGGTACCTTTGTACTGAGCAAACCCTTAAAATATGTCCACTGTGTGTTTCACCTGTCCACATTTTAGGATTGCATGAGGAACTAATAAAATGGCATACACAAAGACACTTGGAAAAGTTTAAAAACCTCTCTAACATCATCCTCCCTGTCACTATCACATCATTTTCACCTTTTATCTCTGTATTTTTCCCAGAGTCCCTCTTGAACCTCTCCATCTGGCATCCTAACCAGACCACCTCCAGGAGGGAGATCCTAAGCCACATGCAGAAGGTGGCTCTGTTCAAACTCCAGAGTTATTGGCTTCCCAACTTTTACACCCATGCCAAAATGGCCATGGCCAAGGAGGAAGCATGCCAAGGTCTGATGCAGGAATATGAGACTCGCCTGTGCAGTATTTGCTGCTCCCACACAGGGGGACTCCCTCTGAACATGACCATCAAGAAGAATGACCACTTTCAGAAGGAGTACTCGAGCAGGAAAACCAAGAGGAAGATGTGGCAGTTGATAAATCCTGGCTCTTGGTTTCTGGAAATGGACTGTGAGCCAGATACCAACATTGTGCCCCCACAGGAGAGGAGGCCTCAAGAAAAGGTGGTTAAACAAATGCCTCCCCTGAGAGTGGCTTCTTCAAAGGAGAAAATAATCAATCTCCCTGAAAAGCGTAGTCACTCTGCTAGGAAGTTGAGCATGAAGAAGAAAGCTAAGCGTCACCTCCATATGGAGGGCCTCTTTGAGACAAAGTTCACTACTCACCTGAGGATTGCCACTCCCTTCACACATTACTCCTCCCAGGTAACTATGAAGAGGGCCATCAAGCAAAGCCTCTGCATTGGGTATACCCACTGGGCCTTGTGTGCTGATGCTTATGCAGGGAGTCCTTTCCGGAGCCACCTGAAAAAACAGAATTTGAAAGTGGAAACTCAACTTCTGGACCTCTGGCAGGACCTGCACCATTTCCTCGGTGTCCTGATGAACAACAGAAAGAATGGGAATGCCGTATTTCGTCACATGCTGGGTAACAGAATCTGTGAGCTCTACCTGAATGAGCAGATTGGTCCACCCTTACCACTCAAATCCCAGATCATCCAGGGCCTAAAGGAATTGCTGCCTTATGGGAATGTGAACCCCTGGATTCCCAAAGCCCAGAAGGAAATCTGCAAGGTAGGCCATGTCTTACAGAAATGGGTTAGTATCTTGCAGATTAAGCCAAGACTGACCAACACCGATCATCTGTATTGGCTTAGTTAGAGATAAAATTACCTATATAAACCTTCACATATTGAAGAGTTGGTTGATCTTTTTTTTTTTTCAGTTTTTGTCCGGGGCTGGGTTTGAACCCTCCACCTCCTGCATATGTCCTACCCCTTTGAGCCACAGGCACTGCCCGAGTTGGTTGATCGTTTAAGGCACAAAATGTGCATCTTCCCCTAAACCAGCCAAAATTCTGAAGTAGAGTAGGTGAGGAGTTGTCAGTGTCTATACCTTATACACTTCCTCCTTACATGTAGTCTCCCCAAACCATGAACTTCAGAGCATTCTATGAGGGAAGTTTTAAAAAATCTGTTATAGGGTGGTGCCTGTGGCTCAGTGAGTAGGGGTGCTGGCCCCATATACTGAGGGTGGCGGGTTTGAACCTGGCCCTGGCCAAACTGCAACAAAAAAATAGCTGGGCGTTGTGGTGAGCACCTATAGTCCCATCTACTTGGGAGGCTGAGGCAAGAGAATCAACTAAGCCCAAGAGCTGGAGGTTGCTGTCAGCTATGATGCCACAGCACTCTACTGAGGGTGACAAAGTGAGACTCTGTCTCTAAAAAAATAAATTTAAAAAAAATCTGTTATAAATACTATGTATTGAAAAGTATTTTGCGAAGCTAGCCATCAAGGAAATGGCCAATTGGGAGGGATTTATTCTTTTCACAAAACATCAGATAAAAGTAAGGGAACGTTCTAAAGGTTCACAGGAAGTGAAGCCCATAGCATGACTATGGTATTGAGTGCTTGGCAGGAAAACAAATGGAAGAGTCAAGTTGGGCAACAGATGAGAACCAAATAAGAGGGGCTACTAACAAAGGAATTAGTGAGGCAGAAGGAAAACCACAGGGACAGTGCAATACCATAAGATCAGTAAGGGTGGAATGCTTCTATTACTGCTTGGCATGAAGAATTGAGGAAAAGGAGCAACTACTAGAACCAGGAGAGAAAGAGCTGCCTTGAATGGGACAATAGCTAAATTGGCAATAGCTACCATCTTCAAAGGATATAACCAGTTCACAGTGCTGTAGCTTGTAGGGTTTAAGGAAACAGATAGCCCAAGCTCACTTTCTTGCTTTCCCATCTCCTGCCAGGACACATCATCTGATGAACCCAAATCTGTTGAAATTGTCCATACAGGTTAATTTTCCAAGGCACAAGCAGGGTGAAGCAGAGTAGAGAGTAGATCAGGTGGAGCAAATAGATTTAAACAGCAAATTATTTAGTGCATTACAATGTATTTATCTCATAAAGGACATTAACATACATTTTCTCCTTTATGTTTCATAGCACTTCAAAGAGGCAGAAAAAGTAGTATTGTTGCCTCTGTTATATGGATGAGAAAAATGAGATCATAGTAAGTGAATTACTCTAAAGAAGGCATGAAGCTGGCTAATGGATGATCCAGGATCAGAACCTAGGAGTTCTTGGCTCTTAGTCCAGTATGAATTCCAATATATCATAATTGTCCAAGTTTGCACATCCAGGTAGTATCAGACCATATCAGTCCAGTAGATCCATCCACAGGAAATGCTCTCCTTTGCACAATTCTTGATTAATGAATACCCAGAGGCCTTCTTGCCTACCATGGAGGCATTTGGGGCTAAAAGCTCAGGTTAGGATTATGCTTCTCAGATCATCAAATTTCCACAGTAAATCTCCCTTACTGTGCCTTGGTCTTCTGTAAAGACATTGAAGATACTTGCATATAGATAAAACTGGCACATGATAGCTTCTCAAACTAAAAATCTTGCTATCATCCTTGCTCCCATACCCAGTTCATTGGAAGTGAGCATTTCTTCCCTCCTTTATAACAACCATTTTTAGTCAAGACCCATCCTTCTTAACAGTATTATGGTAACAGCCTTCTGTCTGATGCCTCTGTGTCTGCCCTTTCCCATTAGCAGGCTTATTTTCATACCAACCACAGTGATTATGACCAAACATAAATAATATAATTTAACTGAAAATAGGAAAGTGAAGGCCTTGAAAACAGATGAATTTCTGTTGCAGTAAAGCCATTTTACTTGCATTAAAATCCAGAGTCCCTGGTAAAACTAACAAGGCCCTTATGATCTGTACTCTACCTCTTTTCTCTGGATTCATCTACCATTCTTCCCCCTATGTTCATCTTCACCTATGCAAGGAATACTACCAGCTTGGCTATACTGTGCTATATAACACAGCTTAGTCTCCCACTTTCTCAGGTCTCTACTCAAAAGTCACCTTCTCAAGGAGAGCTTAGCCATTTTATACAGGGTGGCCATAAATTTCATAACTTTAAACATAAAACACAAACTTTATGGCTACCTTGTATAAAATTTTAACCATACCCCAATTCCAGCAATATAAATGAATAGGAGGTCCCCAGACTTTGTTCATCCACATAAAAACTGACTTGGCAACTATCCACAGACAAGGTGCCTTTGAGGAGCTTTGGGGACAGGTAGAAGATTGCCATACCTCAGTGAAGCTTAAGAGCAGGAAAAGCTGCTTTGAAAAGGCAGACCTACCAATCATGGTCCTGGCTAAAAGTATAGTAACGACCCCACTCCCTGTAGACTCAGCTCCGGCCTCATTTGTTTATGATGCCACCAGCCACACCCTTCTTTGATCCTAGCATAAACTAGGGCCTGCCTGAAATCTTGGTAGCAGGCCCACTGACTAAAGACAAGACCTGAGTGGATGTGGATGCAGCCCTATGACTGAGATCCATCTTGCTCAGTTGAATTTCTAGGGGAAGTATCATCTGCCCAGAGATTCAGCAGGAACCACACCCATGTATGCTCCTGGTAACAGACCTGCTGACCGTAACCTTGACTGTGAACCCTGAGGGCAGCTCCAACCAACTGTGGACCTAGAGGAAGCCACACCTGGCAAAGGCTCTGCCACACCACTGGCAGATCTAGCTTCAGTCCTGGTTACCTATGACTCAACTCTAGCCCTGACTGCTTGTATACCTGGATGAAACCCCAAATTTCCACATACAAAGCTCTCCAGATCCATCTTCTCACAGATCCAGATCCAGTTTCATCCACCCACAGACTCAGTGGCTTCACCTGTGGAACTCAACAGTAGGTCTGCCTGTAGACATCACCAGCCAACCGGTCCTGAATCTCTTACTCAGCTAACTAGTGAACATCTTTATTCACCAAAACAAGTCTGTGAAGATTGGAAAAGGTAACTACTTCTTTAAATGCACACATACCAATGCAAGGGTATAAGGATCACAAAGAATCAGGTACACATGACACTACCAAAGAAGTTAATAAACTATCAATAGCTGACCCTAAAGAAATGGAGATCCATAAACTACATGGTGAGGAATTCAGAATAAAGAATTCAAAATAATTGACTTAAAGAAGTTCAATGTGTTACAAGGAAACACATATGAACAACAAAACAAAATCAGGAAAAAATACATGAATAAAATTAGAAGTTCAATTAAAAATTAGAAACCATTAAAAAAAGAGTCAAACAGAAATCCTGGAGCTGAGGAATACAATGACTGAAATGAATAAACAGCAGAATCAAGAAGAAAGAATCAGTGAACTCAAAGACATCATTTGAAATCATCTGGTTAGAGGAATAAAAAGAATAATAAAGAGTAAAGAAAGCCTATGGGACTTGAGGGACACCATAGGCTAAACTAATATATACATCCTGGAAATTTTTGAAGGAAAAGAGAGGGAGAAAGGGGGTAGAAAGTTTATTTAAAGAAGTAATGGGCTTGGCACCTATAGCACAGTGGTTACAGTGCCAGCCACATACACCAAGGCTGGTGGGTTCAAACCCAGCCTTGGCCTGCTAAACAATGACAACTACAACCAAAAAATATCTGAGTGTTGTGGCAGGCTCCTGTAGTCCCAGGTACTTGGGAGGCTGAGGCAAGAGACTCCCTTGAGCCCAAGAGTTAGAGGTTGCTATGAGCTGTGATGCCATAGCAATCTACTGAGGGTGATATACTGAGACTCTGTCTCAAAAAAAAAGAAATAAAGAAAAGAAAAGGAATAATGGCTGAAAACATCATGAATCTATGGAGAAAACATCTACATTTCTGAAACTCAAAAATCTCCAAATAGTGAATCCAAAGAGGCATATACTAAGACACTTTATAATTAAATTGTCAAAAGTTTTTCCTTTGTCCTGATTTTCCTTTGTCTAAAAGACAAAGATCATTTTGAAAGCAACAAGTGAAAAGTGACATGTTACATGAAAGGGGGCTCTATAAGACTATCAGCAGATTTTTCAGCAGAAACTTTACAGGTCAAGAAAGAGTAGGATGATGTGGTCATTGTGCTGAAAGACAAATGAACCCTGTAAACCAAGAATATTTTACCCAGAAAAACTACTCTTTAAGAATGAAGAAGCGGCTCGGCGACTGTGGCTCAAGTGGCTAAGGTGGCGGGTTCGAATCCAACCCGGGCCCGCCAAGCAACAGTGATGGCTGCAACTGAAAAAAAAATAGCCAGGCATTGTGGCAGGCGCCTGTGGTCCCAGTAACTTGGGAGGCGGAGACAGGAGACTTGCTTGAGCCCAGGAGTTGGAGGTTGCTGTGAGCTATGCCACGGCACTCTACCCAGGGGGACAGCTTGAGGCTCTGTCTAAAAAAAAAAAAAAGAAGGAAGAAGCAGGCTCAGTGCCTGTGGCTCAGGTGGCTGGGGTGCCAGCTACATGCACCTGGGGTGGCGGGTTCAAATCCAGCCTGGGCCCTGCCGAAACAACAGTGATGGCTGCAACCAAGGGATAGCCAGGCGTTGTGGTGGGTGCCTGTGGTCCCAGCTGCTTGGGAGGCTGGGGCAGGAGACTTCACTTGAGCACAGGAGTTGGAGGTTGCTATGAGCTGTGGTACCACGGCACTCTACCCAGGGGGATAGCTTGAGGCTCTTTTAAAAAAAAAAAAGAATGAAGAAGCAATAAACAATTTCCCAGAAAAACAAAAATTGAAAGAGTTTGTTACCATTAGACCTACCTTATAAAAAGTGCTAAAGGGAATTCTTCAGGTTGAAATGAAAAAGGTGATAAACAACAACACAAAAGCATGAAAGTGTAAATCTCAGTGTTCAAGGTAAATATAAGGACAATATACCTGATTTTAATATTATAAAGAAGGTATGTAATTTACTTTTAACACAAGTATATAAATGAAAAGACAAAGTAATAAGAATAAATATAACCACAAAATTAGTAAATAGAAACACAAGATAGGAAAAAGCAAAATCTGACATCAATTATATAAACTAAGTGGGGGCGGAGAATAAAGCATAGAATTTCTGTATGCAAATGAAGTTAAATTTTTATCAGCTAAAATCAGGCATAACTATAAAATGTTTAGGCTTAGTTCCTATAGCTCAGTGGCTAGGGTGCCAGGCACATACACTGGAGCTGGTGGGTTTGGATCCAGCCCAGGCCTTCCAAACAACAATAACAACTACAGCCAAAAAATAGCTGGGCATTATGGTGGGCACCTGTAGTCCCAGCTACTTGGGAGGCTGAGGCAAGAGAATTGCTTAAGCCCAAGAGTTTAAGATTGCTGTGAGCTGTGATGCCACAGCACTCTACCCACAGTGACAAAGTGAGACTCTGTCTCAAAAAAATAAAATAAGATGTTTGATGTGAGCCTCATAGTAACTACAACAAATATATAGTAGCTACCTAAAGTAAAGAGAAAACAATCAAAGTATACAATTATAAATGGAAAATCAAATCACAAAGAAAGATAGCAAGAGAGAAAGAAGAGAACTATAACACAGACAGAAAACAATTAACGAAGTAGCAATAGGAAGTCCTTACCTATTAATAATTGCTTTAAATATTAATAGTCCAAACTCCCCCAATCAAAAGACAGAGTGAATGAAGAAAACACAAGACCTAAGTATGTGCTGTCTATAAGAGACTTAACGTTTGATTGAAGAGCACACATAAGCTGAAAAAGAAGTGGAGAAATATATTTTATGCAAATGGTAACCAAAAAAAGGCGTAGGTATAATTATATTAAAAAATAGACTTTTAGTTAAAAGCCATCACAAGAGACAAAGATGATTATTATATAATAATAAAAGGGTCAATTCAACCGGAAGATATAACTGTTATATGTGTCTAACATCAAATCACCTAAACATATAAATCAAATTGTTGACAGATCTGAAGAAACAGCAACGTAATAATAGGAGACTTTAATACTCTGCTGTCCATGATGGATAGATCATAAAGACAGAAAATATACAACAGAACTGAACAACATTATGGACCAACTATACCTAACAGCACTTTCTACCCAACAATAATAATACTCATTCTTCTCAAGTGCAGGTGAACATTCTTTAGGATAAGTCACATGCTAGGCTACAAAAATGAGTCTTAACAAATTTAAGAAGATTGAAAATATTCCAAGTATCTTTTCTGATGAATCACAGTAGAAGGAAACTAGAAATCAATAACAAGAAAGAAAAGAAATTCAAATACATAGTATTAAACAATACACTTTTTTTCTTTTTTTAAAATTTCACATTAATATGAGGGTACAAATGTTTAGGTTACATTGATTTCATTTCTAAGTTGAGTTCAAGTTGGGCACGTAGCTATTTACATATTGGTTTCATATTAGTATTGAGTACATTGGATGCTTTTTTTCCTCCATTCTTGAGATGCTTTACTAAGAAGAATGAAACACTACATTTTTAAACAACTATTCAAAGAAGAAATAAAAAGAACATTAGAAAATACATCATGACAAATGAAAATAAAAATACAATATTTCAAAATTATGGGATACAGGAAAAGCTGTACTAAGGAAGATGTTTATAGCAATAAATGCCTACATTAAAAAAAAAGAAAGGTGTCAAATCAGCCACCTAACTTTACTCCTCAAGGAACTAGAAAAGCAAGAAATAAACTGACACTTATCAGAAAGAAAAAAATAAGGTTAGGAGAGAAATACATAAAATGGAGAATAGAAAATCAATTTTAGGCTCGGCGCCTATAGCTCACCCGGCTAAGGCGCCAGCCACGTACACCTAAGGTGGCGGGTTCGAATCCCCAGCCCGGACCCGCCAAACAACAATGACGGCTGCAACCAAAAAATAGCCAGGCGTTGTGGTGGGTGCCTGTGGTCCCAGCTGCTTGGGAGGCTGGGGCAGGAGCGATCTCTTGAGCCCAGGAGTTGGAGGTTGCTGTGAGCTGTAATGCCACGGCACTCTACCCAGGGGGACAGCTTGAGGCTCTGTCTCAAAAAAAAAAAAAAAAAAAGAAAATCAATTTAAAAAATGAAACTAAATTGGTTTATTGAAGAAAAAGAGAAGACTTAAATAAAATTACAAGTGAAAAGGAAACATTGCAACTAATTTCCACATAAATAAGGATAATAAGAGGCAATTATTAACAATTATATACCAAAAAGTTAGACAATCTAAAGAAAAAGAGAAATTCCTAAAAACATATAACCTACCAAGACTGAAATTAAAAGCCTGATCAGAGCAATAATAATTAGAGATATCAAAGAATGAATTAAAAAATCCATACATTCAACAAAGAAATTCTCAGGACCAGATGGCTTTAGTGGTAAATTCTACCCAACATTTAAAGAAGAATTAACACGAATACTTCTTAAACTCTTCCAAAAAAATAGAAGATAGAACACTTTCAAACTCATTCTATTAAGCTAGCACCGTCCTAATACCAAAGCCAGACAAAGACACCACAAGGAAAGAAAACTAATGATCAATAACCCTGATGAACAGAGAGGCAAAAATTCACAATAAACTACTAGCACACAAAATATACCAGCACATTAAAAGAATCATGGACCATGACCAAGTAGGATTTACTCTGGGATATAAGGATGATTTAATACATGCAAGTCAATCAATATAATAACACAGCATATTAATAGAATTAAGGATAAAAATTTTATCACATGACCAGGCGCAGTGGCTCATGCCTATATTCCTAGCACTCTGGGAGGCCAGGGTGGGTAGATTGCCTGAGCTCACAAGTTCAAGACCAGTGTGAGCCAGAGCAAGACCCTGTCTCTAAAAATAGCCAGAGGTGGTAGGTACCTGTAGTCCCAGCTACTCCGGAGGCTGAGGCAAGATAATTGCTTGAGCCCAGGAGCTTAAGGTTGCTGTGAACTATGATACCACAGCACTCTATCAAGGGTGACAAAGCGAGATACTGTCTCAAAAAAAAAAAAAATTAAATCACATGATCATCTCAATACAGAAAAATAATTCAAACAAAATTCAACAAACTTTCATGATAAAAATTATAAAAAATATATAGAAAGAATGTACCTCAGCTTGGCACCTGTGGCTCATGTGGCTAAGGTGCCAGCCACATACACCTAAGGTGGTGGGTTCGAATCCAGCCCAGGCCCGCCAAACAACAATGATGGCTGCAACCAAAAAATAGCTGGG
>NW_003852411.1:11305079-11318297 GCF_000181295.1 Otolemur garnettii | reverse complement strand
AAAAAAAAAAAAAAAGAAAGAAAGAAAAGAAAGGAAAAGAAAGAATGTACCTCAACATAATGAATACCATTTATGGAAAGCCTATTGCTAACACCATACTTAATGATGAAAAGCTGAAATTGTATCTCCTAAGAACAAGGCAAGGATCGTGAATGTTATCTCTCCTATTCAATACAGAACTGGAAGTCCTACTCAGAGAAATTAGACCAAAGAAATAAACATCTAAATCATAGAGGAAGAAGTAAAACCATCTCAGTTTGCAGATGACATTATCTTGCATGTAGACAACCTTAAGGTTATCCTTGTAAAAAGCTGTTAGAATTAATAAGCAAATTTGGCAAAGTTGTAGGATAAAACCAACATTCAAAATCAGTTGTATTTCCATACACTAACAATACTGTATCCAAAAAGAAATTTTTCTTTTCTTTTTTTTTTTTTTTGAGACAATGTCTCACTGTGTTGCCCTTAGTAGAGTGCCGTGGCATCACACCTCACAGCAATCTCTAACTCTTGGGCTTAAGTGATTCTCTTGTCTCAGTCTCCCAAATAGCTGGGATCACAGGCACCTGCCACAACTCCCAGCTATTTTTTGTTGCAGTTGTCATTGTTGTTTAGCAGGCCTGGGCCAAGTTTGAACCTGCCTGCCTCTGTGTATGTGGCTGGAGCCCTAAGCACTGAGCTACGAGGGCTGAGCCCCAAAAGAAAATTTTTTTTAAATTCCACTTATAATAGCATCAAAAAGAGTAAAATACCTAGAAATTAACTTAATCAAGGAGGCAAAAGACTTTCACACTTTCAGTACAAATGTGGGTGAATTAAATTTTAGAAGACAGAGTTAAAATCTTCACAGATTAGAAGAATTAATATTGTTAAAATGTCCATAATTCCCATACTACTCAAATCTATGTTTAGATCAATGTGATCTCTACCAAATCTCAGTGGCATTTTTAAAAATGGAAATATAGGAAACAATCCTAAAATTCATTTGGAACCACAAAAGATCCCAAATAGTCAAAGTAATTTTGAGAAAGAAGAGTAAAGCTAGAAGTATCACACTCCCTAATTTCAAAACATGTTTGAAAGCAACAGTAATTAAAACAGTATGATACTGGCATAGAAAACAGTCACATACACACCAATGGAACAGGATAGAAAGCCCAGAAATAATCCTATGCACGTATGCCTTATTATATGAACATGACAAGGGTCCAGTGGGGAAAACATGGATTAAAGCCTTCACATAAAACCTGAAACAATGAAACACTTAGAAAAAATATAGATGGAAAGCTTTTAACTATAAGACTGGGCAATGAATACAAAAAATAGACAAATGGAATCACATTAAACTAAAAAGCTTCCACACAAAAAAGAAAAAACAAAGTTTCTGTGAAATTGGAGAAAATATTTGCAAACCATATCTCTCTGATAAGGAGTTAATATCCAAAATATATGAGAAACTCAATTCAAGAAAAAAAGTCCAAAGAACCCAATTTAAAAATGTGCAAAGGGACTCGGCGCCTGTGGCTCAAGCAGCTAAGGTGCCAGTCACATACATGTGGGTTCGAATCCAGCCAGGGCCTGCCAGACAACAATGGCAACTATAACCAAAAAATAGCCAGGCGTTGTGGTGGGCCTCTGTTGTCCCAGCTACTTAAGAGGCTGAGGCAAGAGAATCGCTTAAGCCTAAGAGTTGGAGGTTGCTGTGAGCTGTGATGCCACAGCTCTACCCAGGGAGACAGCTTGAGGCGCTGTCTCAAAAAAAAAAAAAAAAAAAAGTGCAAAGGACCCGAATAGACATTTTTTCAAAGAAGATAAACATGTAGCCAACTGGAACATGAACATGTACTTAGCATCACTAATAGGGAAGTGCAAATCAAAAGTACAATGAAGTATAACCTCATACTTATTAGGATGGCCATTACATATATTGGGGAAAAAAACCAAGTGTTAGAAAGGCTGTAGAGAAAAGGAAACACTTGCGTTCCGTGGTAATGTAAATTGGTACAGCCAATATGGAAAACAGTATGGAGGTTCCTCCAAATATGAAAAATAGAATTACCTTTATTTAGATCCAGCAATCCCACTTCTAGGTATATATACAAAGGGATTAAAATCTGGATCTCAAAGAGATATCTGTGCTCTCGTATTCATTATAGAATTATTAAAAATAACCAAAATATGGAAACAACCAATAGAAATGTCCATTGACAGTAGAATGAATGAAGAAAATATGTCATAGGCCAGATTCGGTGTCTCTGGCGCTTTCATATGGATTCACAAAATCCCAAGAGCTTCATTATATGAGACAAGCTTGGGCAACATAACAAGACCCTGTCTCTATAAAAAAATTAAAAAATTATCCTGGTGTGGTGGTGCATGCCTTAGTTCCAGCTGAGGCTGAAGCAAGAGGATCACTTGAGCCAAGGAGTTTGAGATTAAGTGAGCTGTGATTTGGCCACTGTACTCTGCCCTGGGTGACAGAGTGAGATCTTATCTCTAAAAAGAAAAGACACTATAAGTACAGTGTCTGGAAAATAGAAAGTACAAAAATGTTTCTTCTCTTTGACCCTTTATCACACCCACAGAAACTCAGACTAGGACATTACCTTAGACTTTCTGCCCTCCTCCCCTCTCATGGCACAGATGAGGGAACAAAATCTAAATTCTCACTGCTGTTTACAGATAAGTGCAGAGTCAATGTCCAGGTTCCTGCTCAGTCTATTCCAAGGTTAGCAAATTATGGTCTGGGAGCTAAATCCAACTTACCATCTATATTTGTATGGCCATCTTAGCAAGCTAAGAATTGTTTTACATTTTTTTAATGGTAGAAAAAATATCAAGGAATATATCATAACACATAGTTATTAAATAAACACATTTTAGCATCCATAAATAAAGTTTACTGGAACACAGCTATGCCCATTTGTTTATGTGTTATCATGTCCTATAACCACAGAGTTGAGTACTTGCAACAGAGACCATATAGCCCACTCAGCTATAGTTACTATCTGGCCCTTTACGGGAAAAGTTTGTAGATGGCTTGGTCTATTACATTACTCTTAGGAGGGACCAAGAGGGTTTATTGAGTGATGTGCAAGCTCAATTCTGAAGAAAGCCCTAATACAGTATAACAAAAAAGGGGGGGTTATTTTTTATTACTATTATTTTGATTTAAAATCTGATTATTTCTTTTGATAGAAAATGCTTGATTAAACATTGTTTCTTAAGAAATCAATTTGATTTTTTATTCGTTAATTGTTACATAGTCATAAATCTTTTAAACTGAAGGTGTTAATGGGGTACTCATTTCATACATGCTTTTTATTATTCATATTTTATATATGTACTTAAAGCTTGTCCATGAGTGGGCAACATTATATTACATTACACATTGGTAAGGTTCAATCACTGAATTGAATTCTCCCAAGAATATATTTCACTTCAGTTCTCCAGGAGCCCAGGAGATTTAATAAAGCTGCTCAAATTCATACCATTAAACTTACTTTATGGCAGCATGACTGGAGTAGTTTGTAGAGATGCTCTTACATTGCTTAAAGATTACTGCAAAATAATTCCCAGATTACTCACCAAGGCATTCACATTCCTCATGTATATCACCAACCAACCTTCCCTGCCCCATCTCTTGCCACTCCTTCATTACTGCGATCTTCACATGAATTTTATATTTCATCCACACTGCAGGCCTCATCATTCTCAAACATGTCTTATTCCATCTCTGTGCCTTTGTTTATGCTTTTCTCACTATGCAGAATGTCCTGTACTCAACTTCTTTATGGTAAGTTCCTATTCATGCAAGATGCAAACTCTAGATTAATTTTCTTTTCCTTTATGAATTCCTCCTGGATTTCCATGGCTCATTAGGAACTATTTGCTCCCTTCTCTCTGCTGTCAGAGAACTTTGCTAATAATAATACCTCTATCATAGCATTGATCATCATGCTAGAAGGTGAGCTCCTTGGAACAATGCTTGTAGCATATTGATCTCTGTATTCCCAGCAATTCATACAGTGCCTGGCATGCAGGAGGCTCTCAGAAAACATTTGTCACGTAAATAAATGAGTAAAAGTGAGAGTATGAATAAATAAACCCAGCTAAGCATTAACTCAAAGGTTATTGTTTGTTTCAATGTAATGAAATGTTCTTCACAAATGTGTAAGGTCTTTAAGTGGGCGGTATAAGGGTAGAAATACCAAGAAAGAGATGCTTGGTTTTCAGGGCCATTTTGAGAATCAAATGACATAGTATTTTGGAAAAGAAGGAAGTAATATGCAGATATCACGTACTTGTTCTATAAATTATTTTTTATCTCCTTAAATATATATTGCTGTTCTCTAAGACTTAAAGAGAGGCTGTGTGAGCTGACATATTCAGGGAGATAAAGAAATGCCTCCTGGTTGGTCACAACTAACGTCTGCTCTTTCTTTGTATCTTCAAGTTAGAGAATCCAGAATCTGTAGCTTACTCTGCTCCCAGGTGAACACAAGCAGGAAAAATGTAGCAGGCTGAGCATCCACCTAATGATGCTTATGCTGTGTTTGTATTTCAGATACTTAGGCCCTGGTATGACGAATTCCTGAATGAAGAGGACTACTGTTTTCTCTCTTTTACAGTAAGAGGGGCTCTGGGTTGGCAGATTGGGGGAGGAAGAGAGAGAAGTTGCTGTTTTAGAAGACTTGTTTGATAAAGCAAATGAATTTTTTATTTTCCTGGAGGCAATGAAAGATTGACATGGTCCCTCCTGTCCAACAAGGAAAAGGACTTAGTGTATAACCTGACTTTGAAGAAGTCACAATCATATACCATTTCTCTGTTATAGAAAATAGGTTTGATTAGAAGAGGGAGAGGGTTGGTATGTGAAGGAGTAATGGGTCTTAACAATTAAAACAATCAGAGCAAGTCTGTGTGATAGGGAGGAATGAAGGACTGAGTCTTTACAAAACTGTTGCTTCTGGTTTAGCTGCTGCAACAAATGCTGTCTTTTCCCCATTCCTTTATCTTAGACTCAGAACAGGCTAATCAGTTCCATACGGCCTAAAAGAGACACGATAAGCAAAGAAGAGAACATTCTTCTTTGTAAGAGGGTTCAGGAATCTCTGGAGTTAAGCCATGCTTTGGCTACCACAGAGAAAATGGATTCTATGCAGTGGCAAAAGATAGCTACTGAAGACCTGAGACAAGGAGGGTCTCTCCAGGTAGAGCTGTCACCACCAATGTTTCTAGTAGGTAAGAGCAGTCACTGTAATGTTTTTGACCCTTACATATAGCCAACTTGCAAGTATGAATATTTACTGATTATTTACCATGCATTAGCACAGCACCATGAAAAGACTACTTTATTTGATCTTCAAAATAATCCATGATGTAAGTACTAAGTAACTGAGATATGGAGAGGATGTGACCTTCCCAAGGTCACACAGTTAGCAGCAGAGTCAGGATTGGAATCCAGACACACTGCAGAGCCAGCTACTGTATCTGAGAGAGCCAGAATATTCAAGTTTGGCCAGACTCTTACCCACTAAAGCATCACTACAGTTAATACTGAATGCTTGCACGCATCTGATAAGCATGTTCTTTAACACACGAGAATCAGGTCCAAAGGAATTTCAGTAAATACATTTTTAACAGTCATCCTCTTCCCTAACATAACATACCAACCCACCTTGGCAGCAGAAAGAAGTAATCAGCACAAAGCTCTGCTGTCCTTGCTTTCTCTGCTGGGGTTATGTCTTTGCTCTTCTATTAACTCTGTATACTTGAGAAATATATTTAACCTCTCTTTACCTCAGTTTTCTCATCTGTGAAATAGAAATAATACATGATAACAGGTTTGTTTTGAAGATGAACTGAGATCATTTCTGAAAGCTACTAGCACGATGCGTGGCCATAGTGAGTATTGAGCATATTGCTTTCATTGTTATTTGAAGAACTGTGTATTTCTCAACCTTTGATTCACAATAAATACATATGACCTTATGATTCTTTAAACATATGCATGTGTATATGTGTGTGCATATATCATGTATATGGAAAAAAATTCCACAATGCAATCATTGCCCTTATTGCATAAGCTGATATACTCTAACATTCTATTCTATCCTATTTCATGTTATAAAAGCTAACAGTGACTCAGTTTATTTGTGGCATGCTGATGACTCATGACTCACACTTTGAAAAAGAATGCTAGAGAAGGAGTAAGCAAATGCTTGGAAAACTCACTTGCTCCATGAGCAGGGGCAAGTTACTCTGTCTCTCTGAGCCTCATTTCTTCATGTATAGAATATAGATAATAGCCCCTACTTTGTAATATTGTTGAGAGGATTACAGGTAATGTATTTACATGACAAGTACATGCTCAGTAATGGGTACCTTTTAGATTATAAAAAAATTGTAACACTCAACTCTTTTTTAAAACTTTAATGTGTACTCTATATACAAAATAAGATGCCCTGAATGCTTGCTCCTCAGAGCCATGCTTGGGGATGAGTCATTTAAATCTAGCATGAATAAGCCTTTTTTCACCTTAGAGGTTCCACCCTTTCTCTGAAACCTGAGCATTCTCAAGCCTTTTCAAGGAAATCAAGGCAAAAGAAGATAGGATGACTGTTAAATTTCACCAAATACATCCTGGGTAACAGGCATTACTCTGGTGGCTATGGAGTGGCAGGGGGAGCCAGGAAGAGTGTAACCCATCCTCTGCGGAGACTCCCTGTCTTCCCCCCAAGAAGCATTATTACTTCTTCTGGCATATCTTTTTTGGAACACAAGTCTGGCCTGACAAAAGACCTTCTTTGCAGCAGAGAAAGGTGGTAGACCAGGAGAATCGTTCAGCTGAGCTCTCCTAGAATGGGGACCTTACCCAGAGTCATAGCTCAGGGAGCATAGCAAGGAGGTGGTGAGCTGGATACAGTGTATGATCTGGAGTAGTGGAAATCTGATGAATTAGGCAAATGAGTATGACTGACTGGGATTGGCTGGCTGCTCACAGAGGCCTGGGATGGGATAAAGTCTTTCTGGAGTTTTTAGTTGTTGTGGGAAGCTGTGTGTTGAGTGGAAAGCTTGGAGGAGTGGATGGACTCAAACAGTATACAGCAACCAGATTTGAATGCCAACTGGAGTGGATTTGCCATAGGTTTGGTGGCTGGTGAGGCAGCCATACTGGGAAGGTCTCAGTGGCCAGGGGGTTGCCACTGTGGGAAGGTTGTAAGAGGTCTTAGCAGGGGCCTAAATCATGGGCATCTTAATTCTGACTTTTGGGATCAGAACTCCACTCTGACAATAGGTTGAGGAACTCCTACATCCCATGGGGAGTGGAGTCAGTGGGCATTGTGAGACCTGCCCCTGAAGGATTCTTGTGAGCTTTAAGATCCCAACACAGCAGGGTCTCAATGCTGAGGAAACAGGCAATCACTAAAGGCAACTAAGTTTGGAATAAGGACCATAAATGTTGCTGGCTGTGCTGTCTCCTAAAAAAAACTCACAGCACCACCTGGTGTCCCAGAAACACTTTGCAACATACTGTCATCAAGAGCAAGGACTTCTGTTTAAAACAAAGGAGGCAATGAAAAGTAAAAAGGAGGATGAGGAGGGGAATAAGTAGAAAGAACACATGAGGAGGAACCAACAGAAAAATTTGGGCAACATGAAAAACCAAAACAGAAGAACTCACCCAAGGGACCATGAGGCAGCTACTGCAGAACACTCCACCTATAAAGAATAAATGGACTTGACAGAAAGGAAATTTAAAATATGGATGATAAAGACATTAAAAGGAATGGATGAGAAAATGGAAAGACAGAACCAAAAGTTGGAAGGGAGGTATGCAGAATATAGAAAGGATATGGCAGAGCTTAAGGAAATGAAGAAGACAATCAGGGAATGTAAGGATGCAGTAGAAAGTACCAAAAATAGGTTAGACCATGGAGAAGAAAGAACATTAGAGCTAGAAGGATAAAGTTTTCGAGTTAACCCAGATAGTTGAAGAGACAGAAAAGAAGAGAGAGTAGGCAGAACAGGTGCTTAGAGAACTATGAAACTCCATGAAACATTCAAACATATGAACAATGGGGATTCCTGTATGGGAAGACGATTGCCCCAAAAGTATGGAAGCCCTACTGGAGACTATCATAAATGAAAACTTCCCAGGTTTTACCAAAGACCCCAAAATACTCCCTTCAGATGGATATCAAACCCTGGGTCATCTCAACTCAAACAGAGCATCTCCAAGACACATTGTCATAAACCTGTCCAAAGTCAAGATGAAAGAAGAAAGTCTACAAGCAGCCAGAAGTAAGCATTGACTGATCTACAGAAGCAGAGCATTAGGATGATGGTAGAATTTTCAACTGAAACCTTCCAAACTAGAAGAGCCTGTTCATCCACCTTCAACATTCTTAAACAAAAAAAATTTTCAACCCAGAATTCTGTATCGTGCCAAACTACGCTTCAGAATTGATGGAGAATTCAAATCTTTTGTGGATATACAAGCAATGAGGAAATTCACCACAACAAGACCAAATCTACAAGAAATACTTGACCTATTCTCAACAATGACCACCACAATGGACCACCAGCAAAGTAAATGCCCAGAAGCAAAGGGTCAAAACTTACCTTCCACCGTGGCACAAAGGATAAAACTACATGATGGACTTTCATAATATAAGATGAGTACTCCACAACATTTATCAATTCCCTCAATAAATGCCAATGGACTGAATTTGTCAGGCACAGGCTGGCTGAATGGATAAAAAAGCACAAGCTAGTTATATGCAGTCTTCAGAAGATACACCTAGCCTTGAAGGACAAATCAAGACTTAGAGTGAAGGGATGGAAAACAGTATTTCAAGGAAATGGAAATCAGTAGAAATGAGGGGTTGCAATCTTATTTTCAGATACAAGTGGATTTAAAGCAACTAAGGTTAAAAAAGACAAAGATGGACAGTTTATACTGGTCAGAGGAAGAATACAACAAGAAGACATTTCAATTTTAAATATTTATGCACCCAACTTAAATGCTCCCTGATTTATGAAACAGACATTGATGGGTCTGAGCAATAAGATATCCCATAACACCATAATAGTCAGGGACTTTAATGCCCTTCTGACAGAACTGGACAGATCCTCTAAACAGAAACTGAACAAATATGCAAAGGACTTAAATGTGATCCTGGAACAAATGGGATTAATAGACATATACAGAACACACCATCTCAAAGCTAAGGAATATACCTTTTTCTTGTCAGCCCACGGTACATACTCCAAAATTAACCACATCCTAGGATACAAATCAAACCTCAGCAAAATTAAAAGAATATAAATTACACCTATATCTTCTAGGACCACAAATCAATTAAGGTGGAACTCAACTCCAACAAAAACATTCATCCCCACATAAAGACTTGGAAATTAAATAACCTTATGCTGAATGATCATTTGGTTCAGGAAGAGATAAAAGGGGAAATGGTTAAATTCCTCAAATATAAGAACAATGAAGACACAAGTTAATGAAACCTGTGGGATATAGCAGGAAGCAATCTTAAGAGAAAAATTTATCACATTAGATGCCTACATTTGACTCGGCACTTGTGGCTCAGGTGGCTAAGGCACCAGCCACATAAACCTAAGGTGGAGGGTTCGAATCCAGCCCAGGCCCGCCAAACAACAATGATGGCTGCAACCAAAAAATAGCTGGGTGTTGTGGTGAGCACCTGTGGTCCCAGCTACTTGGGAGGCAGAGGCAGGAGACTCGTTTGAACTCAGAGTTGGAGGTTGCTGTGAGCTGTGAGGGCACGGCACCCTACCCAGGGTGACAGCTTGAGGCTCTGTCTCAAAAAAAAAAAAAAGAAAGAAAGAAAAAAGAAAAAAAAAGATGCCTACATTGGAAAAACAGAAAGAGCACATCAACAAACTCATGAATCATCTTATGGAATTGAAAAAGGAAAACAATCTAATCCCAAGCCCAGCAAAAGAAAATAAATAACCAAAATTAAATCAGAGATGAATGAAATTGAAAACAAAAGAATCATTCAGAAAATTAACAGAACAAAAAATTGGTTTTCCAAAAAACTAAATAAAATCTATAAACCTTTGACCAGATTAACTAGAAACAGAAAAGTAAAATCTCTAATCACCTCAATCAGAAACAATAATGGAGAAATAATAACAGATACCAAAGAGATACAAGAGATTATCTCTGAGTACTACAAGAAACTCTAGCCCCAGAAATTTGACAATGTGGAAGAAATGGATCAATACCTGGAATCATCCTCTCACTAGACTTAATCAAGAAGAAATAGATCTCTTGAACAGATAGATTTCAAGAACTGAGATCAAAGAAGCAATAAAGTCTCCCAACAAAAGAAAGCCCTGGTCCATATGGCTTCATGACAGAATTCTATCATACCTTCAAAGAAGAGCTTTTACTCATACTGCAGAAATTATTCCCAAAAATTGAGAAGGAAAGAATCTTCTCTGACATGTTCTATGAAGCAAACATCATCCTGATACCCAAACCAGGAAAAGGCCCAACTAAAAAGGAGAATTTCAGACCAATTTCACTAATGAATATAGATACAAAAATTCTCAGTAAAATCCTAGCCAACAAATTACAGCTACATATTAAAAAATATATATTCATCCTGATCAAGTAGGTTGCATCCCAGGGATGCAAGGCTGGTTTAACATACGTAAGTCCATAAACATAATTCACCATATCAACAGAAGCAAAAACAAAGATCATATGATCCCCTCAATGGATGCTGAAAATCATTTGATAAAATCCAGCATCCTTTTCTAATCAGAACTCTAAAGAAAATAGGCATAGATGGCACATTTCTTAAATTGATTGAAGCCATCTATGACAAACCTACAGCTAATATTATACTGAATGGAGTAAAACTGAAAGCTTTTCTACTTAGAACTGGAACCAGACAAGGCTGTCCTCTATTACCACTGCTATTCAACATAGTGCTGGAGGTTCTGGCTAATACAATCAAACAAGAGAAGGGAACAGGTCGGACTGGAGAAAGAGTGAAGATGGTAGAGTGAAGTATGCAGCTGGTGACTGGCCTCTGGGCCAGGGTGCATCAGCCCCTGGGAGGCTGAGTGCATCTGTCTGGCCTTGGGAGGTTCCTTATCACAGGAAGAACATTTCCTTTGACCTTTAGGTGCTTTTGTATTCATCTCAAAAGCAAAATGCTAAACTCAGGACTCAATCTCTGTGTTGTCTCCTACAGTGAGCAGTCTGACTTCCTTTATCCAGCCACTTTACCTATTCTTGAAATGTGGATATCTCTTCTCTACACATTACCTCCATGATATGGAATGGAAAAGACCAGGTTTTTGTTCCACTTCTCAAATTCAACACAGAGAAGCCCCTAAAACGTGTTTATCCTGCCTACTTCTCCAGGAGGAGAGAAGCAACTGACATGGGTTCTTCTACTATTTGCTTAATTGTAAAGAAATTATTTTGCAAGCTAAAGGCTAACGTTTCATTTGAAACAGGTGCTTAGATGGTGGTATTTGTGAATTCTTTATTGTGTGTTCCAAATGAGACGGCTAAATAAATTGCAAGTATGGATGACTTCAGGGTTTTTTTGAAATGTCTTCCAGTTTCAGCCACTATCATGATAAGCACAGTTGAGTCTGCAGAGTAAATTCCAAATATGCCTTCTAATTTGAAATGAAAGATGCTAAAAAGCTGCATACATTATATACCTAATCCTGGCTCATCCTATGACAGATTACAGAGTAAACAAACATACTGTTTTACAATTAAACCTTCCATGTGGTAAAAGCAGCATAAAAACAAACTATCAAAGTTAATTTCTTATGCAAATATACCTTCACAGTGTCTGCAAATACATAGTTTTACATATGTAAATCCCCATTTTTGGATCAGAAGAGGGATTTTCTCCAAGACAAAGAAGGTTTTTTTGATTTCTTTCTCAGAAGGCTTTGGACATTTGATTTCCTAAAAATATTTTTTATTCTAAGGAAGCACCGGATTGTGCTGCAGTTAACCTATGAGCACATGCTTGGGTTTAGTGAAAGGATAGTAAAAGAAAACAGTTTTGAGTCTAGTGATGGCCCTGTTCACCTTCCTCAGAGGAGAGACTGCTTCAATTGCTTCATTCTTTTTTGAGGAATTTTATAGGGCATTTGAGACTTTGTTTTCCACATTGCTAAGACTGGAAGAAAAGTGGCAATAAGTGGTTTTTCAGTTCAGAAGATGTGATAAGTCCAGTAGTATGGCCTGTCTTCAACTTTGGACATAGAGGAATGGGGAGAAGGAGGAAAAATGAGAGAATTTTCCATTTGATTCCTTCTTAGAGGCAAAAATCCCTAATGTGGCTCCCTCTGACTTTACAGTGTGTTATATAGCTCCATTTTTTGTAAAAGCATAAATAATTCTTTTCCTTAGACCCAGGATGGATACTTGGATGTTTGACTTATTTTAGGTGATAGGAGGTAATGTTATATTGAAAAGGCTGGGGACTCAGGTACTTTTCTTAGTTGGGACTGAACTTTCTCATCAGAGAAGGGGCCTCAGAAGCAATGTTCCCAAATTTGTGGTTGGGCCATTGTAGATTCAGGGTGTGGAAAAGTAACCTCAAACAAAAGAAATAGTTCCAATAAGAAATACGGATTTTCCTTTTTCTCCTTTAACAGTTATACTATATGATGAACAGACTATAGTAGAAACTTGTTGTTTCCAAATCAGCAGAAGACTATTGTGTGTATTCCCAGGTCTTTACATAAGAAAAGTAAAACTTTTATGATCCTTAAAAAAAAAAAAAAAGGAAAGAGAAGGGAATAAAGCGCATCCAAATGGGGGCAAAGGAAGTCAAACTCTCCCTCTTTGCTAATGATATGATCTCATACTTGGAGAATCCCAAAAGACTCAACCTCAAGACTCCTGGAAGTGATCAAAAAATACAGTAACGTCTCAGGATTTAAAATCAGTGTCCACAATTCAGAAGCCTTTGATATGCCAATAACAACCAAGATGAGAAGCTAATCAAGTACACAATTCCCTTCATAGTAGCTTCAAAGAAAATGAAATACCTAGGAATATCCTAACAAAAGAAGTGAAGGACCTCTGTAAAGAAAATTACAAAACCCTAAGAAATAGTAGAAGATATTAACAAATGGAAGAACATATCATGCTCATGGTTGGGAAGAATCAACATTGTGAAAATG
>NW_003852411.1:11289181-11303311 GCF_000181295.1 Otolemur garnettii | reverse complement strand
GTCATGGTGTGTGACACACCTCTTGGAGATGGGAGACAATATACAAGAAGGACTTTACCTAACAAATGCAATCAGTATAATTTGATTCTCTGTACTCTTAATAAATCCCAAACAGTAAAAAAAGAAAGAAAGAAAAAGAAAAAGAAAGAAAAAATAGAAAAAAAGAAAGAAAAGAAAAAGAAAAGAAAAAAGACTTTCTTTGCACTTGTCCAAGCCAGGGTGCTGACTCCTAGGTGGGCTGGTGCTTCTACTCAAGCTGTACCATAAACCAACAGAGCACCAAAGCTGGGATATTCTCATCTTTTATATAGAAACTGTGTCCAGAAAGATAAAAAAGACTTGCCCAAGGCTGCTCAGCAATGGAGAAATTAGAAACTTGAATTAATTGCTGAAACAATCCACTGCTGTTGTCACTGATGGTCAGATACCCCTGCCTGAAACACAATGAGTATCATGACGATGGTCATGATGATGGTGGTGACAACAATGGTGCCAAAGACATCAATGACAATGATGCTTATGTAAGAATAACTGTCATTCATGGGTCCACATCCCAGTATTTCTCTTTGACTTTAACAGTACAGAAAGTACTGGACTACATGGAGAGCAATCAGATGTAATCTAAATCCCAGATCTTGCACTGTACATGAATATTTTTCCCACGGTAGGGAGGCAAGGTGCTGCTACTATGCTTCTTAGTTTAACTAACTAAGACTTAGTTAAAATTTGCTATCTCAGCTTTATTGTCCCTCTACATTTTGGATACTAAAAGGTATTCCTTTTCAATTCATCACATGTAACTAAAAGTAATATATGGCTGTTTCTAAAAAAAAAAAATTCCTTCTCCAAAAGCCAATGATTGGCAAATGTTGACAATATTCAAATATATGAGCTGTTGATTCTGAAATTAATCCCCAAAGCAGATGTGGAAAAGAGAAAACAGTGTAGCACATTATTTGCCATATATTATTGTTTAGGTATATCACATTCTTGGAAGCAAGAACACAATGTTTGAAATACATTTGTAGCTCTCCCCAGAACAAATGGTTTCTTTGAAGGTGTCAGCATTCATTTGTGTGAGTTACCTTTTATATGTGAATTAACAATTAGTAGCTCTTTCAAGTCCTATCTCTGTTACCATAACCTTCCTCATGTAGAAAATCTCCATGGGCCAATTTTCCATATGAAGGGCAGAATCCTCCCGTTCTGGAGGGGAGTGGAGACTCTATTTCCTTGGTTATAATATGGCTTAGGGAACTTGTACTCTTTATGTGAACAATACATTAAAACACTATTATCCTACTTAAGTGACATTTTGAAGGCAATACCTTTGAACATAGACAACTAGACTCGAGCAGTTAGGATCACAAGCGTGAGCCACTGCATCCAGCCCAGACAACTAGACTCCATCTCCATCTCTGTTTTTCCTTACTTCACAGACATAAGCAAAATGTCCTTTGAGGAACTCTGCTGTAAGTATCCAAAGATCGCCATAGAGAAGATAAGCGATGACTATAAAACATATTGTGAGAGAGCTCCTCATATAGGCAAGTATTTATACACAGGGTTGGATTTGAGGCAGTTAGGATTTTTTTTTAAATCTAAGAGAGAATCTCAAAAACTCAGAACATAAGTTAAGAGAGGAATCTTGCTGTGTTTGAAACGGAGAGATGGTTAAAGGACAATGACTATGCTTTTTTTTTTTTGTCTTTTTTTAAAATAACCATCTTTATAGTACAGAAAGAAAACTGGTATGATTTCACTTTTGTTTTTAAATTTTTCAAGACTTGTGTTGTATTCTAACATATGCTGTATCCTTGAGAATGATTCATGAACCAAGGAGAATGTATATTCTGAAGCTGTTGGATGAAATGTTCTGTAAATGTACATATTAAGTCCAATGTTTCATTGTCAATTTTCTGTTTAAATGCTCTTCTAGTGCTGAACGTGGAGTGATGAGGTCTCCAATGATTACTTTATTGGGGTTTTTCTCTTTTTCTCTGATAAGACAAAATTTGCTTCATAGATCTGGGTGCCTCAGTGTTGGGTGCATATGTGGGTCACTACAGACATTTGATGCTGTGGCATCACAGGTCACAGCAACTTCCAGCTCTTGAGCTCAGGTGATTCTCTTGCCTCAGCCTCCCAAGTAGCTGGGACTACAGGTGCCCACTACAATGCCTGGCTATTTTTTTGTTGCAGTTTGGCCAGGGCCAGGTTTGAACTTGCCACTCTCAGTATATGGGGCCGGCGTCCTACTCACTGAGCCTCAGGCGACGCCCCATTATTTCACTTCTGAGAAACACAGTTGACAGTGTCCTTTCTGATTCACCTGTGCAAGTTTTAACTTACTTGGCTTATCGGTGTTGTTGGAAGGGCTTCATTTGTTTCCATCTACATAATTATTTTTTATTTTCTCTATACATGTATATAGATGTGTTTATTTGGTTTCCACTTTTTGCTTTCACAAAATTAAAAAGGCTTAAAATTTAATGACAATAACAATGTTTAAGATAAGGACTAGAAACAAAAACCTCGTAAAGAATGAAGATAAATACATTCAGAAAAGAAATCAGATGATTGCTGCAATAAAATATTGAGCAATAATAATAATGCAAAAAAATGCACATTGTCAGATAAGAGTATGTCTATGATAGAATGCTTTGACTCTGAGGTTCAGTATGGAGTCATCAGTTAACTTCTTAGTTTTTTTCCCCAAAGTCTCAAAAAATAGACAACTAATATTTATAAATAAAAATAAAAGATCAATAAAATATCTATTTTTAACTAATAATTTTTGTATCATTTTCTATATCACATTTTTATATATCTTCCATTTATATCAGTTTCTGGACCTTGATGTTTTCTCATGCAGTTATAAATATTATAATTTTTTTTTTTTTTTAAGAGACAGAGTCTCACTTTGTCATCCTCAGTAAGTGCTGAGGCTGTGGCATCACAGCTCACAGCAACCTCCAGCTCTTGGGCTTAGGCAATTCTTTTGTCTCAGCCTCCTGAGTAGCTGGAACTACAGGAGCCCACCACAATGGCCAGCTATTTTTTTGTTGCAGTTTGGCCTGGGCTGGATTCAAACCCACCACCCTCAGTATATGGGGCCAGCACCCTACTCACTAAGCTGCAGGTACAGCCCAATTTTTAAACTTATGTTTTTAATTGTATCCAGCATATGGAAATATATTTTATATATTATGTTTCAAAGTCTTACTAAATTAAATTATTAATTCTAAAAATTTATCTGTAAATTTCATTGATACACATAATCATGTCCTCTGCCAATGGAAAGTTTTATTTTGTGTTTTAGAATATTTATTCATTTGATTTACTTTCTTTTTTTTTTTTTTTTTGAGACAGAGCCTCAAGCTGTTCTCTTGGGTAGAGTGCAGTGGCATTACAGCTCACAGCAACCTCCAACTCCTGGGCTCAAGCGAGTCTCCTGCCTCCGCCTCCCAAGTAGCTGGGACCATAGGCGCCCGCCACAACGCCCAGCTATTTTTTGGTTGCAGCCATCATTGTTGTTTGGCGGGTCTGGGCTGGATTCGAACCCGCCACCTTAGGTGTACGTGGCTGGCACCTTAGCCGGTTGAGCTATAGGCGCCGAGCCTTGATTTACTTTCATTACCTAGGTCTACCATTACATTTTTAGATAGACATTGTATTAGGTTGAGACACACTTGTCTCAATCTCAGAGAGAGATTTAATTACAGATTTAATCCCTTTAAAATTTATAGGACTTCTCAGATTCCCTCTTTTTGTGCCCATTTTAGTTTGTTGTATATTTTATAAATTCAGGAATTTTGCTTGAGATTTTAAATATGTTGCCACGAAGTTTTTTATGATATTCTGTCATTACATTTAAGAGTATTTATAAACCATGTATTGTTGGGCATAGTGTTCTGTGCATATCAGTTAGGTCTATTTTGCTAAGCATGCTCAGATTTTCTATGTCTTTACCAATAGTTTTAGTTTGTATTTCTATCATTTGAGAGAGATTTTAAAATCTCCCACTCTGGATTATTTCATTTATCTTTTAAAGACTTTAAATTTGTGATTTATTTTATTTGAGGCTATATTATTAAGTACAAGTAAATTTGAAATTTTTATAGTTTCATAGTAGGGTAATGCTTTTTCTCCAGTAATACTTCTGCATTATTGAAGTCATCACCTTCGTCTGCATTATTGTGGCCATCACCTTTCTTTTCCATCCTTTTATTCTTTAATATTCTCTTGTTCTTACATATAAGGTGAGACTCTTTTAAGCTGAATCTTATTTCTTGTATTTTTGTTTTTATTAAATCCAATCTGACAATTGCCTTTTAATTAGATTAAGATAGAGGGGTTTTGTTGTTGTTGATGTCGTTGTTGTTAACAGTTCTATTCTTCTGTTAGTGTATTATTTTTTCATGTTTTTTTTTTCTTATTTTAGTGGTTACCAGGTATATTTTCAAATGCATCCTTGATGTATTAAAGTTTGATGTAAATTAGTACTTTTACTGCATATGTATTATTATTTTATGAGTCAATATTCATCTAAGCTTACTCACATATTTATTTTTTTCTCTCTTTTCCATTGATTTTTGCCTCCCCCATCTAGGATTATTTTCTTTATACCTAAAGAACACTCTTTGGTATTTCCTTCAGTGTGCATCAGAAAAATGTCTTTATTTGGTTTTTGAAAAAATTCTTTATTTTGTTTTTGAAGAACATAGTTTCCAAATGTAGAATTCTTATTGGAGTTGTTTTCTTTCAACATTTTGAACTTATTATTTCATTGTCTCTTGGCTTCCTCTGTTTACTTTGAGATGTTAGTTGTCACTTTTCATTAGCATTGCTTCATGGAAGGAAATATTTCTCATTTTTTCCTTGTTTTAACTCCCATTTGGTATCTGCTTGAATGTAATTTTAGTATGATGTACCTAAGTGTTTATACTATTTGTAGCTTTAAAATTTCTTGAGTTTTTTACTTATTGTCCTTTGTCAATTTTAGGAAATTTTCAGTTATTATCTCCTTCAATATTTGTCCTGCTCCATTTTATCTCTTCCTTCCTTTTGATAATTTTATTATACATATTTTCTAAATTTTAATAATATGTCACATTCTTTTTTCTGTATTTTCCATCTTTTCTTTCATTTTTGTGTATTTCAGTCTGGATTCATTCTTTTCATCTAACTATTTTAACTTCAGAATATTAGGGGGTATACATGTTTTGTTTACATACTTTGGTTTTGTATAAATTGAGTCAAAGTTGTAAGTGTGCCTTTTACCCAGAGTGTACACTGTACCCAATATGTATAAATTTACCCCTTTCCTTCTCTCCCCAGCTTAATTTTCATTGAGATTTACTTCTATATGTGCACTCAAATGTTGATCAATTTAGTTCCAATTTGGTATTGAGTATGTGTGTTTGTTTCTCCATTCTTGTGATGTTTCACTTAGAAGAATGGTTTCTATTTACATCCAGGTTGTCACAAAAGACAATTTATGACATAGTACTCCATGGTACGTATATGCCACATTTTACTAATCCACCCATGCACATATATTGGTGGGCACTTGGGTTGTTATTCTCACATCTTTGTGATTATGAATTGTGCTACTATAAACATTCAAGTGCAGTGTCTCTTTTATATAATGACCTTTTTTCTTTTGGGTATATACCCAGCAGTGGGATTGCAGATTAAATGGTAGGTCCACTTTAAGTTCTTTGAGGTATCTCCATACAACTTTCCACAGAGGTTGTCCTAGTTTTCAGTCCCACTAACAATGTGTAAGAGTTTCTTTCTCTTCTCATCCACACCAGTATCTGTTGCTTTGGGACTTATTAATATAAGCCATTCTTGTTGGAGTTAGGTGATTATCTCCTTGTGGTTTTGATTTGCGTTTCCCTAATGATTAAAGACCTTGAGCAATTTTCCATGAGTTTGTTGGCCATTATAATTCTCTGCATATACTTTGTCATTCAGCTCATCTATTAATTCTTAATTTTCTTACTTTCAATTATTAAACATTTTATATGTAGAATTTTCATTTTTTCTTTTTATAATATTCAATCCATGTTATTGTTTTTATTTTCATTTTCATTTTTTAATTATTTGAACTACATTAACAGTAGTAATTTGAAAATCCATATTTGAATTTCCTGTGTCTATTTCAAATGTCAGTGGTTTTTTCCCCTTTGGTTTTTGGCCAAGTATTTTTAAATACCTTGTTATTTCTGCTTGATTTGTGATCATTGTTAGTGACAATTTGTAGCACTAACTTGAGACTCTGATTGAAGCTATTTTCCTTCAGAGAATATTTTATTTTATTTATGGCATACATGGGGTGTTTATCAGGGCTTCTTCTCCTTTGTTATTTTGCAATTTTTGCACCTTTGTGACTTAAGAATCTGACAAAAGCTCTTCTTAAATGTCTTAGTAACAATTTATATAATTTCCAAATATCTTGAGAGTAAAAGCCATGCCAAAAGTTTTGCCCATTTTCTGAAGGCAAAGGTGGCTAGAGCACCTCAAGTATCTAAAGTAGCAATTCTTAATCTGTGGGTCGCAACCCACAGGAACTGGATTAAAGGGTTGCGGCATTAGGAAGGTTGAGAACCACTGATCTAAAGCCTACCTTTCTGATTTTAACAGCCTCTCTGTTTCTAATCTCTATATTTTATTTTATTTGTCTTAATTTCCTACAATTTTACTCCTGAGTTCTAAAGTGTGTGGTTTTTTATACAGTATTCTAGGTATTTTGTATTAGGAGGGGGTTTTTTTTTGGGGGGGGGTTCTTTTTATATCTAGTATTTCATAGTCTAGATTTAATTTTTTTATCTATTCTATTGCATTTATTTAGATCCAGTATATATATTTATAGCTTTCAATCCTTTTTGTATGCCATCTGTCACTGAAATTATTATCAAACCACATAAAAGTTACTTTTATGTCTAATAAGCATTTTGGGGGGTTGACTACCTAACTAGGTCATATTCTAATTTCTGGTAGTGATATGAGTAATACGTCATCTCTGCCCTTGATGAGTTTATAGACTGTTTTCTTCTATATGAATGTCAAAGGGCTCTTATAATACTGAGATCCATGAAATCTATTATTTTTCAACAATGATGTTTTGATATTTTTTTGAGCAATGATTTCTAAATGGCAGTAGGGAATCAGACACCTATTCTGAATTGGCATGGTATGTTGGACTATCATTAGAGAAGCTTTCAGTGGTGTCCTTTTTTTTTTTTTTTTCGAGACAGAGCCTTAAGCTGTCCCCCTGGGTAGAGTGCCGTGGCATTACAGCTCACAGCAACCTCCAACTCCTGGGCTCAAGCGAGTCTCCTGCCTCCGCCTCCCAAGTAGCTGGGACGACAGGCGACCGCCACAACACCGGCTATTTTTTGGTTGCAGCCATTATTGTTGTTTGGCGGGTCCGGGCTGGATTCAAACCGCCACCTTAGGTGTACGTGGCTGGCGCCTTAGCCGGTTGAGCTACAGGCGCCGAGCCAGAAGTGGTGTCCTTAAGAAAGAAAAATTGTTTTAATTAAAACAAGAAGGTGGAGGAGATGCTTAAAGAAAAGGTCAAGATTCCAAAAGTTTGCCAATTACAAAACAAGAGTTCCAGGGGGTAAGTGAAGGGTATAGAAGGGGATAGCAGAAGTGTTAGGGAGGACAGAATATCAAGTGAGTACGGTCTAGTAAAAATGGTGGATTGGAGGGGGGATGACATTTGGTATTGACTATTGTAATAAAGATTTGTATGATGGAGTTAGTCTCAGTGGTCTCTCTGAGGAAGGTGGGCTCTACGCCTACTGGCCAACATACTTAGATAACATGGCCTGGGCTGATGTTTGTGTTAGGCATGGCAATCATCCCTGAGTTTGTCTCAGTCCTACTGGCTGAGATAGCCGCAGTTATGGGGACAGTAGTTTTTCCACATGAACTTAATATATCTAATAAATTTCCTTGTTACTTTTTACCCTTTTATGCCTTCTAACATGGTGTTTCCCCATATTTATGACTTTTTTTAGATTATCCAGTAGAAATTGTCAAGGAACCAAAAGTAGTACGTTTATCCTTATCAAGAAAAATGTCTGTCTTCAAAAAAAGTGGTCTAAGAAAGCCTTCAATGAGACCCAGGTAAGATACAGAATCTGGCTACAGCAGTATCTCTAGGCACAAGGTTTTTAAAAATCTCACCATGTCTAATGCTGAACTTCTTTCATTGTGAAGGTTTTCAGACCATTTTCCATATGTCATACATATATTCATAGGCACATTTAGTACTCTAAATCATAATTCATTTTCTAAAATTGGCACCATGCATTATATGCTACGTAACAACTTTTTAAACTTAAACTATCATGGACATTTTTTCATGTGGGTATGTATAGATCTACCTTCTCCCATATTATGGACGTTGTTATATGTCAAAAGGTGGAAAAGTGGCACAAAGAACCAGGCCAAGGAAAGTTAGTAGCAGAGCTTTATTAAGAGCACCTGCAAGTAGATGGGCTGCCACTGACAGTGGAAAATGTCAACAGCACTGTGTTGAGCTAACAGCCTCTTTTAAAGCACTTCAGGGTGTGGTGCATGCTAGCTGAGGAGGTGGCAGGAATGCTGCAATACTGATCAAAGGTCATCTGCTGGAGGCCTTGTAAAAGGTAAGAGGGCCATCTACTAGAAATCTTCAGGAACCTGGAAGGAGTATTTTAGCAGAACCAGAGGCGTAAGGAGAGTTCACTTCTTTGCTTGATTAATGTCCAGACCCACTGGAGCCAGAGAAAGACCAACATTCTAGCCTGATGGGCACTGGGACAGGACTTAGGAACTTGGGGTTCTCCTTACTCTTCTTCCTCACCTTGTCCCAGGACCTAAAGGAAAGCCTAGAAGAAATATCCCAGAGTGTTTTAAAACTGCAGAGGGGGCTCAGTGCCTGTGGCTCAAGTGGCTAAGGTGCCAGCCATGTACACCCAAGGTGGCGGGTTCGAATCCAGCCTGGGCCCGCCAAACAACAATGACGGCTGCAACCAAAAAATAGCCAGGCGTTGTGGCGGGTGGCTGTGGTCCCAGCTACTTGGGAGGCTGAGGCAGGAGACTTGCTTGAGCCCAGGAGTTGGAGGTTGCTGTGAGCTGAGATGCCACAGCACTCTACCCAGGGGTACAGCTTGAGGCTCCTGTCTCAAAAAAAAAAAAAAAAATACTGCAGAGGGGAGGCCGGGTGAGTAGTTCACGCCTGTAATCCTAGCACTCTGGGAGGCCAAGGTAAGTGGATTGCCTAAGCTCATGGGTTCAAGCCCAGCCTGAGCATAAGTGAGACCCCCCACCCCCTGGTCTCTAAAAATAGGCAGTTGTGGCAGACACCTATAGTCCTGGCTACTTGGGAGGTTGAGGCAAAAAAAAAAAAAATCACTTGAGCCCAAGAGTTTGAGGTTGTTATGAGCTATGATGCCACAGGACTCTACCAAGGGTGACAGTGAGACTGTCTAACAACAACAACAACAAAAAACAACTACAGAGGGGTTGCTAGTCAGAGTGGAAAGTCCATGAGTAATTGCCTTGAAATATTGTGGAGAGGGCAGGGCTTTAACCATTGTTCCACTGTTCTACCTCTGGACCTCCACCTTAGCCATTGTTCTATGGTTTGGCCTTTGGCTCAATTCCTCTTAATAGCTACCTCGCTAAAATGACTGTGCTTATACCAAGGAGGTATCTAAAATTTGAGGTTCCCTTTTCTACAAATGTAGCACGATTTATTTAACCATATCCTTCATACCCTTTTGCATTATTTATTTATTTTTGGAGACAGAATCTCACTATGAGATTTACATTGCCTTTAGTTTGTTTTATTGTTTTGTTTGTGTGTATGTGTGTTGGGGGGGGAGGGGGGCTACAAAACCAGGCTCTTTATTTGTGAAGAAGAGGCTGAGAAAATGAGCTAATTTCTTCAAGGCCAGAAGGGGTTGGAAGTTGTTCCTTAGCCTGCAATGAGGTGGGAAGTCAGGGTCCTTGGTCTTTAATTTTTTATTGCTATAAATAATATCATAAATACCTTTGCACATGTATCCTTGCCTGCTTGAATGTTCTGGGTAACATACTACTATGGTTCTCTCATAAAACTTCCTGTCTTTCTCCCCTTAATAACCAATCTGAGAGTCAGCCCCCTGCAGTTAGGCAAAGACCCTGTAGTCTTTTCTTGGAGGGGTGCTCACCCACATTTCTTTCTATGCATACTATGCATATACTTCAGCGTAAGAGTCACCTGTACATAAAAATCTCTCTGAATGTTATGTTTGCTATGACCTCCTCCTCTAAAATCCTAAATCCTGCCTGTAGTCCCAGCTATTTGGGGGGCTGAGGCAAGAGAATAGCTTAAGCCCAAGAGTTTGAGATTGCTGTAAGCTGTGATGCCACGGCACTCTGCTGAGGGTTGAATTGTGAGATTCTGTCTCCAAAAATAAATAAATAAATAAAATCCTAAATCCTTAAAGTACAATACCAAGCATTCATTATGCACTACTTTATTATTATTATTATTAAATCATAGCTGTATACATTAATGCAATCATGGGGTACAATGTGCTGCTTTTATATACAATTTGAAATGTTTTCATCAAACTGGTTAACATAGCCTTCACGGCATTTTCTTAGTTATTGTGTTTAGACATTTATATTCTACCCCTAGTAAATTTCACATGTACCCTTGTAAGATGCACTATAGGTGTGGTCCCACTCATTACTCTCCCTCCACTCATCTTCCCCCCTCCCCTCCATCCTTTTCCCATTTCCCTTTCTTCTTGGGGTATAATTTCTTATGAAAGCTATAAATTGGTTTCATAGTAAGACTGAGTACACTGGACACTTTTTCTTCCATTCTTGAGATACTTTGCTAAGAAGAATATGTTCCAGATCCATCGATGTAAACATGTAAGAGGTAAAGTCTCCATCTTTCTTTAAGGCTACATAATATTCCATGGTGTACATATACCACAATTTATTGATCTATTCATGGGTCGATGAGCACTTTGGGCTTCTTCCATGACTTAGCAATTATGATTTGGGCTGCAATAAACATTCTAAGATTAGCCCACATCACAAAATCCCAAAACCAGAGATGTTGGCATGGATGTGGAGAAAAGGGAACATTTCTACATTGCTGGTGGGAATACAAACTAATATGTTCCTTTTGGAAAGATGTTTAGAGAACACTTAGAGATCTAAAAATAGACCTGCCATTCGATCCTACAATTCCTCTACTAGGTATATATCCAGAAGACCATTATGCACTACTTTTTACTGCTCTTTACTTTTAAGGTATGTTTTCTACCTTCTTGACTTGACTATAATGTTCTATTAGGCCATGCCATTTATTCACTTATTTATTCAGTTATTATAATGGCTAGCTGTATGAAACCTCTTCTAAATAATGAGGAGGTAGTAGATGAGGACTATATGAATTTGGTAGTCAAAGTCTCTGACAGAATATTTTTCATAGAAAAAAAGCACCACAAGATTATTTTCAGTTACTGATAACATTCATTGAAGTTGATGAGTCTTCTATCTCTTCTAAACACTCTAGATCAGCAGTTCTCAACCTGGGTTGCGACCCCTTTGGACTGTATTAAAGGTTCATGGCATTAGGAAGGTTGAGAACCACTGCTCTAGATAGACCTTCCTCCCCTTCAAGTAATTAAAATTATTTCCTGAGGTTCTATCACTTATTCCTTTTGCTGTTTCCATTGATACTACTCAGTTCTTCACTAAGTCTGTAGAAAAACATATTTTCCAGTTTAGTTGAGCATGAATATCATAGAAGTCTTTTCTAAATCACATATTTATAAAATTATTAAGTTTGAGAGGAAATATGCAGGGTGGTATAGTCCAGTTTTATGTCTTTAGTTAAGACCACAACAGAATGGCCTGGGGATACCACAGTTGCAATTTTCTTAAACCTCATCTATAGCCTTCATTCAATGTAATAAATAGTTATTGATTATATACTGTGTCCCAGACATTCTGTGAGGGCTAATGATATAAAAATAAGACAGAGTATTTGCCCTTAATCTAATGAATAATTAAATAAAATATAAGGCTAACCTTAAAACATTGTGATAAAATATTGGTTAATTACTATGGGAGTATAATGGAAGGAGAAGGAAGTTTTGAATTAGGATTATGAAAAGTCAGAATATCAGAAAGAGATTCTGGGAAGATGGCTGACTGGTAGCAACCCTGATCAGAGGCTCCTGAGCAAAGGAAGAAAAACTGGTTGGAATCAGAATCTATGAAGCCAAAGACAGGGAGCTGAGCCCAGAAAGAAGTTCAGCAAACTGTAAATCCAAGGAAGACCATTTAAGAACACAAAATACAGGTACAAAGTGGGCCCCAGAACTGCTTACTAGAGCTGCCTGCCTCCCATGGGTGGCGGGTGGCCACAGAGGAGTCTCCTGCACCGGGAAGGCACAGAACTACTTGCTAGAGCCTTGCACACTCCGCGGGCGGCAGCAGAGAAGTCCAGTTCTGGGAGGACCCAGAACTACTTGCTAGAGCCACGCACCCCACGGGCAGCAGAGGACACCCCCGCTCCAGGGCTCTGGGCAGGTCCAGAACTGCTTGCTAGAGCTGCACACCTCCCGCGGGTGGTGGGTGGCCACAAAGAAGTCTCCTGCTCTGGGCAAGCACAGAACTACTTGCTAGAGCCTTGTGCACCCTGCGGGTGGTGGCAGAGGAGTCCTCCACTCTGGGAGGGCCCAGAACTGCTTGCTAGAGCCACATACCCCATGGGTGGCAGAGGAGATCCCCGCTCCAGGGCTCTGGGTGGGCCCAGAACTGCTTGCTAGAGCCGCATGCCTCCTGCAGGCAGCTGGTGGTCTCAGAGGAGTCCCCTGCTCCGGGCAGGCACAGAACTACTTTCTAGAGCCTTGTGCGCGCCATGGGCCGTGATGGAGGAGGCCCCAACTTTGGGTGGGCCCAGAACTGCTTGTTAGAGCCGCATACCCCACAGGCGGCAGAGGAGATCCCTGCTCCAGGGCTCTGGGTGAGCCCAGAACTGCTTGCTAGAACTGCATGCCTCCCGTGGGCAGTGAGTGGCCACAAAGGAGTCCCCTGCTTCAGGCAGGCACACAACTACTTGCTAGAACCCTACGCGTCCCAAGTGGCGGAAGAGTCACCCACTTGGGGCCGGCCCAGAACTGCTTGCTAGAGTTGCATGCCTCACAGGTGGCAGAGGAGATCCCTGCCCTAGGCTCCTGCTCTGGGCAGGCCCAGAACGGCTTGCTAGTGCCACAGGTGTCCCACAGGCAGTGGCGGAGGAGTCCTTCATTCCAGGCAGACCCAAAATAGCTTGCTAGAGACACGCACACCCCACGGGGGCCAGTGGAAGAGTTCCTCGCTTCAGGCACCTGTGCTGGGTGGGCCCAGAACTGCTTTCTAGAGCCATGTGCGCGCTGCAGGTGGTGGTGGAGGAGTCTACTGCTCTGGGTGGGCCTAGAACTGTTTACTAGAGCCACGTGCATCCCACAAATGGAGGTGGAGGAGTTCCCCTCTCCAGGCTCCCGTGCTGGGAGGGCACAGATCGGCTTGCTAGTGCCGCACTTGTCCAATGGGAAACAGTGAAGGAGTCCTCCTCTCCCGCCCCCCCCAGCTACTCTGGTGGGGCTGAACTAGGACTAATCTGGTCGCTTGTGTACCCTGTGCTACCGCTGCCATTCCCCCACCCCCTGGCTGCTCCAGGGTGCTGAACTAGGACTGATCTAGCCACTACAGTTTGCCAGTTCCACCAGTTGCCCCGAAGGGGCTGAACTAGGACTGATCCAGCTGCTGCCGGTCTTCTGCCCCTGGTCGCCCTGGCAGGCTGAATGAGGTCTAATCCAGCCACACACACTCCCGTGCAGTTGCTGCCATTCCACTGCACCACAGTTGCCTCAGCACCCAAGAACTGGGAGAAGACAACAGACATGCTCTGCCTGTCTCTCTGGGCAGCCAGAAGAAGCCACCAACTGAACAGTCCTGATAAGGCCTCTAAACAAGGTAAACTCAGCATGGGGCAGAATCAGTGGAAAAACTCAAATAACAGTGGCAACTCAAATAACCAGTGGAAAAACAGTGGCAACTCAAATAACCAGA
>NW_003852411.1:11251985-11283660 GCF_000181295.1 Otolemur garnettii | reverse complement strand
CTTCAAGATACTGATCTGAGAAAAGATTTTGTGAATAAGACCTCAAGAGCACAGGTAACAAAAGTAAAAACAAATTGGATTACTAAAACTAAAGAGCTTCTGCACAGCAAAGGAAACAATCAGAGTAAAAAGACACCTTATAGAGTGGGGGGAAATATTTGCACACTCCTTATCTGACATGTGATTAATATTCAGAATACATGTTCACATGTATAAGGAACTGAAACATCTCAATAGCAAAAAACCAAACAATCCAATATTTTAAAAATGGGCTAATGATCTGAACAAATACTTAGCAAAAGAAGACATATTAATGGCCAACAAATAATGAAAAAATGCTTTACATCACTAATCATTAAGGAAATACAAATCAAAATGATGGTAATTGTTATCTTACTCTGATTAGGATGGCTGTTATGAAAAAGACAAAAAATAACAAATGCTGATGAGGATGTAGATAAAAGGGAACTTATATATACTGTTAATGGGAATGCTCACTAGGACAGCCACTATGGAGAAGATTATGAAGGCCCCCACAAAAAACAAATAGACCAACCATATGATCCAGCAATCCCACTACTGCGAATTTTACCAAAGTAAAGAAAATCATTAAATCAGAGAACATCTGTATTACCATGTTTATTGCAGCACTATTCACAATCAGAAAGATAATGGAATCAACCTAAGTTCAACAATAGATGAATAGATAAAGAAAATGTGTAGTACATATACACAATGGAATACTATGAAGCCAAGAGAAGAGTGAAATCCTGTCACTTGTGGCAACATGGGAGGGACTGGAGGACATTATGTTAAATGAAATAATCTAGGAACAGAAAGTTAAACACCACGTTCTCACTCACACATGAAACCTAAAAAAATTATCTTATAGAAGTAAAAAATAGAACAGAGGATCCTAGAGGCTGGGAAGAGTAGAGGGAAGGGAGGGATATGGAGACATTTGTTAAGAAATATAAAATTACAGCTAGATAAGAGGAATAAGTAGTGTTCTATACCACTGCAGGGTGACTATAGTTAACAATAATGCATTATATAGTTTCAGATAGCTAGAAGGAGAATGTTGAATGTTCCCAACTCAAGGAAATGATAAACAAATATACTAATTACCATGACCTGATCACCATGCATTATATGTATTAAAACATAACTATGTACTCCATGACCTATTTGTCAATTAAAAAAATAAAATTATTGGGTGGCACCTGTGGCTCAAAGGAGTAGGGTGCCAGCCCCTGTCAAAAGCTGCAAAATAAATAAATAAATAAATAGAATAATTAAGGAATTTGTATTGATTAAGTGGCATTAAGGATTCTTTATGGTTTGTTGAAGCAATGCATAGCAGATACCTCTTATGTGAATTTTAAAAATATTACACCAGCAGAAATAGCAATAATAGTATACATAGTCAGAGGCTCAAAGAATGAAGGCAGAAATAATAGTTGAGAAATTGCTGCAATTGTTCAGGAAAATGATGGTAAAGGCCTGAAGTAAATAGTGGAAGGGAAAGTGGAAAGGAATATACAGATGTAAAAAACACTGCAGAAAGACTAATTTTTCTGGAATGGTAAGAATAAGAATCTTGCAAGTAGTCTCCTCCTAAAAACAATGATAAAACCGGACAAATCTGTCCAAAAGAATTTCAGAAGAATCTTGCAAGTAGTCTCTTCCTAAAAACAATGATAAAACCAGGAAAATCTGTCCAAAAGAATTTCAGAACACTATAAATTAATTGGAGGAACATAACAATTAAAACATGCTTATTCAAGAAAACTACCCAGTGGGGGAGAAGAACAGTGGGATCTGTGGCTTTTTAGCTTGAAATTGCTCACATCACCCAAAGCATGTTAGCCATAAGTACCAGCCATTTTGCTGCCAACAGAAGGGGTTGACATAATTTGGAACACTATAGAAAAGTTCATGACCAGGAACATTGTCAAAAACAATAAGAGTCTTTGTGGCAGTCAGGAGAGCAACCATCACAGTTGCTTAAGGTAGTGATGCTGGTTGGGCAAGCAGTAAATAGCCAAAAGTATAGAAGAGAGATCTGAAGAATAAGATATCCCCAGGGTAATTTGATAAGGCTATGCAAATGCTCAAGACAGACCAAAGCAGGGCCCAGTTATCTATGTATCATTGGCTAACTGTGAGACTCTAAAGTAAACAATAATTTTTTTTATTTTTTATAAAATAAATTAAAAATAAAAATAAGAATGTTAAAAAGAAAAAACTGAGCACTTTAGTGCCCACACACTGCAGGATAGACTAACTCTACAGAATCAGCCAGGTAAGCCACTTAATAACAACAACAACAACAAAAAGAAAGAAAGAAAGAAAGAGAAAGGAAAATGAAAAGGCAAGGGGAGAGGAGAGAGGAGAGGAAAACCATAAACAGCAATAACCTTTGGTGGGTGACAGGCGGTGTGCGAGATCATACTCCAGAGTTGCTATACTATCCAAAATGTCATCTTTAAACAAAAGATTTATGATACATACAAAAAAATAAGCAAGCAGCAAATAAACAAATGAACAAACAAAATATCCCAGGAAAGTATGGCTCATACACAAGGATAAAAAAGGTAGACACTATAGAAACTCTTTGTGATATAATTCAGATATTGGACTCGCTAAAGACTCCCAACCAAGCTGTTCCACAAACTAAAGAAAACCATGTTTAAAATAATCAAATAGAGAATATCACTAATGAAATAGAAATTATAAAATAAAACCAAATAAAAATCTGAAGTTGGAAAGTATAATAACTGAAATGAGAAAGTCACTAGAGAGAATCAACAGCAGATTTGAATTCACAGAAAAATTAATGAACTTGAAGATTAGAGTTCAGAAGAGTGGTCCAGTTTGAAGAAAAAGACAATTAAGAAACATAAACAGAATCTCAGAGATCTGAGGGACACCATCAAGCACACCAGTACATAAATAGCGGGACTTTCAGAAGGAAAGAAAAAGAGAAGAGCAGAAAAAAAAACATTTGAATGTATAGTGGTTGAATACTTCCCAAATTTGATTAAAGCCCTTATTCGAAAAATACAAGAAAATTTATGAATGCCAAGTAGAAGAAATTAACAGAGATCCACACCTGGACATATCATAGCTAACTATTGAAAAACAAAGGCAAAGAGAAAAATCTTGAGAGCTGCAGAAGAAAAAGGATTTTACATTCAAGGGAACTATAAGATGAAAGTTTATTTCACATCAGTAACCACAGAGACCAAAATGGTGGGATGACACATTTAAATTAAAGTCAAAGGAAGCAAATAATAACTATTAGAGTGTAAATGAATACAATAAAGAGAAAAATAGAGAAAATCCATGCACACTAGTTGGGTTTCTTTGTAAAGATCAATGAAATTGATGAACACTATGCTATGCTGACCAAGGGAAAAAAGTGGAATGACACAGACAACCAAAACTAGCATTGAAAGAGGAGACAGAACTACTGAATACAGAAATTAATAAGATTGCAAGGAGATGCAAAAAACAAATTAGGCAACTTAGATGCAATAGATAAACTTCTAGAAAAACCCAAATTACAGAAACCCATGGAAGAAGTACAAAATGTGAATAAACCTGTAATAAGAAAGAAATTAAACTGATTATTTAAATTTTTCTCACAAAGAAAAGCCCAGACATAACTGGCTTCATTGGAGACATCTATGGAACATTTAAAGAATATATAATATCAATATTTTATGAATTCTTTGAAGAAAAGAGGAAGAAGGAACACTTGCCAAATTGTTCTAGGCCTATATTTTCCTTATCCCAAAGCAAGCGAAATACATTGTAAGAAAAGAAACCCTCAGATTGATACTCTCTTTGTTTTTAGATGTAAAAACCTGCAACAAAAGAGTAGCAAAGCAAATCCAGCAACATATAGAAAAGATTATAGAATGACCAAGTAGGACTTATTGCAAGAAAGCAAGGTTGGTTTAGCATCTAAAAGTCAATTAATACAATATAGCACATTAATAAAATAGTGGGAGGAAACCCACATCATTATGTCAGTTGATACAGAAGAAGCCTTTCACAGTATCCAGAACACATTTATGATAAAAACGTTCAATAAAATTAGAATAGAAGGCAACTATCTCATCCTGATAAATGGGATCTATTAAAAATCTGTAGCGAACATACTTAATGAAATAGGTATATAAAGGAAGAACAGGTTGGTCTGGGCACGTACAGAGAGGTTTAAATAATAACTATGACATAAAGATGATATTCAATGGTCAGTTGAAATTTAGAAGTGAAGTTCATAGGAACTGGAAATATAGTTTTACCATAGCAATAAAATTTGAAACCACTTCCTTATATCAATGAAAATTGAAAACACAGAGAAGGGACAGATTACCCCACACCAAAAAAAAAAAAAAAAAAAAAAATTATGAGGCAAAAGGACAGGATTGGGGATGAAACATTAGGAGGACTTATAGTCAAGGAGCAGTGAAAGAAAAAATGAGTGCAGGAAATTTGTAAATATCAATAACTGTAGACCTGTCACGCTCTGTCTCAAAGAAATGACTGCGAATTAGAAATTGTTTTGAATCCATAATATAAAAAAGAATTCCTTTGAAAAACATTGTCACCTTTAATACTTCCCCTCCTCTTCCATTAGGTTTCTCAAATGATTTGACTGAGCTCAGGAGGGACACCTTAAAGTTCAAGTTCATCTCCAAAGAAATAGATTTAACTAATTTATCTCACAAACTGCTAAGGCCTGACAGCCTGGGAGATGTCCTTCCCCATTCCCAATTTGGAACAGGATCCAGAGTCATTATCCCTGTCTCTCTACCAACGATATTTTCTTGTTTTCCAGAAACATGACAGAAGTCCTCCTAAATTCACAGCACGTGGAGTACTTCCGGGAGTTCCTCAAAGAACGGAAGGCTGAAAGCCCATTGGACTTCCTGGTAGCTGTACAGAGGATTGTCATAGAAACCAATGAAAAAGCTTATAAGTCTCTTCTGGAAAATTTACTCAAGACTTTTTTCCAAAGCGATGTCTCTCCTGGTATGCATCCTTTCTCCTGATCCTGTTTCCTTCTCCCTGAAGGGTCATAGGAGAATAGGGAAATCGCTTCGCTTGTGTGAGCTCCCAGAGAAAGCAGAACAGAACAGTGGTGACATGGGGCTGTGGTGACATGGGGCAGTACTGGGACAAAGATTAAGAGAGACAGGGAAAGCAGAGAACGACAATAATATATCTAAAATCTTAATACTAGTAAAAGAAGCCAAGTGAAAGCTACTTTCACATATATCTTCTCAGTTCATTTTATCGAAATATCACAATAGAATTTTGTTTAATATCTGTAACAGATACAAAAATAGCTCCATTTTACCAACAAAGAAAGAGAAACACAGAAAAGTTAACAAGCTTGTTCAGCTGGTGGACTTGAATCTCACTCAAGCCCTTTGACTATCAAATCAACTACATCTGGAGTAAGATACAAAAGCAAGGGTTGGCTATATGCAAAGGTGGATTGACCACCTCCTGTAGATTGTGAAAAGAGTTACATGGGGAAGGAAAACTGTAGGCATGAAAATCTTTGTTTCTTGGGTTTTATTTTCTTGCCTAAGGTAGGAGGGTAAATATGGCCCATGCAAATTCATCTTGGCCAAAAGCAGAAGCTGCAAGTTAAGTACTAACTTTTAATTCTAGAGGAAAACAAAAGGGAGTGAGCATGATCCCATTCTAGAGAGGTAAACAAGCCTAGAGTAAGACAGTAACCATAGAGCTTCCTGTTTGGTCACAGATAAAGAGGATAGCGTTTCTGTGAATTTGTTTTTTACTTGCAGTAAACCAGGAAAAGGCTATAAATATTATGAAAATAGGAAGAGGTTAAATTAGCAAATGTTTATTTGGAGAAGTATTTGTTTTTTGAATCTTAGAATGTCAAATTCTGTACATCATTTTGAATGAGCTAGAAGAGAAAGAGGAGTACCCAGATCCTAACTTTGATTAGTTTTCAAGTCTCATTAATGAACACAACAGTCCCTGAACTCCCTGGAGAACCATATTGCCCATTTAATACATGTTTGTAATCTTGGATTCTTCATCTGCTCCAACAACGTAACTTTAATCCTTTATCCTTTCACCCTCTCCCTAAATTGACAATTTCCAACCAGCTTTAGGAATGAGTCATTTAAACATTTCTTTCTTTTTTTTTTTTTTTAATTGGTCATTGGTTACCTAGGTTTTATTTAAACATTTCTTTCCTCTAAAGCACTCATTTTTGAAATTTGAATGGAAATAAACCACGAAAATATTTTATCTACAAATACGCTTGTGCATAGCATTCCAAATATGCGTTGGGGATGTTGAAACAAATTGTGCAGGGCTCATAGGGGGCTGTGAGACCAGGATGAAAAAAATACCAGCTACCTCAAAAATGGTAGATGAGGATGATGTTTGTTTTCTCTCTTTCTCTCTCTTGCTTTTTTAGAGGAAATACTGCAGTGTGATGCCCCGCTTATCAGAGAAGTCGCAAACATGCGTCATGTCAGCACAACCATGTTGTTAATGCTGCAGAGCTTTATCATGAAATCAGTGGAAGAAAAGTGGTGAGTGTGCTCAGTAAAGGCAAGGATTCTTTCTGGAGTTGCTCATTGCCTTCTGAAAGCCGTGTCAGTCACGATCTACTTTCCTAGCTCATTGCCAGAGCCTCTCTACAAATTTATCCTGAACCTAGCTAGCTAGGAACATGCGTACACATATTTTTGTTCATTTCCCTTAACGAGAGGAATTACCGTATTGATCAGGAACCATAGGCTGATGTTGAAAAAGGATTGATAAAGCAAGAAGAGTATTTTTTTTACTTTATCTTTCCCCACTTTTCACTGAAACTTGCTCCAAAAGCTGAGGCAACTTAGACAGTTATCCTTTATATGTCAAGTTTTGCCTTCTTTGATACTGGTCTCTTTCTGGCAGGTTTAAAGATTACCAAGAACTGTTTCCAGCTCGTCCTGTGGAGACAGAAACACAAATTCAACCTTCGCCTAGGAAGCCCTCAAGAACAGCAACAACTCACCTGCAGGAATCCCAGGTCAGCCAGGTCAGTGAAGAAGAAAGTGAAAATAAGGTATTAGAGAAGAGAAAATCCACTGTCTAGGCCCGGTCTACCATGCAAAATATTTTCACTGTAAGCCTATTTAACCACAAAAACCACTACTGTTTGGGGAGTAGGTTTTTAAACCCTCATCTTACAAAGGAAGAATCTGAAGCTCAGAGAAATTGTTACCCTGGGAATTTGAAGAAATCCTCTTCCCTGCCTGTGATTAGAACTGGTAGAGTAGTAGGTATTGGGGTTAGATACATGGAGATCGAAGTGTCTGGGTTTTTTGTTGTTGTTGTTGTTTTACTGCTGAAAACTAATCAGGAAGACAAGGATTGGCAGTGAAGCAATGTGGTTAGCTGATCCTCTCTGTACCCAAATTAGACTGACTTACACACATAGTCACTGGTATATAGAACAACTTAGGCCTTCGCTTAATAGGGTGAGTGAGTCTCTCACTGTATGAAAAAGAACAGACCTGAAACAAGTGTCCTGCAGGCAAGCAAATCCCAAAGACAGAATACAAAGGACTGAGAACAGAGCGTGTCCTTTTCCTTCTTTCAACTTTATCTAGCTTCTAGATTTTTACCCAGTGTGCCATGAACATTTTTAAAGATCATTAATTAAATTATTTTCAAAAGAAGTTTGAAGCACAGTAAGTATATATTTTTTTACTCTTTTTTTATTAACATAATTTAAGTGTGCCACAGAGGTTGAACTGGAGGTTCAAGTGTGCTGTGAGATTAAAAAGGTTGAAAACATTGATCTAGCTCATTCTTTCTCCCATGGGAGGAGAGAAAAGGGGAAAAAAGAGGAGTCAGGAATGTTACTCAGGAAACTCTTCGTATGGATTGAAAAAAAAAAAAAAGACATGTCCCCTTAATCACTTGCTCTATGTGTTTTAGAGTTGGTTAGTATTAGAAAAATTTGAGCCCAGCTCTATCTGACTCCAAAAATGGCACTAAGATATCTCTTAAAATAATGTCTAAACCCATATGATCTAATACTCCAGGGATGAAAATGTGTTTTCTCTCCTTTCTCCTCTGTATTTCATTCACATATGAAACAATTCCATGTCAGGGCACCCAGTAATAGGACACTTTGTTTTAATTTCAGGACTTTTGGTTGCTCTTAGATAAGATAAAAGAAAACCATCCCATACTTAACACTCACTTTATGTAAAGCACTTCTTCGGGGTTTATAGGATCATACTGTATGATCACAAAGCCTCACCACAACCCCAAAGGCTATGGCTTCTGTCTTACACATAGAACCACCAAGACACAGGTTAGGTAAATTGACCCAAATTACAGAGAGAAGCTAGGTGCCAGACTCAAAGTTTCTGACCCAATCAGCACTTTTTATACTTCATGGCTGGCTGTCTTAAAGCTATGCTTACAGTGAGGTTCCCTCTCTGCAAGAGAGGTTGATCAACAAGACTCTTTCTGACTCCACGTATCAATTTCCTAAGAGGCAAATAAACTGGAGAATGGTCACGGGGTGCCTATCACAAAACAGATGAAGAAAGATAAAATGCATTTGTGTGAATGTAATTATACATCAGAAATGGTTTTGCTCATTTCCTTATTTCTTCAACATTTCAAAATCTGCCTGAGCCATTTTTCCTTTCTCTTGAGCATTACTTACCTCTGTCCTCTGTTTCTTCCCGTTTTCATCGTTCCCACTTTCGCTCCCATGGCACCTCAAATCTTCCCTGGTGAAAGCCTGTGGCAGAGGGACTGTGGGTAGCGGGTGGGTGGGAATCTTCCACTCACCAGCTACGTAATCTGGGGCAGGTTTACAAGATCTCTGACCTGGGTTTTCTCACCTTCCAATTGGAAGTAAAAATTATACCTTCATAGAGGTGTTGGGAGGATTAAATGTAAGGAATGCCAAGTTTTAACACACAATACCCTCTCAGTGAACAGCAGCTCGATTAATGAATGTATCCTATTCCTCTTTCTTTCCCCAGAAGAGAGGCTGGATGAAAATGATCAACTTTATCAGAAGCTTTTGCAAGTACCGCAGATTTATGTCGGATCCTAATAAGCGCCAGGAATTTGAAGACTTTCTTCACTTGGAAATGCAAATTAGCAAAGACAGTAAGTCATTTCTCTATTTACTGCCATTCCCTGTTGATATTTAGCCACCAGGGTCAGCCCAGATAAGAAATTGCAAACCTCATTGCTTTGTATCATGCCTATGGCAGCTGAGGTAAGGTCTGCATGCAAAGCCAAGCCCAGGCCTCTCTACAGAGGGTGCAAGCCCAGAGGGAAGCCAGCAAGGGTGGAGAATAACTAACCTAATAAGGTACTGCGAGCTCTTGGATTTTGCAAAACTACCTCCTTTTGTTATTTGCTTTGGTCTTTAAAAATTATTTAAATTTTTTTCTGCTTATAAAATGAATACACACTTTTAATAATGAAGTCAAAAGTTTCAGGAACATATAGTATAGAAGTGAAAATCCTTCAAGAGAGAACATTGTTAATGCTTTGTATACCTATCTCATAATTATATATAATTATGTTTCTCTCTATGTATCTTAATACTTACTTTTTTCCCACAAAATCGACACCATATGTTCTGTTGGTAACTTGCTTTTTTCACTTAATAACGTACCTTGGACATCATTTTATGTTAGTATACATCGATCTGCCTTGTTTTTTTTGATTACCATAAAGTGTCCATCATGTGGATTTATTCAGTTGCTTTACTCATTCATTCATTCATTCATTCAACACACTTTTGGAGATTCTACTATGTAGCAGGCACTTTACCAGGTGCTGGAGATACAGCGCTGAACAGTAGTGAACGTGTGATATAGAATTTGCCCTTGTGACACCTACAGACTTCAGACAGAAAACATGAGCCACAGATGCTGGAACCAGAGTGCCTGAATTTTAATCTGACACTTCCCAGCTGAATGAACTGGGAAAGTTACTCTGTGCCTCAGTTTTCTCATCTGTAGAATAGGAGTAATAATTGTTACTACTTCATAAGGTTGTTATGAGGACTAAATGAATAGTAACAAGCAAAGCATCTTAGAACTATGCTTGGCAATAGTACATGCCGTAAAAGGGTTAGCCAGTGTTATTGGCATCATTCTATAATTGTGATGATTGATCCCAATAACAACTGCAGGGAGATCCTAATGGTGGGAGGATCAGGTCAGGGAAGACTTCTCCCAGAAAATGACATAAACTTGAATTTTCAAGAATGACCAGTTTTGGCAGGTGGGATGGGAGGAGAGTGACTTCTAGGTAGGCAAAGAATCCTAAACTAAGAGGATGGTGCATTTCCGGAACTGTAATCAGGTCAGTTGGACTAGAGATTTTGAGATGGGGAAAGTGTCTGACATGAGATCAGAGAGACTTCTAGTGAGGAATCATCTCTCTTGATGATTTTGAGTTGTTCCAACTTTCACTCAAACAATGCTGCAAAACACTTATTGTGCAATTGTGCACTTCTATGAAATAAATTCCTTAAAATTGAAATAATGAATAAATGGTTAAAAAGAGTTAAATTTTCACCCTCCAAATTAATAGCCCTAATTTATACTCTGGGGAACAGTATAAACTAGTGTCTGAGCCTGCCTCACACCCTTACCAACAATAGGGTATTTTTTTGTTTCTTTTTAGAGACAAAGTCTCACTTTATCACCCTTGGTAGAGTGCAGCGGCATCACAGCTCACAGCAACCTCCAACTCCTGGGCTTAGGCGATTCTCTTGCCTCAGCCTCCTGAGTAGTTGGGACTACAGGCGCCCACCACAATGCCTGGCTATTTTTTTGTTGCACTTTGGCTGAGGCCGGGCTCAAACCCACCACCCTTGGTATATGGTGCCAGTGCCCTACACTGAACCACAGCTGCTGCCTGGCATTATACATTTTAAAAAACTACCCACCTGGAATACGAAAAATAATATGCCATTCTTTTTTATTTTCCTTAAATGGTTGAGGATCTTTATTGGCCATTTGCATTCTTCCTTGAATTGTTTATGACCTTTGTCTGTTTTTCTATTGGTATTTTAAAATTTTTGTACTTTGCAAAAAACCTTTTGCATATATCTTTTACGAACTGTTTCACAACCACATATTTAGGATTCAAAAAATAGTTCTAGCTCTTTTGTTCCTTCTTTTAAATAAAAGAGTTCAAGCCCTCATGCTCTAGAACAGAAGGAAGTCTGTTTCTTTGTTCTTGACTTCCTACTTCCCCAACATTACAAGACAGCCCAGGAACAAGAGCGCTTATGCAATTCAATGGGAGGTCTACCCAATTTCCAGTTCCTCTCAGATGCAAGGAAGAGCTGTGACACTCAGTCTGTCACCAGCTCAAGCCTTTTATTTTACAGTACAGCACACATATAAGTGACTGTATGAACAACTGAATATCCACTACCCAATCCCAGAAATAGAAAACTGTGTAACCCAGGTAACATGATATGCCCCTCTTCAGTCAAATTCCTTTACCCACCACAGATGTAACCTCTATCGTGAACGTAAGTGTTTATTATTGATTTTTTTAAATGTACATGTATTTTCATACTCTGGCTATAATACCCCATCTCAAACAAACTTTGACTCCTGTTGGAACTTCCACTCCATTAATCTTGCCGATTCTCTTAGGCTGGAGTGTGTATGGTTTTATTTTGCCTGAGAAAACAGAAGCAATCAGAAGAGAACTTTCACAGCTTCCCTCCCTGAATCGCCCAGTCAGCCTCCCCTGTGCTCTCATGCTCTTGTCACAGTGAATAGTGGTGCCTGCCCTGGCAGAGAAGCATCTGTCCCCTCATCTGCTCAAGGGTTTTAATTCAGTCATTTTTGCTTGTTCTTCTAGATAACTTTAATTACTCAGTCAGCACCAGATATGGCATAGTGCTCTTCAACTAAAAATTAATAATAATTTCTCCCTGATTCCATAATTCCCCTCCAATTATCTGTCTGTTTTCCTTTTTTTTTTTCCCTTTGGGTTAATGTGAGGGTACGTACGATCAGGTTACATTATCTGAGTTTGTAAGCTAAAGTCTTGCAACTCAGTTGTAGTTGAGTCCTTCACCCAGGAAGTAGACTCTAGCAATGGAGTCTTATCCTATATATAGCAAGGCACCAAAAGGAATCCCACATCAATAATTTCTGAGCAGGACTCCAGAAAGATTGATGGAAAGAATGGTAAATTCTAGAGCTAGATTAGATCATTTTCCTAAACTCAGCCAGGTATTCAACCAAGGTCTCCTTGTCAGGACCAGCTCAAAACTGTTCTCTTCTCAGACCTGAATCCCTATGGATGAATTTCTTTGCATATATCCTAATGAAGAAAATTTCTAAAATAAGTGTCTTATTTTTCTGACACACAATCCAAATCCTCTAGAACCTTCTATGATCTTTACTCATTCCTGTCTCTTTTCCACTCTAGCTTTCTACCTATAATTTAATAAACTTCTCTACTTTTTTTGTTTTGGTTGCTTCTTTGCATGCTTTCCCAGTTCAGTCCTAAATTATTTCCCTCATGAACTTTGAATAAGCACATTCCATCGTTAGGGTCAGATCTGCATATTTAGTTTTCACAGCCTCTGCAGAAACCTTAGAGATTAGTGTAACTACCGTATGATTGTATTTCTATTAGACCAGCAACAGGAAAACATCCTTCAGTGCTCAGTTGATTGTGTGTGTGTGTGTGTGTGTGTGTGTGTGCTTTCATACCGTCTGAGCAGATGGCTTTTTCAGCAGCCCTTCACATAAAAGGTGAGCCCCATAGTAAGGAGTGACTATTTCACCCAGTAATTTCATTTCTTCATTTTTGTTATGCCCAGATTGAAGGCCACAGGCTTAAGTGTGACTTGAAACCGGATTGTAATTCCTATGTTTTTCTCTCTCAGATTTCTCTGTATCGACCAACACGTCAGGACGTTCAGCCCTTTTTCCCGCGAATGTCCGGAATATAGAACAAGAGAATGGAGAAATGACCTTTGTAAAGCGTCGTATATATGGCCACAGGCTTATCACTGTTAACTTTGCAATCAATGACATCTATTTCTTTTCTGAAATGGAGAAGTAAGTTTCCCACCTTTCCTTTGTCCTGTAGCTTTTCACCCTTAGTGCTGCCCAGCAGAGCCTGCTTGTCCTGGGAGAGGCAAGGTGATTTCAGCCCTGTCAAGCAGGAGTCTCCTGGAAATTCTACCAAGTGCTGCCACTCTATCAGTTTCCACCATTCTTTTCATTGTGTCCTAAAAGTTCTTCAGTATTTCAGAGTTTCCAACCTTGAAATGCACTGACTTGTTTCTGGGAAGAGGCACACTTTTTTCTCCATTATTTATAAATATGAAAGAAATCCTCTTATATAGCACTGTTGAACCAAAAGTTCTTAAGTTAAAGCCAAGAATTATTATACTTATAAAATTGTGTGTGTGACAGTAAGAAGATATTTTATTTTATCATTATTATTATTTCTTTTTTGAGACAGTCTCACTATGTTGCCTTAGTAGAGTGCTGTGGCATCACAGCTCACAGCAACCTCCAGCTCTTGGGCTTAAGTGATTCTCTTGCCTCAGCCTCGCAAGTAGCTGGGACTATAGGTGCCTACCACAACGCCTGGCTATTTTCCTGTTGCAGTTGTCGTTGTTGTTTAGCTGGCCTGGGCCGGGCTCGAACTCGCCAGCCTTGGTGCATGTGGCTGGCGCTGTAAGCACTGTACTACAGGCGCCGAGCCAGTAAGCAGATATTTTTCCGTTAAGACATTCATTTATACTCATTCGCTTGCCAATCGTTTGATGCAAAGCCAAAGTCAATCCACTATGGAGGGTCCATATATTCTTCCTATATAAACTATACCCCAAATGCTATCTATTAATATTTTAGATTGATACTTAAAAGACGTATTTTTATGGCACATGTGATATTTTGATGCATTCATATAATGTGCAAATATAAAATCAGGGTAATGGGATGTCCTTTGCCTACATTTTTTTGTGCTAAAAACATTCAAATTATTCTCTTCTAGCTATTTAGAAATGTGCAGTAGATATTGTTAACTGTAGTCACCTTATTGATTTATATTGAGCATTAGGTCTTTTTTCTTTTCTCTGTGTGTTTTTACCCATTTATCAAACTGTCTTCATCCCCTGCTCCCCTCTACTCCTCTTGGCCTCTGGTTACCACCAGTCTACTCTCCATCTTCGTGAGATCCACTTTTCTAGCTCCCACACCTGAGTGAGAACATGTGATACATAGTATTTGTCTTTCTGTGCTTATCTCCCACAAACTAATGGAGAAGGCAGATACAGATAAAACTTGGGGAGTGTTTCAGGAGGACAAGTCTGATGGGAGAGTCAGGCACAGGAAGTGCACGTGGATGATTGTAAGTCCTCACAGATATGGTTTCTTGGGAGACAGGTCACCTAAGTTGACGTTTGGAGAGTAAGTAGGGGTTGGTCAGATAATAAAATATGTCAGGAGGGGTCAGAGGGAGAGCGCAGTCAGAGTGGACAGCCTCGCCTGTTGCTGCTCCCATTCCCATCACCTCCCCTCTGCTTCCTCCTGTGCCCTCTACCCACTATTCTTTGCACAGCAACCAGGGTAACCTGTTGAAAATGTAAACCAGACCATATCGCTCTCCTGCCTAAAGTGTTCCAACAGCTTCCCATGACCACTGGGGGAAAGTCCAAACCTCCTCGCATTGCCTAAAGTGCTCTACAGAAGTGGGACCGACCTGCATGTCCGGGTTTACCTCACAGCACAGAAGAGGAAAGAGCAAGATAGGCCTGAGGTCTTCCCTCCCCACCCCCCACTCCCCGAGGTCTTGAAGTCAGCAGAGGTAAAAATGCTACAGGACCAGAGTAGGTAAAGGAAGGAGGATAGGCTGAAAGAGGGCATTTGTGGTGAAGAAATATGCTTGAAGGAACACTTAACATGTTGTCTGACATGGGGTAGGTGCTCAGTATTTGCCAGGGGATAAATTATAATTGAATGGATGAAGTCACAATCTGGCCTAGAACTAGCCCTGACTTTTATAGGCCAGAAGCAAGCCCGGGCCAGGTGCCCTATCTAGTCACTGCTTTTATTTTCTCCTTGCTAATTTCCCGCTTGGCATCTCTTTTTTAGATTTAACGATTTGGTGAGTTCAGCTCAAATGCTGTTGGTCAACCGAACGTACAGTGAGAATGATGTGCTTCTAATGCGATCCAAAATTAACATTATCTTAAAGCTCTTCCTGCATTCTGACATCCCTCCAAAGCTGAGGGTAAGGGGGACTTCCACTCCACTCTGTCCTTTAGCCAAAAAACATTTCCTCCAAAGGGTCCTTGAAAGTTAATTGTCAGATGACTCCTAAGTCCTGGACCAACTGGATGTCCTTTACCCAGCAACCCCACGAAAACTGCCTTCTGGAGAGGGGGTGGTCTTAAGGGTCCTGGGGGCCAAAAGAGATATTCTGCCTTGCCTGGAGCCTCTTTCAGTGACAGGTTTCCACTCTGTGGGCAGGTGAATATCCCTGAGTCGCAGAAGGATTCCATAATTACTGCCATCACAGAGGGCCATCTAGACCGGAGTATCTTCCATGGGGCTATCATGAGTCTCTTCCCTGTCGTTATGTACTTCTGGAAAAGGTAACCGCCTCTCCTTACTCAATGAATGCCATGTCAGAAAAATGCAGTTAGCTTTCTAGAGAGTTTCTATCTTCCTCTAACCCTTTGTTTCATAGTTTCCAGTTTTGAAACTAAGGTGATATTTTTCATATCCTACCCACTACTCTGGATCCCTCACACAGAGCTCTAAACCCTGGATCAGAAAATGGATGGCGGCCTAAGTCTGGGAACCAGAATGCCTGCTTTCCCGCCTGTGCTCTTGTGCTTGCTTGGAACAAGGATGTGAGGTTTTCTCAGGCCTAGGTTTCTCCCCTAAGGGCAAGGGTGTACACAGCCATTTTGGAAGACATGCAGTCAAGGTTAACACAAAGGCTGTGATTATGGAAGAAGGCCAAAGTGTTTTGCTTTGTTATTCCCAGATTCCCATAATTACTCCTCAGGGGCCCTGTCCTTAGATATTCCAATTTTCAAGAGGAGCTAAAAATTCAAAATCCTATGTCAGCTCTCTCAAGGTTAAAGTGGCAAATGTGGCAACTAACTCAAGACTGCAAACATGATAAGGAGCCTGCAAAGGCCAGAAAGCAAAAATGAAACAGGCAAAATATCTGCAGACCAAATGCAACCTGTGGCCACTGCTTCCTAACCAGTCTTGCCAAGGTTTGGGCTGAGAGCTGGCTTTTCTCCCAGCTGATCTATTCATTCCTACCATAGCTCCAGCTCACATCTTCCACAGAGAGAATGGCAAGGCCTCCCTGGGTAACAGTGGCCAGAGGACACTGACATTTTCTCAGACAAGCTTATCAGGATGCTTAGATTATTATGATTCCAGCTCTCAGGGGTTCCCTTCTCCCACAGAAAAAGATGTTAGTTTATTAAAATGGAAGTGTATAAAGGTTGCTTACCAACTACTAATCTTTATTTTAAAATCCCTAAGGTAAATAATTACTTAATACAGAATTGAAATAAATTCAAAAATCTATGTTCGTGATAAGCAGTTTAGCCCTTAGAACACGATTTGTTGTCTAGCACTTGATTTTAATTCTGCTACCCTGGACTAATTCATTTTAAGAATTTCTATTTAGGGGTAATCAGACTTTGGAGAAATACATATGTAGCAGCCTGTATAGCCTATGGCTAGGAGGAGTGAGGGTAATAAGAAATACCTGTAATGGAACACCTTGGTGAAAAGGGCATGGAGAGAGATTTAGTTCTAACTAGCATGAGAGAGCTCGCGAGATGAGAGCATTGGTGAATTGGCAGTCTCTACACCTGTGGTGGTGAGAGGTATGAGCTCAGCCTTATATTAGGCTGGAGGAGAAGGCAGTCAAAAAGTGTGCACTTTCTATCATGAACTTGCTTACTCTGACTCTGTCTCCTCTCCTGCCTGCAGAACGCCAGCACGGCATCTCTCTGCTGAAGATTACCAAGCTCTGCTAAAGACTAAGACCTATCTGTTCTAAGAAGACTGCTTTACACTCTCTCTTTCTCTCTTTCTCTCTGTCTCTCCAGGTAAAGTAGATAGCCCTCAAGCACCTAAGAGAAACTGTTCCTGAGCAAGGTAGCTTAGTGGTCCGCATCCAGAACCTACCTAAGCTGGACCCAAGACCTGGCCAGTCCCAGGCCCTGACAAGTGGTGTCAGAAGCAGATCCTGACATACATGCTTCTTCTGGTTTGAGTTAATACTCAGCTGTCACTATGTGGGTTTCAAAAGATTAGGTGCTTTGGGAAAGTTTGGATCCCTGATCCTCATGCAGTTGTTTGTTTACTTGCTTTCCTACACACTTATAAAGAGATTTATATTTCACAGATCATATGTATGTTTGTACATACACACGTTATCTCAAATGAACATTTCTGTAACCCTCTGAGGTAGGTGGGGCAAAGTACCATCTCTATTTTACAGATGAAGAAACTGAGGTTCAAAGTAGTTAAGGGACTTGCTTGGGATCACTTGGTAGATGGTAGAACCAGAATTAGAAACCAGGTCACTTGGCCTCTCACTACTATCTGGGCATATTGGGAGGTCCATGAAGACAGGAAGACCCAGTTCAGTGAGTGTAATGGGAGAAGCCAACCAGATAAAATAGACTGATCTCTGATCTCTAAGGGGTCTGAGGCAAGGGTTTACTGAAAATAGAGATAGCAAGGGGTTAGAGGGCTACGGAGGAAGAGATGTGAGTATTGTGTGGGTTAGGGAGCACAGTCTCAGGACATCTAAGTATGAGCTTACCTAAGAAACCAGGGTCTGTTCCAGAGAAAATCCTGTTGGGAATTAGGTGAGGGGATCAAGGCTCTCAATAAGGGGCAGCATGAAAAGCAGGAATCAGGACCAGAGAGAGGCCAATCAGATGCTCCGGCTAGACCTGGAGGGGGTTAGATGGGGGCTCATAGTCTGATACTCAAGCAGACCCCAGGAGTTAACCCTACCCCAGGCCTAGGTATAGCAGATTCTTTACAGACTCCATGCCGTGGTTCGAGAGGGCATTCCAACATACTGCCCACATAGGTCCCTTGCTGGAGTCAGGTCTGAACAAAGAGGAGGCTTCAGAATAAGGGCCTTCTACAGGCAGCACTCCAAGGTCAGAATGCTATCCTCTTCTCTGTTGAACACCCACACCGTCTGTGAGGAGTGGCCCCAACCTTGTTTCCCCTATGTTCATTGTTCCAAACCCCTCCACCTGTGGTTTCCTGCCCATGACCAGAAGCATTCTTCTCATAGGTATTGTGCCTGGAAGGTGATTACCTCTTACTTTCAGTACCTGGGGAAGAAGGTCAAGGAAAGAAAAGGTCCTCCCAAAACTACATACAAGTACCCTCCTTCAACTGGAGGTAAGCTCCACCAGGACCCATGCTCTACTCTCTAGCAATCAAGGCTTGTGAAGAGAAAATGAGGGCCTAAAGGGCCAACTTTGAGTCTTCTCAGGGGTGTTTGTTGGTGCAATGAACAGACATTTCCCTACCTTGGCCCTCAGGAAACAGGTGCACTCAGGTGCACTGTGGCAAGCAGTGCTAGTAAGAGGGCACCCCACCCAAGTGCTGCTCCTGGCTGCAGCTTCCAGGATGCCTCTGTCCTGCTGTAGTCCACATGGTGGGTACCTGAAGGTGCAGACCCACTTCAGTGCTGCTTAAGAGGCTTCCTGCTCCAACTGACTCCATTAAACCCCACCATTTGAAAATCATATATTTTATAGTGTTAAGTGAAAACATAAACATAAAAAATTGGATATAAAGTACAGTTTTAATGTGATAAATATATACTTCTACACATGTATAATTGTTATGAAAGCATAGAAAAAACTTAGAATAAAGATTAAGGCTTGGCACCTGTGGCTCAAGCGGCTAAGGCGCCAGCCGCATACACCTAAGGTGGCGGGTTCGAATCCCCAGCCCAGGCCTGCCAAACAACAATGATGGCTGCAACCAAAAATGGCCAGGCATTGTGGCAGGTGCCTGTAGTCCCAGCTACTTGGGAGGCTGAGGCAGGAGACCAGGAGTTGGAGGTTGCTGTGAGCGTGATGCCATGGCACTCTACCCAGGGGGATAGCTTGAAGCTCCGTCTCAAAAATAAATAAATAAATAAATAAAGATTAAAATGTTAATAGAGTGTCTCTGGATGGTGTAATTATGAGGAATTTATATATGTTTATTATTTATATTCTATGTATATATTACATAAGTAATATATCCATAAAAAATTAAATGCATGCATATATATACACATTTATATATATGTACATATTATGTACACATACACATAAAAACACATGATCACATAGCACATAATGATATTTTGGTCAATGACAAACCACAAATATGATGGTGGTCCCATGAGATTATAATGTTATATTCTTATTACCTCTTTTCTATGTTTAATATGTTCAGATACACAAATACCATGTTGTATACAGTATTCAGTATAGTAACATGCTGTGCTGGTTTGTAGTGTAGGAATAATAGGCTATATCATATAGCCTAGGTGTGCAACAGGCTATATCATCTAAGTTTATGCAAGAACACTCTATGACAAAACTGCGTGACAGTTAATTTCTCACAATATAAGCCCGTGATTAAGTGATGCATGACTATATATTATGTTTTCTTAGCACAAAGCTATTAAGCTCAGTCCCTTTCCTGATAGCTATCATTAGTACTTGAGCAAGAGAGAATTTTAACAAGAGGGAGAAGCATGGACTGAGCAGTGCCTGGTGAGGACAAGGCTAGGTGTCTCTGAGTGAGAAGTTCTGGAAAACAGGACTGAGCACCTGGGGACAAAATAAGCACCAGAAAAAAATATGGAGATAGGACAGTGTTAAAAAGGGCAAGTAACTGCCCCATGATGGTGATGAACATTCTTTTGATTCATTCAAACTTGCCTGATTCTTCTGGGTTTTCCCAGATACCAATCACTGTCCCCAAGCCAGTTTTCACAAACAAGTATCTCACCCTCTTTTGGGAATGCAAACAAGAATCCTTAAGACCTAAATACATCTGAATGGGGAACAAATGTCTCCAAGGCTTAATTAGGAAGAGAGTAGGGATAGAGAAAGAGGAAGGGATGAGAGAAAAAGGAGAGGAAAGCAGACAGGCAGAGCAAGTAAACAATACTCATTCAGAGGAATGAGAAAATGGTCCTTAGGGGTAACCAAAGGGGACCCAGCTTTTTGATTAGTTCTTATAGCTGAGCTCCAGGGAAAGAAATCCACCTTTTTTCCCCTGATGTCAGAGGAGAAAGAGAGTAACAAGATACCATAAATTAAGGGATCTGTATTCTAGGTCTGTAGAGTCATCAAGTATGAGCTGAGAGACCTCAAGCATGTTGCTTCCTTCTCTCAGCTTCAGACCCCTCAATCTATTTTGAGTTATGACAGATATTGGGTGGTTTATTAAAAAAGAAATTTATTTGGCTAATGGTTCTAGAGACTGGGAAGAGCTTTTCTCAGCTTCAGACCCCTCAATCTATTTTGAGTTATGACAAATATTGGGTGGTTTATTAGAAAAGAAATTTATTTGGCTAATGGTTCTAGAGACTGGGAAGTCCAAAAGCATGGCAACAACATCTAGAGAGGGCCCTCATGCTGCACCATGCCTGGTGGTAGGCAGAAGGGCAAGAGAGTGCCAGTGGGACAGCAAGAAAGGGCCAAACTTGCTTTCATAACAATCCACTCTCACAATAATGAAGCCACTTCTATCATAATAATATTAATCCATTTATGAGAGCATTTATGAGAACCCTCACAACTTCCTCATCTCTTAATAGTTCTACCTCTTAATAGCATCTCTTTGGCAGTAAAATTTCAACATAAGTATAGGGCACATTCAAACCATGGTATCTCAGATACAAAGGTTTGCATTTAGGTATTGTTCTATTACTAACATCCTAGAATCTAAGGCATGTTACACAAGAACTTTCTGGCTCACTTAGAAAGTTTTCATTAGGAGTAGCTGCAAAGATTTTTAATGTTGTCCTTCTTTCCTCAGGAAAAGAAGACCAAGCCATCTTAAGGTTCACCTTGCTAAGAGGCATTGAATGGTTGCGGCCTCAACATCGAGAAGTAACAATAAATTCAGTCCAAAATTGTGAGTTGGAGTTAGATCCACACTGAGAGCAAAAAGTCCACTACTCAAAGGCCAGCTTGGCTAATCTCCTTATTGACTATGAGGAGACTATGACACCCCAAATGTGAAGTGACTTGCTCAAGTTCACATAGCTTGTGATGGCAGAGATAGGGTGAAAAGTGGGTCTCCTGACCTTTTTCCAGACCTCTGTGTACAGCTTCCATTGGAATAATTATATTTTCTTGATTCTTTTACAGCCCCTGGAAGCTTCTTGATTCTTTTACAGCCCCCTTAAGCTTCATATCTGCTGACTCCTCTGTCCTTTTCCAGGCATGATATGATTTTTATTAAGAGACCATCATAATGTCTCAGTTTTTACTTCCCCTCTCACAAGGAGACTACCTGCTGGCTTGAGCAGTATCACCCCATACCTCCTGCTTCCTGGAGGCTCCTGCCACTGATCTCATCCCTGTAACAAACCTTGTGGTTCTACACTGTCGTATTGAGCCCATATTCTTTTTCTTTCCAATTTTCAGCATTAAAAAGTCAACTCTGGCTCAGTGCCTGTAGCTCATCAGTTAGGGTGCCGGCCACACACACCGGGGCTGGTGGGTTCGAACCTGGCCAGGGTCTGCCAAACAACAATGACAACTACAATAACAACAACAACAACAACAACAACAAAAAAATAGCCAGGCATCATGGCAGGTGCTTGTAGTCCCAGCTACTTGGAGGCTGAAGCAACAGAATCACTTAAGCTCAAGAGATAGAAGTTGCTGTGAGCTATTATGCTTGGCACTCTACCCAGGATGACATACAGAGACTCTGTCTCAAAAAAAAAAAGTCAACTCCCTAGTACTAATCCTGACTTTCTGTCCACATAGTCTCTCCCAATAAACCCTTCCTTTCTACTCCAATTGTCAACTTTTACTTGAGGAAGATGTTGGGCTTTTCCGCTTCTTATAGGCACGAAACACCAGCTTAACTGACCTATCCTTTTATATATGTTTCCTTGTTAATGGAGAAGGTCACTATGGAACATTGCCCATGATCCATAGGGTCGAAACAGCCCTAAAGACTGTGATTCTAGTGTTCTTCTGGCCTAATCTCTTTATTTTACTTCCTTTGAGCCATGTGGTTGGCATTTTGGCCTTTGGATCTAGGTGATATGTGTCCTGGGACAAAAAAATAACTGCGACGTACAACTCGGGTCTCCCAAACATCCCTGAAGCATTGCTGCTTGCCTCCCCTTTCCTAATCCCTTTCTTGAGGTGACCTTGGAAGACCACCTGGGATGATCTTTCTTAGGCAAAGGGTCCTCCAGTAACTCTAAATGTCATGAGTTCTGATGCAGTTTTTCTCTGTATTTGTCTTTAGCTTCATCAAGCAACCTTACCCACTCAGGACTCACATTACCCACCGTGCAGATGTGTCCTGTCCCGGGGTAGGCATGAGCCAGAAATCCTCGTCTTCAATTCAAAGCTGCTATGTTCAAGCGCACCATGGGAGATGGGATAAACTTCCCAGGACCTAGCTACACATCCTGACTCTCCTCGGCATGTAGAACCAAGAAATAGAGGTTGCTGCCACTAGAGGGACCTGCAGTTGGGGAAAATAGGGAGGGGTTTCTCTGCAAAAATCTTTGCTCACCTCCAACTAGGACAGGCACTTTTAGGAAGCTGGAGCCCCTGGCCACCTTCCAGTAGGACACTATTGCTGGTAGAAGAGTACCCCAGATGATTTTTTATTAACAATTTCCCAAATATTCCAACACTTCAGGGTAAGACATGCAAGGTGAGAAAGAAAGAGGTTCTGTTCTTCTGTTTAGCAGGATAGTGACAATAAAAACAGAAGGGATTTGAGACTGTCAAATCTCATTCAGCTGAACTTATTTCTGCACAAACATTGAAGTGAGACTGATCCTAAGTTAGAGCTCTAGGAGAATCTCCAGGGGTCACGGAAGCCACAGCTGAGGAGTGCCAAAGACTTGTTTGAAGGCCAAGGTTGGACAGCAGCCTCTGAGAATGGTAGGCCTCGTTTCTTCATCAACCATCCACCTTCTCAGACCTGCTGGCAGACCTGTCCTTCCAACAAAGATTTGGAGCAGACCAGGTATCATTTGCCAGGGCTGGTACCTAGAAGACAAACCAGGTTTTTGGAAGCTCTTCACACTGGAGAGCAATGCCCGGCTTCAGAGGTTACAAGCTCTTGGGTAAGAAGGTGAGACTAAGAACGTGAGAAGCCGTATCCTCAAGGCAAAAACTTTCAGTTTGGGCTGTTGTTATCCCTAACGGAAATGACAGCAGCAAACCAGCAGAGAGTGCAGCCTTAGAGACCTCCTGGTCACTGTGATAACTGGCTATTCTTTCTCCCTTCAGACATAAAGTTCACGGCAACAAAAAGAAGAGGTAATCAAGTCAGGACCCCACCAGAGGCAAATCATCTTTCAGAGGCCTCTTAACCTTGACAGAAATGAAATGTCCCGGGACCATCTGCCCCTGGAAAGATCAAAAAGGGGCGTGGGGTGACAGCCCAGATAAGGGAAGACCAGACTGCAATGGGTAAGACGTGGGCAGAGGATGAAAGGAAGCACTTCTGCCCTCCTTGAACTTGGGCATTCTATCACAGTTGGTCTTTCCACAGGGGTTTGCTTCAGGAGATCTGGGCTCCAGGTCTCACTCTGTGGCTGCTTTGTGCAAATCCTAGCCCAAGTTGCTGAAGACGCCCATAAAAGATAGATGTAGAGGTCTTTGAACCCTGGAGGGAGCCAGGTGCTATTATTAGCAGCAGTGACAAAGGAGTCTTTTCATGCTAGGTTCTCGCATTTGGACATATCTGTTGTTTCAGTATATCCTCACTACAATCCTGTATGCATCCAGGTCAGAAATCATTTATTTTTAAGCCAATGAACACACAGAAAAGATACAGGACTTTTCAAAGATTTGTAGGCAGTAAATGACAGAGTCTGGGCTAGAACTCTTTGTCCTGTTTTTGTTCTATGGTAACCACCTATGTAAACTTTTTATGCCCAGAAGGAATGGTTCTTCTCTAGAGTTTTGTTCATTTGCCAACTAGTAGATTAAGAGATTCTTTATCTGACCCGAAGGCCCAAACTATTGTCATAGTTTTAACTAACATAAGCCCATTTTCTGTTCTTTGAAAAAATCAGGAGTAAAATGACAGAATTTCCTCAGTGAGTACCCCACTTGAGATAATTGAGGAGATGTCGGTCATCATTTTTCTGGGTTATAGAATAAGGAAGGATCAGAAAACTTATGGAAGAATCTTTTCAAACTCCCAGCCAGAGTTTCCTGTTATGCTGATAGCCTTTATTTCGTAGAATTTTCACAGGGATGAAAAAGGTTGTAATGTCAGAACAGGGTTCATGACCAGCTGGTACTGAGAGATTATCTGGTGGGGCTATGAGTGCAGAAGATCCAGGAGAACTGCAGGTAGACAGGACTTGAAAGGAAGGCAGGCAGGCAGGCTGTGGAGAGGCTCTTGGGCTCCTGGGAGAAGGTCCAGAAAGGCAAGGGTTCAGTATAAGGAAGGCCCTCCCCCAGCAGGGCTAGCGCTTCAGAATAGGACTTCAATTAATAGATGCAAGAGTGGCTGTGAAACAGAATCAGTCCCTAAAAATCAGGGACAGAATTAAGGCAAGATTCCTGGAAAATAATGGACAAGAGCCCAGTTACTGGAATTGAGGTACTAGGAAAGAACTTGATGAGAAAGGAAGTAAGTCAAGAGCCCCATGCATGGAACCAGAGAAGATGTTACTTCTTAGGCCAGAAGTAAGGTGATCTGTGAGGGTGCAGTAAAACACTGACTCGGGGTCACAAGCTGTAGTGCTGGCAGTAGATTGGCCCCACATAAGGAACAGAAAGAGTTGAACTCATTCATTTACCACTGAGATCTTTGCCCCATCTTTCCATTTCAAAATTATCACACTCTCCACATTCACCCATGGGTATACTTATGTGGTGGTGTGCGAGCACACACAAGCATGTTATTCAAAAGGCTTCATGACACCAGGAATGCCCTGAATTAGAAAAAATTCAGATCTTGTATTGAGTCATGTTGATTGTATTTTTTGGTTTCTCCCTGCAGAGATCCCAGATCTAACATGTTCCCATGCCAGCTTCAGACTAGTGTCAAGGTCAGTCACCTATAGAACACAGGCAGATTATATAAATGAGTAAAGCAGCCCATGAAAGACAGCAGGGATCTGTCTCTAAGGGGTCAGTGACAGTCAGCTCTAGCCAGCCAACCCTGATGTCAGAGCAACTACTTAGAAAAACAAAGAAAAGGAGGGGATGGAGGAAGGGAGGGAGGGAGAAGAGAAGGAAGAAAGAAAAGGAAGGAAATGAGAAATTGGATTTTTTTTCTAACTCTGTAGGTCAACCAAAGCTTGGAGGTAAGATGGGCTCACAGCCCAACATATTGCTATCTTTTATTTAATTTTTTCCTTTCCTCCTGAAATTTGGATCCCAGGTCTAGCTTGGACAGAAAATAGGGAGGTGAGGGAGAGGAGTCCCAACCATAGATTCAAAGGCCAAGGAAGAAGATCCAGGAAAGGAACCTGGCCTACCTTAGTCCCTGTATTAATTTTCTATTGCTACTATATGAAGTTACCAGAAACTTAGTAGCTTAAAACAACACAAAATTATTTTATAGTTCTTTAGATCAGAAGTCTGACCTGGAACTCACTGGGCTGATACCAAGGTGTCAGGAGGGCTGTGTTCCTTCCTGGAGGATGTAGGAGAGGATCTGTTTCCTTGCTTCTCCAGATTGTTGACAGAATTCAGTCCTTGTAGTTTAGGACTGGGGTCTCATCTTCTGGATGGCTGTTTCCACTTCTTAGAAGCCACCTGCATTCTTTGGCTCTGGACCACCTTCCTCCATTGGTAAAGCCAGCAGTGGTGGGTCAATTCCCTGCCATCCTTCAAATTTCTCTTGCCTCTTCTATCATCAGTCTCTCTGGTTCCCTCTTCTGCCTCTTAAATGCCCCCTTTAAGGGCTCACCCAGATAATCCAGAATAATTTCTCTGTTTTAAGGTCCTTAACCTTAATTCCATCCATTGAATTCCTTTTGCTATGTAAGATAACATGGACACTGATTCTAGGGATTAGTGTGAGGACATGTCTGGGTGGCCACCACAACTTCTGCCCCTTCCAGTCCTTAGACCAACTTCCTTAGAAAAGGACGTGTAAACTCCGAATCTGAGCCTCTGACGCTTTCCCCACCTCCTGGGGCCTTGAGGACACCATTTCCTTCTTGCTCTTGTCATGTTTCTGACTATCCTTTCTCAATCTTCTTAACGCTCTTCCTGCCTTTTCTTTAAATATCAGTGCTCTCCATGATTCCACAGCTGAACTTGTATCTTCCATTGGATTGAAATCCCAGGCCTTGGCTTCTCCTCTAAGAGAATCCATATTTCCTAATGAGACGCTGAAAATTTAACATATCCCGAATCACTCTGACTCCTTTACTCCCTCTCTCCCACCAATCCCATCTTCCAAGTTAGAAAACTGAGAGCCACCCTCCACTTATCCCCACATTTCAACCACAGACACAAGAAGCTCTGCCCATTCTGCCTTAGAAGTGTCTCTCACATCCAGACCCTCTGCTGTCCCCACCAGCATTGCCGTCTTCCAGCCCTTGTCCTGTGTCACCAGCTCTGGGAAGTCACCTTCTCATCCTGGTCTTCTCACACACTCACCATGCACTGCTTAATCCCTAAGACCAAATATGACCTACTCATTTTCTCAGTAAGAAAACCTTTATTCTCTTTTGTGGCCTGAAAAAGCCTCAGCTCCCCAGTGGAATATACAAAGCCATTGATAATGTGACCTCAGCCCCGTTTCCCAGGTTCCTCTCTTTCCTCTCTGTTTTGTGCATTCCATTCTTCAGAAACAGGGTCCTTCACTCTCCTCCCTGTCCTCTCCTACCCTCTCCTCTCCACCTGCTGATAGCAGACATCACAGTTGGGACACCTCCTGGTCTTTTCCTCCCTCCTCTCACCCTCTCCTCTTTCTATCTGAGAACATTTTTCCCCTATGAAGACACTTGTTCATGTCTATTTTCTTTTTTTTAAGAGACAAAGTCTCACTTTATCACCCTTGGTAGAGAGTGCTGTGGCATCACAGCTCACAGCAATCTCCAACTCCTGGGCTTAGGCGGTTCTTTTGCCTCAGCCTCCTGAGTAGCTGGGACTTCAGTTGCCTACCACAACACCTGGCTATTTTTTTTTGCAGTTTGGTGAGGGCTGGGTTCGAACCCGCCACCCTCGGTATGGGGGGCTGGAGTCCTACCCATTGAGCCACAGGCACTGCCCAGGTCTATGTATTTTCATGGGGCAGAGACCAAGTCCTATTTTTCTTTGTATATAAAATAGATCAAGTCCTATTTCTTGTCATATCTAGCACACTGACAGGCAGATAAATATTTACTCTGTAATATTTGTTCTGTAAATATTGAACATATGAGTAAATTAATTGTGCTAAGTGCTGGGACTGTAGAAGAGAAAACAGCATGTGAAGTTTCTGCCTCTGCTGACTTCGGAGTCAATTAGAGCAGACAGTGCTATTAACTGAAAACCAATTCAGCAATCAATCATAACTGTGACTACACACTAAAGAAGAAATATTAAATGCTGTTTTCTATATGAAATTTTTATACGTTCCAATCATCTTGATGATTCAAGAACTTTTTATTTTCTAGGAATCTTACATAACCCATTCAGACTAAAGAGTACAGAAAGAGGCAGAGGAGAGTTCAGTGAGCCACAGCCACTGAGATCTGCCTTCACCTTCAGTGGAGACTTTTCAGACCCCTGTGAAGTCTCCTCTCTGTCTGCAGAAGTATGAAAAACATCTTTCCTTCTTTTTAAGTGCCTCCAACTGACCCAAGAGGAGGGGGCAGCCCACGTGTGCATCCCCTCAGGATGCCCATCCTCATCTCAACCAGGCTGCGGGTCCCCAAGCAGAATAAAGGACATCTGCATTCACCATCTATGGGCCTGCCTTCTTCTTCTTTAGGAAAAGGGCATAGGAAAACAGGATGTTGGTCCTCAGAGGGCTCTCAAGATCACTTTCAATTCAAGAGATGAGTGGATATGACACTTGTCATCCTGGATCAACACCACAGGCCAGCAGCCCCATCCTGTGGCTTTGACACTTGGGCCGTCCCCTGACCATCACAGTCCAGACCAGGAGGGCCTGCTGCCCTTCCTTCGGAATTAATGTTCTCCCCTGAGGCACACTTCATTTAAATCCCATCTCCACGCCTTAAATTACTTAACCTCACTGAGTCCTAACACCCTGTGCATAAAACAGAGCTGATAATTTCTGTCTCATGGGGTTGTTGGGGACTAACTTGAGAAAATGTATGCCAAGTGCACTGCATTGGTGGTTTCTCCTTTTTCCACCTTCTCCCTAAAATTTCTCTGAACATGAAGGATGTGGTTGACCAGGAAAGGTATAATTGAAGAGTTAATTCCTGAGGAAATGATGAGTGAATGCCTTTTCTCCAACAAGCTACATACATAATGCATGGGGGCAGAGTGGTCAGGGTATCACAAAATCTATTTGGTTCCTAAAACATGTTAGTCCTTTGGACGATTTCTGTGTGTTATACATTATTCACAGGGAGTAATAGGACTTCTTCCTGTGCCCCCTATATGTATACCCCAAGTCCCTAAGAGATATGGACTTTAAAATTTTAGCCATCCTTTATTGCACATTTGCTATGTGAGAGGAGGGGTAGGAATCAAGAGCCTCTTTCTAAAGGCTTGGTAATGGAAGTAGAGAAAGCCCAGAGTCCACATCTAGAAAGTGGCTTCAAACTCTGTGATGCTTCCTGGTGTCATGCTTCAATTCTATTCACCAAGACTCAACAATTTCCTTAAATGTCAGAAGAAAATCAGGGAGTCTATGCTGGTTATTTTTCCTCAAGAATCGTGTCTGTACCAAAATGTGAGCTTGAAGAGGTGTGGGTGGGAACAGAAATTACAGAAAAAAAGGCTGGAGAGATGTAGGACAGCCAGACTTAGCAAATAAAAATACAGGTACTTAGTTAAATGTGAATTTCAGATAAGCAGCAATTTTTTTTTTTTTTTTGCATAAGTAGTGCATGGGAAATGCTGGTCCTAAAAACATGATCATTGTTACCTGAGATTTAAATTTCATTGAAAGTCTTATATTTGACCTGGCAACCCTCCTCCCCACCAAAAATGGGGATGGGCCTGGGAATCTGAATGCCCAATACTGGGATACACCAGGGTTGGAACAGGGGTACCAGCAGGGTTAAGGAGAGGATTCACGTTGGTAGGGAATTACCCTCCTCCAATCCTGCCTCCTGAGGCCCCCCTCCTGGACTTTCTAAGGGTGAAGGTGACATGCACAAGCATTTACTATTACATTTTTCTGTCTTCTGTGCCATGCTTCTATGTTGCTTGGGATGCACAGAAATCTATTCTTCATGCACTCACATGTAGACCACTAATGAGGTGGAATACTGGTGATTCAACAGCATCACTGTTTCATTGCATGTCTTTTTTTTTTTTTTTTTTTTTTTTTTTAAGACAGAGTCTCACACTGTCCCCTGGGTAAAGGGCTTGTGTATCATAGTTTACAGCAAACTCAAACTCTTGGGCTCAAGTGATCCTCTTGTCTCAGTCTCTTGAGTAGCTAGAAGGATAGGCGCCAGCCACAACACTCAGCTATTGTTAGAGATGGGGGTGTCACTCTAGCTCAGGCTGGACTCAAACCTGTGAGCTCAAGCAATCCACCTGCCTTGGCCTCCCAGAGTGCTAGGATTACAGGTATGAGCCACCATGCTAGGCTGTCTTTTTTTTTTTTTTTTAGACATATTCTCGCTTTCCTGGACTAGAGTGCAGTGGTGTTCCCATAGCTCACTGCAGCTTCAAACTCCTAGGCTCAATCAAGCAATCCTCCCACCTCAGCATCCTGTAGCAGGGCTATAGACACACACCACCACACCTGGCTAATTTTTTAATTTTTTGTAGAGATAGGGTTTTGTTCTTGCTCAGGCTACTTTCAAATGCCTGACCTCAAGCAATTGTCCTACCTTGGCTTCCCAAAGTGCTAAGATTACAGGCATAAGACACCATGCCCCTTCTGTGTCTTCTTACTCTACTAATCATGTAATTACTCTCTAACCAGTGAGTAATTTCACTGTCTTCTTCAGGAAATGCAGCATTAATTTATTAAAAGATTCTAGAATTTCATCAGCTGGAGGAAATGCCAGTGAGGACAAACAACTCAATTTTAAATTGAAGATGTTGCCTGCCACATTGCACAGATCTGCTCATCTAAACTTTCCATCAAAAGCAAATAAAGACAGTAACAAGATCAGAGCTCTGCATAACATGATGCAGATCATATGATGCAACTATCATGTCTGCAACCAACAGCCACTAATCTATTCCATTGCCTAGAATTCAGCTTTCAGGATTTCAACATTTGAGATTTTGATTTTTTAGGATTGTGATTTGGGGGATTTTAGATGTTGGGGATTTTAGAATTTAAGGATTTTTATCTTTCAGGATTTCAACATTCTGGATTATGGCTTTTGAGATTGTGTCTTTCAGGGTTATGATGGGCACCATTTGTGGGTGCCAGGATCATCACAGTCCCAGGACACCCCAGAAAAAGGTAAAATAGTAGAATAAATATCCAGACCTTCTCCTCCTACTCTTCTTGAATTTGCAAGCAAGGCTTCCCATTGGCTGAACTCGCTCATCAGCCAGAGAGGAAGGAAGTTCTTTGATGTATTCCATCCAGATCAGCAGTGGGGAACAGGCAGCAGGGTGAAGTCTCCACTGGATCTGCAATGGCAAATGTACATAATTCATAATGTTACGGGACGAGCCTGAGCTGAGGCAGGAAGGAGAGGCAGCAGCCTGGAGCGCAATCAGGAAGGGGCGGGGTGTGCTTGGGAGACGACTCTGGCCGCAAGAACAGCGCACATCAATATCTGGACACCAGGGGGCGCCCAGCATGTTCTCAGCACCACAAGCAGTTTCTTAAGTGTCACGCAGACAAGAGGGAAGGGCAGTGGAAAGAGTGACGATAACGACAGGATTCCAGAACGTTACAACTAGCATTTGTTGAGAGTCCCTATATGCAAAAGAGTGTCTAACACTTCATATGTGTTATCTAATTTTCCTAATAAACCTATGATTTAAATACTATTATCCATTTTTTATGGGTAAGAAGATCAAAGCTCAGGAAGTTTAAGTAAACATCCAAAGTTCCATTGTTGGTAACAGCACATCTGGGATTTGAATCTTGGAAGCCTCTCTCCAAAACTCACACTATAAACCATGACTCTCTTCTCCTTATTGTGTTCTATGTAACTGCAGTCTCCCACCCTGGCTGCACAATGGAACTCCTGAAGAGGTGTTTTTTTGTTTTTGTTTTGTTTTGTTTGA
>NW_003852411.1:11249473-11251411 GCF_000181295.1 Otolemur garnettii | reverse complement strand
GCCTTAGCCACTTGAGCCACAGGGGCCGAGCCAGATTCTAAAGTTTTTTAAAAAGAAAAAAATTTCAAGTAAAAGAAAACCTGTAAATGCTACAATCCTTAAAAACTATCCAGGAAAACCTTTTTAACTCAAATTTAAATATTTTTTATATTATTGAAGAAATTATGAAACATTGAATTCTACTTTTTAAAAGACTATTATTTTAAGAATTAGTCAAATCTCTCCATACTGCCAGTATGTTCCAATACTACCATATCTAGTATATAGTTCTAAAAAACCTTGAATTCTTCAGCACTTTTTTTGATATTTTATAAATTTAAATGCAAGAAAATGTAAATTCTAGTACAAATCCAAAAACAATTTTTTAAATACAAATTTATGATGACTACATGTTAATGAGTTAGTATTGTTGATAAACAATCCTCAATAAATCAAACATCAGCAACAGTGGTCTGAAGTTTGGGCTTGCTGGGAGATGGCCTTTCATCTCAGAAAACACAGTGTTTTGCAAGTGAAATTGCACCTGCTGGGCAGACCATCAGGGAGCCAGTGTTCAGAACAGTCATTTCGTCCTTTATATAATTGATCCAGAAGTTGCTGAATCTTTTGCTCTTTTATAAGTTTGACATTATCTCATTAAACCTATTGGTATCTTCATGCCTACCATTCATTCTGTAGTGTACTGACAGCTACACAACAGGTCAATTGTTGGAAGGGGCAAAGGATGTAATTCCCAGTACAATATGAATCACCCCTCACAATATGCCTTGGTCAAAGTTCTTTGTCTCTCAAGACACTGTGTTTGAAAGAAAGTAAAAGTGAGAAACTTGGTTTTCCCCAGGACCTATTTCCCTCTCTCTGTAATTTTATGCTTTATCAAAGCATCTCACATTGGTTCTGATTCTCTGTCCACAGACAACTATCTTCAGACATTCCCCAAAAAAGCCATAAAAAAAAGACAGTTTCTATCCACAAAATCTAGTATCTAGTTAACTTACAACCTACTACTGTCTATTCATTGTTTTCTTTTCTTTCTTTCTTTTTTTTTTTTGAGACAGAGCCTCAAGCTGTCCCCCTGGGTGGAGTGCTGTGGCATCATAGCTCACAGCAACCTCCAGCTCCTGGGTCAAGCGATTCTCCTGCCTCAGCCTCCCAAGTAGCTGGGACTACAGGCGCCCACCACAACACCCAGCTATTTTTTGGTTGCAGCCGTCATTGTTGTTTGGCGGGCCCAGGCTGGATTTGAACCTGCCAGCTCAGGTATATGTGGCTGGTGCCGAGCCTATTCATTGTTTTCTAGAAATGTTACTACAGAGATGTGTCTAATCATGACAGCTATTTGACTGAGATATAATTATCCCAATTTACAGACTAGAAAACTGAGACTTCATGTGCTTCATGACATTCACAAATATCTCCATCATTCACCTACAAGCCTAAAATATTTACCACAAACAAATCTATATCATTGTTACTATAGAGTCTACAAAAAGCATTTAATGATATTTAACAAATCTTTGCACTGCAGCATACTGCCTGGTCCTTGATCATTTCTGAGCTTTGTCTTCTTTAGAAAGTTTCTAGGAGGAGCTCGATTTCTCATGGGCAGATTCTCAGGACACCACTGTCACCTTCTCCTGGAAGATCAAGAAAGTAAAATGGACGAAACAGCTCCAGAGAGGAGAGAGGACTGTATATATAAATTAGGGCACCATTTCCAACATCGAAAAACCGATTTCTTCCGTCTCGACATCCAGGAAAATTCCCACACACTCAATTCCTGCATTCCTCGGAAAATTCCCACACCCTCAATTCTGCATTCCTCAGCTTGCAGGAATCCTACTTTCTGGGATGGAGTTGGCACAGATTGCTCCTGCCTTCATGCTAATGATCCAGAAGCCATGCTCAGAGGATAAATCATTCTGCCTTCTGTCAACC
>NW_003852411.1:11248212-11249102 GCF_000181295.1 Otolemur garnettii | reverse complement strand
AAAGGGTCAGCGTTCTCATCTGCCACGCTTCCATAGGAGGTTTCTCTGTCCATGGGGAAAATCAGTTTTGAACCCTCCCTTTCTGATGCCCAACTTTGTATGCAATCAAAACAGAAGATGTGCCCACAAGACAGGGAGATGGGATGGGTAAAGAAATCCAGGCAAACTGGGCAGGTCACGTCTGTGTACAGACTTTCGGCCATGGTCCCTGGGGGGTCACTCATTAGCAGGCAACTGAGCTGAAATGATGCTTCATCTGCTTCTTGGGAGTTCTTAGAAATCTTCAATTCACAATCTGATCTTCAATATCAGGACGTAGTTGTATGCAGATTTCCAGACAATGTGTTGGCTGGGACCAAACTTCTCCTTATGGGAGCCAGGCTCAACGGGGTCTTTAAATAGGATCTGGGAGTGAAGTCACACCCTTAATTCATACTTCTTTGAAAGTCACCTTGAGTCTGGAGACCCCAAGGCTGCAGTTCTTTGGCTCCTGGCCTGGTTGCCTCTCTCCAGCACTTTTCAACAGAAGACATTAATAAAACTTCTTGGGCTTTCCTTGAGGTCTTCCCATTGTTCTTTCCATTTGTTTTTTCAACTATGTGTCCTATGTCTCAGACATTGACCTAAGGTTCTCCAGGATGCTCTGATTTGCTGTTTCCAGAATATCAATCAATTCAGTGGCAACTCTCTAATCATTTCTAGTGATAAGCGTAATTGCAACTCCAAGACTTCCCTGCTGTTCCAGTGCATCCTATTCAGTGAACATATTCTTCAATGTTCTGTGGAAAATCATAATTACAGATGTGCATAATATTGTGAAAAACCAGACCTCAAGATGCTAGGTCATTAGTGATTAATATTCTCACTGTATCTGCTTTAAAATCCTCTAG
>NW_003852411.1:11241796-11247465 GCF_000181295.1 Otolemur garnettii | reverse complement strand
TTGAGACAGAGCCTCAAGCTGTCCCCCTGGGTAGAGTGCCATGGCATCACAGCTCACAGCAACCTCCAACTCCTGGGCTCAAGCGAGTCTACTGCTTCAGCCTCCCAAGTAACTGGGACCACAGGTGCCCACCACAACGCCCGGCTAGTTTTTGGGGTTGCAGCTGTCATTGTTGTTTGGCGGGCCAGGGCTGGATTCGAACCCGTCACCTTAGGTGTATGTGGCTGGCACCTTAGCCACTTGAGCCACAGGCGCTGAGCCTCCTAAGACCTTTCTATGAATATTTGGAACATTCAGCTTCCACACAAGTAGCTAATTCCCAGGTGGGCTTAAGTACTAACATACTTTTTCCTCCAACTTTTGGTTGAAGGTCTGTTTCTTCTTCCTCCAGCTTTTGGTTGACCTTTTAGACGAATAAATTGAGGCTTTAAATAGGACAATGCCTATTTAAACCAGTAGCTCCTGTTTGGGCTACTCCTATAAAGTCTATTCCTTGTAGAATTATTGGCTGAGACCATTACTGAATAGGTTCTAGCATTTGAAAATCTGCCTTTTTAATGTTTTCCATAATTTCAGGATAACATTGAAAGGCACCAGCAAACATTCGTGTAGGTTAGAGATTAGAAGTTTTTCACCATCTTTCAAATCACACATTATATTAAAATTTCCTTTCCTCCAATTGTCTGCTTGCACTGTGTCATGGAGCTTGGTGTTCTTGACCCTTTGTGAAAGTTTTTCTCAATCTCAAGTCAGTCAACTCTGTGTTCTGAATAATAATTTTGTTTCTTTACGAAATTATCTATTACTGCTCTTGCTTTTGTTTGCATCTCCTCGTGGCCATGTATTTTGACTAGTGATGCTTGATGTTTTTTTTATTACCTGTATTTGGAACTTGGGCTTTGGGTATCACTTATTTTTGACCCAGCATAACCACATCATTGGGGCGATGAATCAGTTATTTAACCCCAAAACAGAGGGGCAGTTCCTGGAGACCAGCGGCTCCAGCCTCTACCACCTTCACCAGCATCACCCCACCACTACCTCCTCACCCTCCTCACCTCTGTAGCCCTTGTAGAGTATCCACTTATATTTCACAGGCCTTGGACTCTCTTGGAAGAAAATTAAGTTTTTGATGAGGTTCTGAGTCTCATAAAAATCACTCTCCTCACACAATACTCTGATACCATCTCCTGCTCACTTTTAGGCCAGATTTCCACAAAAAGAATCTTTCAATTTGTGACTACACACAGAAAAGCCTTTTAAATGCCTGAAAAAATGAGATTGCCCTTATATCATTTCCAGTCTCATCACTTTCTACATCAGGCAGGTCTAAAAAGCAAGTAAGGAGGCTGCCAACAAATAGTCAATGGCTCAGAGAGAAGCAAAGGTAAGGTACTGGCCCCCTAACATCCTTGCCCAGAGATAAAGGCTGCTAGAATGGCCCTAACCAATACCATCTAGTTTTTTTTTAATTGAAGATGGATTTATTTCAGGAACCAATACCATCTAAAACCCAAGGTGCTCGGGGGCCCTGTTGTTGATCAACAATCAGAATTTTGCCCTGCATGTGCCCAACAGGCTCATCTAACTTGGAGGGTAAGAGCTTATGCTTTGGATTCACAAGGTAGAATCCCCACTCTGTCATTGCCTAGTTGTTTGAGTGTGGGTGCATATTTTATCTCTTTGAACCTCACTTCCCTCATCTGCAAAACTAGGATGATGGCATTTATTTTATAGTGAGCCAAGAATAAAATAAAATATTTTAAATATCTACCACAATGCGTGGCACATAGTAATGGCTCAAAACAGTAGTTATATCATGCATCTAGCTAAAAAAGTCCAGGAAAAAAAAAAATCTATGGCCAGGTGTGTTGGCTCATGCCCGTAATCCTAGCATTCTGAGAGGCTGAGATGGATGGATTGCTTGAGTTCAGGAGTTTGAGACCAGCCTGAGCAAGAGTGAGATCCTGTCTCTAAAAATAGCTGGGCATTGTGGTGAGCACTGGTAGTCCCAGCTACCTGGGAGGCTGAGGTAAGAGGGCAGCTAAGGCAAGAGGATCACTTGAGGCCAAGAGTTTGAGGTTACTGTGAGCTATGTTGCTACCATGGGCAACAAAGTGAGACTCTGTCTCAAAAGAGAAAAACAAAAACAAAATCTCTCTCCACTTGGGGCAGGTCCTTTCCCCACTGTTAATTGTAGGACAGTGAGTTTCCATCTCCCTCCACAATAGGTTGTAGATACCACATAACAGAGATTATGTAGGTTACAGATACCATATCCGATTTGTCAGGAAAGTGGGCATTGATCATTCTCCTCTAGGCCCACATTGCTGCTTTCAGGGAGGATTTCCCACATTAAAAGTAGTCCTGTGGAAGATAGTACTCTACCCCTAGGCTCTATGGCTGGCCCCAGAGACCAGTGAGGTCTCTTCAGGGGAGTGCAGGGCCAGTGGCACAATTTCCTTCCTGTGAGGAGGACTGGTTTCGGCAGTATTGCCACAGTCTAACAAGCTGAAAAGATCCCCTCCCCCAGGGGGACCCAACTCACAGGCTTCTGGGAGAGCTAGGCTGTGCCACCAGGGAGATGCAGAGGTGGCTCCTGGTTGAGGAGTGAGGTGATGACAGAAGAGTAGATGGATGATGGAATGTGGACTTTCAGCCCTGACATCAGAAAGAAAAGAGAGAACTGAGGATTGCCAGCCTATGCTAACAAATGAGTGTCCTGTCCAAGAAACTAAGGACTCTGAGTGTCCTGAACCAGGGGAAGCTAGTTAGAGAATGGCATTGGTCCGGGGAGCAGTGAAGAAAAAATTTCAATAAGGGACCTGGGCTAGGGATCTAGGATGTTGAGAAAGAACTCTCAGCTGGGGACTAGGTTTTAGTTGGCCCCCTGGTTAACCAGGCAGAAACTTTATTCCCCAGCCTCCCTTGCAGCTAGGGAAAGACCTGTAGCTAAGTACCCACCAAAGGGATGCAAGCGGAAGCGATGGAAGCAATGGTCTGCCCTCCTCTTTCTCTTTCTTCCTACATTCATTCTGTTCATAATTATTTAGTCTCAACCCAAGACTTTTAATACTTGAGTCAGTAACTGCCTCATAAATTTATCCCCAGCCAGTCTCTCCATGAACTTCAGATATGCACATCTACCCCTTTATGATGCCTCCATTTAAATGTGTCCTAGGAATATGGCATTCTGCATGTCCCAAAAGGAAACTTCTGTCCTTCCCTCTAAACCTGCTCCTCCAAGAGCCTTTTTATCTTCTTCACTCATAGCAGCCTCATCTTTCTGGTCACGCAGGGCAAAGTGCTGACAATTGTCCTGGACACCTCTTTCTTACTTACTCTGTCAGCAAATCCTGCTGGCTTGACCTACTTGAAATCAGCTTCACTGCCCTCACCAGCCATAGGCTATCAAAGACTTTTGCATGAACCATTTAATAGTCTCTTAACTGATCTCCCTGCTTTTACTTGTACTTTATGCCGTCTCAAAGAAGTCTCTGTTCACAGAGAAGCCAGAGTGATGATTATTTTAGATTTAAAGTCACATGAGGACACTCCTCAGCCTACAGTCCCCTAAAGGCTTCCATCTTACTCCAGAAAAACCCAAACCCTTACATTTGCCTTGGGGGACCCTCCTCCCTGTTTCCTGCCACATCTCTGTCTTGCCCTCTGCTTCTTTCTCTTTTGCTCAATCTGTATGTGACATGCCACATTTTTGTATTCCTACGGCAGGTCGGGCATGAACCTACCCTAGGGCCTTTGAACTACCTATGCCCTCTGCTTGCTTTCCCTCAAATGTCTCTGGAGCTTATTCTCTTGTTTCCTTTTAGTTTTTGCTTAATTGGCTCCCTCTTGATGAGATCCACCTGGCCACCATATTTAAATGTAATTGACCTTCCCCGACTATCTACCCTTTACTCTGCCTACCTTTCTTCTTGGTTATTATCATCTTCTGACATACTACATGGCTTTGTGGATGTTTATTTCTGCCCCACCCTACCTCTGCCCCAGCCCAGCTCTCATGAGAACAGGGATTTTGATCTGTTTGTTCACTGCAGTATCTCTAGTACTTCCACCTAGGGGGGGAAAGCACTGTTTTCCAGGTAAGTCTTGGGTATATTGTTTTATTTACTTCCTGGACTGCTAAACTATTGAGGCTTTAACATGAAAGAAATAGAAATCTTCTACTCACTGCCTGTAGCTCAATGGTGAGGATGCCAACCACATACACTGAGGCTGGTGGATTCCAACCAAGCCCAAGCCTATTAAATGATGACAACTGCAACAACAACCACAGCCCAGGTGTTGTGGGTTTCAACAACGCCCAGGCGTTATGGTGGGCACCTGTAGTCCCAGCTACTTGGGAGGCTGAGGCAAGAGAATTGTGTAAGCCCAAGAGTTTGAGGTTGCTGTGAGCTGTGATGCCACCACACTCTACTAAGGGTGACACAGTGAGACTGTCTCAAAAAAAAAAAAACCTTCTACTTTGAGTCACTGTCATTTGGGCTCTGTTAAAACAGCTAAACAAAATCCTACTTGATTTCAGTTTTAAAAATATACATAATACAGATGTAATATATGTTATATATAATATACACATATATTAAAAACCTAATTCTCAAGGAAAAGAGAATTTTCAGCATGCAAAAAGAATGAAATTTTCTTTGGGTTCACCCCTTCTGTATGCAAATTGCTTCAAGATTCTTGCCTTAAATTTTTTTTTTTTTTTATTGTTGGAATTTCATTGAGGAAACAAAGAATCAGTTTACACTGCTTGCATTTGTTAGATAAAGTCTCTCATTTTTTAAAATTTTTTTCTCTTATAATTGTATCCCATCCCCAAGATGTCATACCCCCATGTGTCATACACCATGACCCCCACTCTTTACCTCTCTTCACTGCCCCATTCCCCACCATGTACTAGCATCAATTGTACTCATCAGAATTGAGTACATTGGATTCTTTCTTCTCCATTCTTGTGATGCTTTACTAAGAAGAATGTATTTTAACTCCATCCAGGTTAATACAAAAGATGTAAAGTCACTCTCCTTTTGTGGCTCAATAGTATTCCATGAGATATGTATATATATAAATCCATTCCATGTATATATATAAATCCATTCCTGGGTTGGTGGGCATTTAGTTTGTTTCCACAATTTGGTGATTGTAAATTGAGCAGCAGTAAACAGTCTAGTACTATCAGGACCCAGGACTGACCAGGTCTTGGCCTGGCTTGGGTAAGGCTCTGGACCCGGACCGCTAAGCAACCTTGCTCAGGAACAGTTTCTCTTGGTTACTTGAGGGCTATCTACTTTAGCTGGAGAGAGAGAGTATCTTAGAGTAAAGCAGTCTTCTTAGAAAGATAGGTCTTTAGTAGAGCTTGGTAATCTTTGGCAGAGAGATGCCATGCTGGCATTCTGCATGCAGAAGAGATAGAGTGAGTGAGTTCGTGATAGAAAGTGCACGGTTTTTGACTGCCTTCTCCTTCAGCCTAACATAAGGCTGATCTCAAGCTTCTCAACACCACAGGTGTAGAGACTGCCAATTCACCACTGCTCTCATCTTGTTAGAACTAAATCTCTCTCCATGCCCTTTCACCAAGGTGTTCCATTACAGGTATTTCTTATAACTCTCACTCCTCCTAGCCATAAGCTATACGGGCTGCTACA
>NW_003852411.1:11238882-11241776 GCF_000181295.1 Otolemur garnettii | reverse complement strand
CTCATCAGAATTGAGTACATTGGATTCTTTCTTCTCCATTCTTGTGATGCTTTACTAAGAAGAATGTATTTTAACTCCATCCAGGTTAATACAAAAGATGTAAAGTCACTCTCCTTTTGTGGCTCAATAGTATTCCATGAGATATATATATGTATATATATAAATCCATTCCTGGGTTGGTGGGCATTTAGTTTGTTTCTACAATTTGGTGATTGTAAATTGAGCAGCAGTAAACAGTCTAGTACTATCAGGACCCAGGACTAACCAGGTCTTGGCCTGGCTTGGGTAAGGTTCTGGACCCAGACCGCTAAGCAACCTTGCTCAGGAACAGTTTCTCTTGGTTGTTTGAGGGCTATCTACTTTAGCTGGAGAGAGAGAGTATCTTAGAGTAAAGCAGTCTTCTTAGAAAGATAGGTCTTTAGTAGAGCTAGGTAATCTTTGGCAGAGAGATGCCATGCTGGCATTCTGCAGGCAGAAGAGATGTCAGAGTGAGTGAGTCCATGATAGAAAGTGCATGCTTTTTGACTGCCTTCTCCTCCAGCCTAACATAAGGCTGATCTCAAGCTTCTCAACACCACAGGTGTAGAGACTGCCAATTCACCAATGCTCTCATCTGGTGAGCTCTCTCGTCCTTGTTAGAACTAAATCTCTCTCCATGCCCTTTCACCAAGGTGTTCCATTACAGGTATTTCTTATAACTCTCTCTCCTCCTAGCCATAAGCTATACGGGCTGCTACATTTCCCCCACTTTTTATATATAAACAAACTAATTTCTAATGTGGGGAAAGGGTAGTTCCTCCTATTATCTAGCCCTTTTCTTTCTAGGCAAAAGATGGTAATTGTCAAAGTTCAGAATTCCAGGCATGGTATGGGCTCTTTAAATGAGGAAGCCCAATACAAATGTAAACTATTAGCTGCTGCTAGGGAAAAACAATGATTGTAATGTTAATTCCCTTAAAAGTCTTTTTAAAATGAAAAAACAAACTGAGAAAATCTTTGCTTTCCTTGCAATCCTTGCAAGCAAGGATTTTTCTCTCACCATTCCAAAGGTTTTGCTACTCATGGTCCTAAATCCACCCTTTACAGATCTCAAAAGACTGTTACTCGTGGACTAATGGTTCCACATTTCACAGTTCCTCTCAAAGGCTGTTACTCATGGTCCTTTAGTGGTAACAACCTTCACAATTTCTCGGTAGCAGAGTTTTTCCTGCTTTCAAGCTGCTTTTCCAGCAGAATTTTTCCTAATTGATTCCAGAATCTTTTTTCAAATGGAGCTCCCTAGCACAAATGTGGTTTAACTCTTACTCTTCCCTGCCTTTGTTCTCCCTCTCATAATTTTCCAAAGGCTTCCCTTGCTTCTGAGTGTCCCTTTCCCCTTTGGGCTGTGTCCAGGCTTTTTAGCTGGACCTGGTTATAGTACACAGACGCTGATGAGAGGTTGGTTACCCCTTCACTGTGCAGGATAAACAAATATTCCACAAACATATTTAATCTAATTATTCTCCATCATCCATTGTTCTGGCTTAATTTCCTCAGTTTTATGTTGAGGCACCACAGGTCTAACCAAGCTGGCAGAGTGCTCCCATAGTATAGAATTGAATTATATTGTTTTTTCCAAGAATGGTTTGAAATGAAAATATTAAAGAAACTGTTTTAACTTTGTTCATTTACCAGTGGGTCCTGATTCTGGCCCAACTGATAATTTCCCTACAATAAGGATGTTTCATCTCTGTCAATTTGAGAACGGCATTTGTTTGCCCAATGAAAGCCTTTTTACACTTGGGACATAAACCTGGAGGTTTATATGCTCTTTGTTCCTTTTCTTTAGCATTCTTTTAAACACTTTTCTCCTATGGCCTAGCTTCCCACATTTATGGCATTTGATGTTCACTGGGGGATTTACCCTCTGTTCTTCCAGCTGCCCAATTTGAGTTGTGATGTCAATATGGCATTTACCTGCTTCTACTATAAGATTCATCTAATCTCTCAACTGTTTTATATCAGCTGCCATGATTTTAATCTCATCTTTAAGCTGTTTCATCTGATACTTCAACTGCTGTATCTCATTTATCCATGATTTTTCTCTACTTTCTTTGGGCCTTTTACTTTTTACAATCTTTTTTCAGGTCTTAGAACCTTTGGCTTCCTTAAAGGGACAGGAACTCTTTAGTGGTTTCTTTTTACTCTGGAGTCTTAGTTGTTTTACAAAACTTCACTTCCTCTGTGTCTTCACGAGCCTCCTTAATCTACGTCAATTCTTTTCTTTTTAAACAGAACTCTTAACTGCCAAAAAGGGATTTGGGCTTTGGTCTCTCAAAAGCTACTTCCTGCTGGCAATGGGTGAAAATATAGGGGGAAGGCAGGAAGTTCTCTGTCCTAATAAACTCTTGCAACCTATTCCCAAACTTTTCTCTTTGCTGTTTTACCAAGGCTTTTCTCACCCTTGAGGCTAAAGGCTTGTTTACTAAAGTTTCTTATCTCCTAGTTCTATCTTTTCTCTTTCCCTCTTGTCTAAAGGCTTTTTTTCTGCTTTTTTTCCTCCAGCTGCTTCACAGAAAAGGCTAAAGGCTTTTATCAGCTTTTTTTCCCACAAAAGAAGTAGTTAGAATTTGGAAAGAGAAAATGTGGGAAGAAGAGGAAATGTCAGCTGTCTTCCTTAGATATTTCTTTTCCCTCTAAGTATTTCTATTTCTTTTTTTCTTATTTGTTAAAGCTTATTTCCCTCTCGGTCCGCATTCACTGAATCCTGCTCATAGCACCATTTGTCAGTGGTGTTCACTATCCCGCTTCTGGCACCACTTGTCAGGGCCTGGGACTGGTCAGGTCTCAGGCCGGCTTAGGTAGGTTCTGGACTCGGACCCCTAAGTTACCTTGCTCAGGAACAGTTTCTCTTG
>NW_003852411.1:11217220-11237814 GCF_000181295.1 Otolemur garnettii | reverse complement strand
GAGATCAGCCTGAACTGGAGTGAAACACCATCTGTAAAAATAATCGGGCATTATGATGGGCGCCTATAGTCCCAGCTACTCGGGAGACTGAGGCAAGAGGATCTCGTGAGCCTAAGAGTTTGAGGTTGCTGTGAGCTACAGTATGATGCCAGGGCACCCTCCCAAAGGTGATAAAATGAGACCCTGTCTCAGAAAAAAAAAAAAGAAAAGAAAAGCGCTGTGGAGGAGATGAGAGTTCGCACCATTTTATTTTTAGCACTTCTGTTTCCATGACAGCCGAGAGAAAGAGCATAAACACTTGTTGCAGCCGAACATACACCAGGTGATTGTCTTACCAGTTTGGGCCTTTTGGTTCCTGGTGGGGACTCTCTTGGTGGCTTGCAGATGTCCTCCTTCTCACAGTGTGTCCATGTGGCAGTGAGAGAGAAAAAAGAGCTCTCTCTCTCCCCCCTGCTTTCCTTATAAGTTCGTGAATCCCATCCTGTGGGCTCACCTTCATAACCTCATCTAACCCTAATTATTTCCCAAAGGCCCTGTCTTCAAATCCTACCACATTTAGGGCTAGGGCTTCAGTGAATGAATTTGGGAGGGTCACAGTCAGTACATGGCAGCAATTAGAAACAGCAAGAAGTAAAATTGAGTGTGTGGTATGTGCCAGGCACTTAGGCAATCCTGAGAGAAAATGTCAAGGGGGGTGTGGGCAGGAGATATCCCAGGCTCTCTTCCTGAGGGAGAGGTTCTGCTGTCTTTTGCCCAAAGCATCTTGAGACCCCACTGCATCCTAAAGAGAATGGGGTGGGGAATAGGAGAGCTGCCTTAGGGTTCAGCTGTAAGACTTACCTCTCTCCCAGGCTGCAGCTCCAGCAGAAACCTACCACAAATCCAATTTGAAAGTTCCACTCAATTCCAGTGAATTCAAGAAGTGTGTTCTATGCACTTACAACATGCTGGACACCATGTGAGTCACTGGGATGTGGCCTCTGCCCTCCTAGGTTGGTTGGAGAGACAGGTGTAAATAAGCTACCTGCTGCGGAATGAGGCACATGGAGTAGAGCCTTGCCTCAGATAAGAGCACAATAGCACCAGACCAAAAAAAATGTATTCTGAAAACCGAAACTTAGGTGACATTTGGGCTGGGGGGAGGAACTACTGACTCTGAGTTCACGAGCTGGCCACAGGGCTTCTTGGATGCTCCACAGACCAGGGAGCAGGAAGGACCTCAGAGCCGCTGCTTTTAAGGGTAAATGCCTACATAAAATGATTGAGGAATACCAGAAAGTATCCAAATATCCTTTGCTACCACCTGCCTTGAGGCCTGGAATGCCAACTTTCAACTATTTTTTAAGAGATCCTTAAAGCTCTTTGTTCATTGAGAGACACACATTACTAGGCCAGAGTTCCACAGGAAGGAGTAATCAACTAACTTAATGCAACAGATTCCCTTGAACATCTATCCTGTAACAAACACAATGAATTAACAAGATGCTCACATTTTAAAGAAAGATACTGGCTTATAGCTAGATAATTATGACTCAGGGACATGTTGCAATCTCAAAAGTATTTGTTTCTCTATTCAATGTTAATTGAAACCTGCTTTGTTCCAGACCCTGTGCTTGATTGGATAGGATAGTGAGTAAGAGAGAGAGCATGATTGCTGTCATGGAACTTATGTTCTCATCCTGGTAAGAGATAGGCTTTTTAAAAACACATAAACACGTCAATTAGATAATTTCAGACAGTGATTGCTGCTATGATGTTAAAAAAAAAATCAGAGTTGGGAACGACTTTGGATAAAGAAGGCCCCTCTAAGAAGAAAGGATGCAGCTGAGGCCTAGAAGATGCGAAGGAACTAGCACACCAAATCTGGCAGGACAACACTCCAGGCAGAGGGAATGGCAAGACCTGTGGCCCTGAGAAGGCAGTGGTCTTGGCACTCTTGAACAAAGATGAGGCCAGTGTGGATGGAGGTCAAGCCTGCAAGACAGGCAAGCGAAAGACAATGTAGTTGCGGACTTGGCCAGTTCATGTACATGACGGTGAACAGTTTGGATTTTCCTCTAACTGCAACGGGAAGCCATTGGAGGACATTAAGCAGGAAGTAAGTGCCCTGATCCAATTCACATTTTTTATACAGGATTAATTTGGGGATGACAAGTACGGAAGTAGAAGTCAGTGATGAGGCCAATGTTTCAGTCCAAATGAGAAACGATGGTGGGTTGAGCCCGGCAGTGGAGAAGAAGGGCTGTGAAGTGATCTGGGATCTGTTTTGGTGGCAGAACCGGCAGGACTTGCAACTAGATTGGATGGAGATGTGTGAAAAAAAATCAAACAAGACTGACACTTTGGAGGCGATTAGGTGCATGCTAACTTTCACAATCTGGGTATCCTCTGCCTATTTATGGTGAAATTAGTCTTGGGATTCAAAGAGACCAACTGGGGAGGAGAAAAGAGAGCAGACCAACTGCTCGAGGATTAGGCTGGGGGCACTCAGTTTTTAGTGGTTGGGCAGAGAAGGCACTGACAAGGGACATTGCGGAGAAGCAACCAGTGGGAAGAAAAGCAGGTGAGAGCAGAATTGAGGATGCTAAAGACAGTTTCAAGAACTAGAGACAGACCACACCCAACAGTGTGACTCACTAACCTGGGTTTACATCCTGGCTCTTCCGCTTACAACCTGTGAGAACTTGGGGAGCTTACCAATTGGATCTGAGACTTAGCTGTCTCTTCTACAAAATGAGAACAACCACATCTTATAGCACCATGGATACTGCTGGATGCCATATGGAAAAGCTAGCTAGGTGCTAAAAACCAGTAGGTGCTCCATTAATAGTCATGTTATTATTTTCACTGTCATCATCTCGCCTATGTTGCCTGTCCAGTACATTCTGAGTGGGCAACCTCCTCTCTTCTCTGTGTAACTGCCACTTATAGTTGGCAAGCCCCAGCACAGAGTCACCTGGCCTGACACAGTACCTCAGATGAGCTACCTGCTCAGTAAAATGTTTGTGGTAATGACACCTGAATGAGAAATACTTATGGAATGTCAACAGGAACTCTCAGAGAATTCAAGCAGAGGGGGAAATGAACTCTCAGAGAATTCAAGCAGAAGGGAAAGAGTACCTTCTTTCTCTGTCTACAAAGAAACCCAGGGCCCACAATGTTCCAGAACTACTAGAGGCCCCCAAATAGCTCCTTTTCCCACTTTTAGAAAGCAGGACGTCCTTTCTTGAAAACTACCCACGAATTACTTATTATTTTCTATTGCATATATTATTGATACTACTCTCTAAAGTGGAAATGTCACTCAAAGAAAGTCAGACTTAATGTGATGATTCACAGCTTTATTAAGTATGCCTCACAAATTGTCAGGTAAGAACTACTGCCTTAAGATCATGGAAAACTAGTGCCAGTGGTTCTAGATGGAATGAAATTCATGCAACTAGGTGCTCAATAAACATTGAATGAATGAATAAGCTTTCTAGGGAAGGCTCCTTTGGCATATACCCCTTTTGGGTTTCATCCAGAATTGCTCTAGACTGCTAATCAAGTTCCACAGTGCCCACATGTGAGTTAACAATAACACCATATCTATTTATACAGTGCTCTGTACAAGTTGCAGGATTTGGGCCAGTAGCTCAAACTGTCTGAGTCTCAGGTTCCTTAGTTCTTAATAGGGGATAATAAACCCTGTTTTGCAAGCTTACTGGGAGAATTAAATCAGATAACTGTGATAACTACCCCTGTGGTGCAATTGACAAGAAGACTCTTAGCAGAATGGCCTCTCACTTCTTGCACATAAGCTTTTCCCAATAAAATTGACTGGTGTCATCTAGGCATATACTCCTTTTGTTAGAGACGTGTGGCAGGCACTCTGCCAGGGACTGGCACATCGGCTACCCAGCTCATCCCTCACAAACAACCAGGTTGATTAAGAGGCCCTGAGAGTTACTAGCAAGGACTCCTCAGCTAGTAAGTGGCTCCCTGAACTCAGACAACTTAGCACGTGGCGTTGGCCAGCCCGCTGGCCCTGCCATCTCCATCACCCTGAGGCTTGTTTGGACTTTGGGTTTCAGGGAAATGCTTCTTGTATTCTGTGTTCTGTAGTTTTGTATAGACATAGACCACCAGATCTGGAAATTTATTCTGAAAATACGAGGAAGGGTCTCCAATTACTGCCTTTATCCTGAAAGGAAACACAAACAGTTTGGCATGCTGGTCTCAGATTTTTCTTCCCCCTTTCACGGCACCCACCCAGCCCCAAAGATCTCTGTGCCCTCTTGATTTCTAGAGCAGAATGAGGAAGAATCTGGAATCTTTGGAATCTGACGTAGCAAGATTTATCTCCTGACTCAGTTCCTAAATTTACGTAAACTAATTCTGCAACCTTTGGCCATTTAATCTTTTTGAACTTTAGGTTTTTTATTCACAGACAGAAATTAATACCACACCGTCATAATTCCCTGCGTACAATTCCAAAATCCAGAAAAACCCTAAACTGCAAGGTTTTTTTGTGAGTTTGCCTCTGACATTTTTGGCAGCAAAAGCTAATTTAACTCACTTGGGGCTATTTCTAGACTTTTGCGATGCTACATTCGTTTTACACAGTCATCAGGCCTCCTTTTGTTATTTTACACAAGGAAATCACTAGCTTCAGTTCAATTTGTTTTACGTTTTTTCTAGCAAAAGCTAAAAAGAAGGATGGGAGCCTACTGGACACATCCATCGTTAATTTTAAAGCCCCTTTTCTAAACAGAGGATTACTTTTCTTTCATCAAAATAAATTTTCTTCTTTCCATAACAGATAAAATTTTAGAATTGGAATTTCTAATCATTCTCATTTCACGTATGATATATAGAAATGAAACAATACTTACTTTTTGTTCTTTTTTTCATCAAGGTGTTCTCCTATATTCCTAATGAACTTTAGCAGATCACCCACAGTGTTCCGGTAGTAATTTCCCTTGTCTGCATAGAACTCATTCATTTTTCCCATAACACATTTCTCAATCTGAAAAACAAAGCATAAGACAAAAATATGGTAGCAACACAAAATAAGCCCTGATGGAATGTAAATTCCAAAAGGCAAAAATATAAATTTGAATATATGCTATATGTACAATTACTACTAGTTAATAAAGCAAATTCACAGAGAGAAAGAATGAAATTAAATATATACCAAAACGTTAAGATAATTGTGTCTGGATGTGGAATTGCAAGTGACTGTAAATGTATGTGTCTATTTTCCAAGTAAATGGTTTTTGTGAAAAATTAAAGATATTAAAATAATGGGGCAGCACCTATGGCTCAAAGGAGTAGGGCGCCGGCCCCATATACTGGAGGTGGTAGGTTCAAACCTGGCCCCAGCCTAAAACTGCCAAAAAAAACCAATAATAATAATAAATAAAATAAAATAAAATACGGTTTAAAAAGATCTTTTGACTACTAGAAAATTTGCTCATTGTCTATACGGTATTTTTATCCTGTGGCCACCCTTCCAAGTTCACGCTTGATCATATGTCCTTCTTAGAGACGGCTGTTCAGATTAAAACCAGGTCTACCAGCCACTGCCAAAATGAGTGTGGTTGTTTTTGTTTGTTTGGTTTGGTTTTTTAAAGTATATTTCCGAGAGGTTACTTGTTTCTCCTTGCCTCTGGGGTCCCAGGGTAACTTCTTTCATATTAAGGCCTTCTTTCTCTATGCTTGTTGCTTCTGTGGACAGTTCTCATGTTTAGAAAGAGTTTGGGCCAAGAGAGCAGGATGCAACAGCCATGAAGCCAGGGCTCACTTAGGAAGCACAGCTGGTGACTAGACCAATACTCATGATGACACCGCTGCCACTTCCCTGGTGCACTGTGAGCAGAGCACACATGAGAAACGCTGGGTGGGCCTGTGCTCTGCATGGCACCAGCTGAGAATAAGTACGGTCATATACAAGGAAAACTTGGACTCTAGACCTGTGCTGACAAAACTAATTGTGTGACTGAAAATGAGCAAGTCACTGAAATCAACAGGAAAAACCTAAAATGGCAAATAAATGGTAAAACTTGATATCAACCAAAATTCAATGTGAGTCAATAAAATGTAAGGGAAAGAACCAATGAATTGGAAAACAAAAGGTTTTTTTCCTCCCAGCTCTGTCACTCTCTGGTTGTCCAGCCACCGGTAATTTGGGTACCATCTCTGAGCCTCAGTCGCCTCAACAATTGAATAAGCTGGTGGACAAGATGCCATTGTAGCTTTGTGCAGTAGAGTGGCTTAAGCACATGTCATCTGCGGCCATTCTTCCCAGGTTCAAACCCTGTTGCACCTCTTACTGGCTCTGTGCAGTTGGAAAAATTATTTGTGCTTCAGCTTGCCTATCTGTGAAATTATTATCTCAAAGGCTGTTATAAGGATTAAATGTGGTAACTCATATTTAAAGTCCTAAGAACTGTGGCTACCATGTAGTCAAGCACTACATAATAGTTAGCTACCACTGTCATCTGCTCTGATTTTAAATTTCTCTATTTCTACAAATTTAAGTTTTAGCTGAGATTTTATAGACATTTATTTAGCAAAGCACCATGGCTGCCCACTCTATGCGAGGGATGCAGTAACAGGCAGGGTGACGGGCTGTCTCTGTCCTCATGGAACTTAACAGCTAGTGAGGAAAATGGACCTTAAGTCAGCAGTTATTGAGTATGATGTATGGTCTAGAGGCAAATGAAGGAAGGAAAGCAAAACAAAAACTGGGAACAAAGAGGTAGGAGAGAAGCAGAGTCCCAGGTCAGTCCTAGGATAGAGGAGCTGGAGCTGTTGGTTTCGGTCAAAGACCTGCAGATTTCGGATTCTCCCATAGTACTTTGCATATGTCCCTGGGGGGCCCAGCAAGCATCACGTAGCACCATTTCTGCGGGTTTCCCTGCCCCACAGGGACTAGGCTACATTCAGCTTTGTATGTTCAGGGCCTGATATTTGATAGATATTTGTTAATTAACAATAATGAAAGTTCTGATAATAGTGACCAGATTGAGATGGTGATTGATTGCGTATCATCTCACTATGCCGTATTTAGTTCAAGTTAGAAGAGGGGGAATTTGAAAGAACACCTTTTCTTGTAGTCTGTTTCCTCAAGTAGAATGTAGATTTGTATGTGGATCCTCAGAGCTGGGTCGTTTGTAGGTAGGGAACCGAAACGCCTCATGGTGGAGCACCTCCCAGAGGTGAAGCTCCATTGAGTCAGCTGCTCTTGTCATAATGGTCATAGAATGATCAGCCAGGCTTGTGGGAAAGGCTCATGGGCTGGGACAAGGCCATCCTAAGGAAGAGCCTGAATAACAATCTATCGGGGCCTACTCTGCCTAAGGACAAAGCAAATGAGAGTTTACTTTGAGTCTCGGCAAGAGAGGGAGAGACCCAGCCCCAGAAAGGGGCTGCGGAGACCTGTCAGAGGCAAGAGGGCCTGGGCTGGGGAGGGAGGGAAAGAAAATCACCTTTTTCAGTCCTTGCATGGCCCACAATATAAAATAAGTTAGAAAAACTAACATAAAACATTGCACAGATTCTTATTCCTGAAATAACTCCTAGACCACAGGAACTGTTCGTACCTTTTTAGTCCACTTAGCAAAACTATAGGGACATTCAGATGTTTCAGGTTCCAGTAACTTGAGGATCTCACTTTTAGGCTTTCGCGTTTTGATGTCCGATTCATTTCCCACATTCCTAAGTGTCCTGTAGCGGCTGAGGATGACAGAATTATTGTGATCATTTCATCCTTCCCACTCTTTCCTGAAATGTAAAACTACTAGATTTTGACTTTTAATGAAAGTCGTTAATGATGTCTTCACAAATTCCGCACTCTTCTCCCCTCTTCACATTCTTCAGAAGAGGAAACCAGAATCCAAAGAAGTTAAGTCATCTCTCCAAGGACACACAGCCAGTAAATGTCAAGCCGAGAGAGACAAGCTGGGTCTGATGATTCTCACCCTCAACTCTAGCTTGTGTCAGCTCACTCTCCCATCCCCTGGAATATTGAATCAAATTTTACTTACCTCTCCCAAGACCAAAAGAAAGGATGACCCAGCAAGTCATTCAGACAGTCCCTCACATTGTCCCCAGGGTGGAACAGATGATGAATGAGGTCTTTCGTTTCCTCATCTGGAGAAAGTGGAACCACTTCTTCATTACTTTGAGCCTTTAGCTTCTCAAATGAGATGTTTTCCTTCTTGACCACATACAGGACCAGCCGTCCAAGGACCTACAAAAGCCACAAGTCAAGCCAGAGATTCTTATGAGTTATTTCTTTATCTGGATAATCTTGGAAGGTGTGGTGCAGAATAGAAGCAAACGGAAGACAGGAGGGATCTCAGGGAGTCTGCAGGCTTGTTAGGAAGAGAAGATTCAAATTTGTGCACAGATAACTCTTCAGGCAGTGTATGGCCCACACAATTTAGGTTTACAAAGAGCAAAAGATAATTCTGGGCCAGAAAGGAAAAGAGCCTCAAATGTAAGGACAGCATATAGATGAACTGAGGAAAAGGAGACTGGCTTAAACAGCCTGTCTGGAAACTGGGTCTTTGGGTCTGGGGCTACGTCAGACAGCAGATAGAGCAACCAGGCCAGGCCAAATGGGGCACAGTTTCAGGGTCTCAATGGTTTGGGCCATAGGAGCTGGGCCATGGCAGGAAGGAAAGGCAGAAAAAAAGGTCATCTTAGGGAAAAGCAAAACCTGGAGCCCCCACACCAAGAGGCTGGACACATGGATGGAGAATCCTTGCCCATTAGGCTTACAGTTCAGCACACGGGACCTCTTCAGGAGAGTCATGGTCAGCCTGGAAGTTCTGCTCTGCAGAGGCCAGTCTCCATGTTTTCTCAGGAGCAGCAGCTACCTTAGGGTCTCAACGGTTTGGGCCAAGCCTAGGCTCTTTCAAGATGGGATGACCCCATCCCTCCCAAGTGTTCTCAGAGGCCCTCAGTATCTGGCCTTCCTCAGAGCTTAGCTCCCAAGTTTGAAAGGAGTAGGGGAAAAAATCTCATTTACTTTGTTCTGAGGCAGAAAAATAACTCCTGCTTGTATTATGGAGATAACTTCAAAAATCCCTCCTGGAAGTTATTTGCAGAAGAGATGTGGCATGCTCCATTTATTTACTTATTTAGCTAGCAGAGGAAGACAGAGATTCAAAGAGACACAGAAAGATGCCACAACAACCACTGCCTCCACCCTGACGTAGGCCGTCATCTTCAAACCTCTGCTAGGGAGAAGCCCAAGGAAATACATGGTCTGTAGGGGAGTACAGACAGTGAGCAAGACAGGGCAAAGCCTTGAAAGTTCTTTTCTTCCTGGTTAACACAGGGACATCTTGCTCAGCACCCGGTGCTCAGTGGTTATGGCGCCGGCCACATGCATCAGAGCTGGTGAGTTCGAACCTGGCCTGGGCCTGCTGAACAAACAAACAACAACAACAAAAGATAGCCAGGCATTGTGGTGGGCGCCTGTAGTCCCAGCTACTAGGGAGGCTGAGACAAGAGAATCGCTTGAGCCCAAGACTTTGAGGTCGCTAGGAACTGTGATGCCACAGCACTCTACTGAGGGTGACAAAGTAAGACTATCTCAAAAAACAAAACAAAAACACAGGGACATCCTCTAATTGTTCATAGGAAAGGCGGCAATGAGCAAGTAAAGAAGCAGAAGGAAGAAAAGGTGAGCTGGGTTGTAGAAATTACCTCTAGATCTCTCTTGATTTCCTGTGGATCTCCAGCCCATTTGATGCTCTTATCAAAGTCTGCCAGCCGAACAGCATTCTTAGAATCTAAGGGATAGTTTGCAGAAGTCCATTGAAAATATCAATCTCCATGATGTGAGAGTCGGTTGATTTAAATAAACATGTAGCCATCCATCACCTCTGAGGAAGGTAATAAAAAATCTTACATCTGTATTGTTATTTATTCCTCAAAACACCATCATGCACACTGTTTTGTTTGATCTATCAAGTATCTGCCAAAAGCAGGACTTTTTATTTTATGTTTTCCAGGCCAGGGGGAGGAAGAAATGAGGCTTAATTTAACCAGCACCTCATTCATGTAGTTCCTGGGGAAAACAGTACCGATTTGTAACAGAGATGCTGCTGGGAGTTCAGGTTACATCCTACGGCTAAAGAACATCTAACCAACAAAGTTCAAAATCCAAGGCTGTCCACTACAGCAAGGGGGCCAGTCACAGCCCACTATGACACTTGAAACGGTTATCAGGGATCAGTGAAGCGTTTGTAAATGAGTCACTGCTTCCCTGTCCACTCCAGAATCATTTCCCTTGAATGAAGTCACTGAGTCCTCAGAAAAGGGATGGATGGATGAGAGGGTTCAGGGACGGGGCAAAAGGCGGACCGGCAGCAATTTGTCTTCTGAGAGGTGGTTCCTGGCTTCTCGCTTAAAGGAGTCTGAGAAGGAAGGCTGGGTAACACTAAATAGGGCAGTGATCAATTCTGTGCTTCTGGAACCTCTTTGATTCTGAACATAGGCATCAAAGTTGTGTGGGAACCCAGAGTCTGATACAAATGAACCCATTAGGCTTTTCAATAAGCTTTTACTGAGGGATAAAATGACAGGTTAAGAAGGAGAACACGGTCCAGGAGTCTCTGGGCAAGGAGACAGATACTAAACGAGCAATTAGTAATCACACGGATAAACGGAAAATTCATGGCAATTTTATAAATGCTGGCAAAAAGCCCCGGATGTTCTGAAAGTGTGTTATAGGATGTTCTGAAAGTGCATTATAGGAACAACATAACTAGTGGTGACGGTGAGGGGCATTCCCTAAGGAAGAGACACTTAGACTGAGAAGATGAGTAGAATTTGGGTAGAAAAGGGGAGTGGAGAAGAGGGGAGAAAGCATTTGATTCAGATAGGAATTCCTGAGGCAGAAAGAAGCCTGGAGAATTCCAATCTGATGGACACTGGGATCAAGACTGATAGAACTTGGAGGGACGTCGCTCTTGGCTGAATCTTGAATATTCTGCTTTACCTTATGGAACTACACATACCTTCTGGCCCTGGCCAATCTCCCTAGTAAAGCTGCTAAAAACCAAGAAGGAATGTCATCAGTACTTGTCCTCAAACTAAAGGTCCAGTAGTATTCTTACATATATCTGGCTTGTCTCTTCCAGGACCATGAATACTATTCTCTATCTCTCAATACTTGCACCAAACTTAATTTTTTTTTTTGGCAGTTTTTGGCTGGGGCTGGGTTTGAACCCACCACCTCTGGCGTATGGGGCTGGCACCCTACTCCTTTGAGCTACAGGTACCGCCCCAAACTTAAATTTTTAATGTATGTCTATGGATCAAGTATCTATTCTGCTTAGATCTTTAAACAAGCACTTGGCCTTTCTTAAGCACCTATGATGTACCAGGTGACATGTTTACTTGACATATTGCATTTAAATCTCATAAAAACTTTTTTTTTTTTTGTAGAGACAGAGTCTCACTTTATCAGCCTTTTTTTTTTGGTAGAGACAGAGTCTCACTTTATCACCCTCAACTCCTGGGCTTAGGCGATTCTCTTGCCTCAGCCTCCCGAGTAGCTGGGACCACAACACCTGGCTATTTTTTTTGTTGTCATTGCAGTTTGGCTGGGGCTGGGTTTGAACCCGCCACTCTCGGTGTATGGGGCTGGCGCCCTACCCACTGAGCCACAGGCGCCACCCCCTCATAAAAACTTTATGAAGGAAGTATTATCAGTCTCAAATGAGGAAACTGAAGCTCACAGAATAGTTTGTTTGGGGTTACAAAGTGGTGAGACTAGGCTTTCAGCCACCCTAATCAAGGCTGAAGCCTGCCTCATTCTACTGCACCATACTGCCTCCTGGGACTTTACAGTCAGAGCTTACAGAATAAGCTCTGCTTATTCCTTTTAATGTTGCTTTCATGCATTTTGTTTCTGGCTTGGACCAGTAGATTCTGACTTGTTCTGCTGTGGAGTCTGCATCTTCACAGGGTCAGATCATATCCTGACACCTTTCATTTTAACCTCAGTCTTACCATTCAGTTTCATAGTTATTGCCACCTTGTCTGAAGGAACTCACCTGGAAGATTCTCCGCTTTGTGGATTACTTTAGGAATTCTAATTTCTGGAGCTGGATTCATCTAAGACATACCTGCATATTGCTACTTTGCTAAGGGCATAAAAGGTTAGTCCATGTGCACCAACCTTCATGAGGACTAAGGGAACCCAGTTATAACTGGTAGCAGGAGAGACCACACTGTACTTAGGAATTTGGTGTAATAATCCAAAAACTGAATAATCCACATTTACTTTGGGTTTTTCCTTTATGCAAAGAAAAAGTCTTCCTTTTGCAAACCAAGACCCTACCATTTCTAAGGGAGAACTGGGGATCTGGAACTCACCTATTAAGATGTTTTGCGGCTGCAGATCCTGGTGAGTGTACCCACATGACGAATGTAGTTCTCGAACAGCCTTAAATATAGACAGGAGGACATTTCGGGCAAACTCATCTTCCTTATCTTCCACAGCTTCCTTTCTGCGCACATCCAAGCATGCTTCCAGAGTCTGTTCACAGAGGGTGACACACACGTACAAGCAGCCCCTGTGGCTCTCACTCCCATAGAATGACACCAAGTTACTGTTCTCTCGGCTGCTCTGCAGACAGGAGACTTCCCTTTGTGCACGTGTGCTGCCCTCCCAGAATGTCTTCACAGCCACCTCCTGATCCTCGTAGATCCCCAGGTAGATGCCCCCTTCAGAAGTGTCTGCGATTTTATATTTTTCATCAGATATAAAGATCTTGAGTTTGCCAATCTTAGGGCGGTATATTCTGTGGAGATTTTTCAGAGCTGTCCTCCAACGTGAACTCTGAGGCGTCCAGTCTTCAGCGGGAGGGTGAAAATGTTCTCTAGCTCCATGAGCGAGAAGAAACCCTATGAGGGAAATGTCATAATTCCTCCTGGCCATCATGACAAGATCCCCACAGTCTGTACTGGCTCCTTTGTTACACAGCAACTGGGCCATTTCACTATGTTGCAGTTCAACAGCCAGCAGCAGTGCTGTTTTGCCTTCACTGTCTGTGTCATCAATCTCTATGTGCTCTTGCTGCAGAAGCATCTCTGCCACACCCAAGTAATTCTTTTCCACTGCCAGGATCAGGGGCGTCTTCCCTTTGTCTCCCCTCACATTAACATCAGCCCCATGGTCCAGCAGTAGGCGGGTAATAGCCTCCATGTTCCTATCCCGAGAGCTCATAAGCGCACGGATCAAGGCATTTCTGCCCATATTGTCTTGGGCATTGACGTCCGCCCCCATCTCATCCAAAAGGATCCTCACGATATCTACATGGCCCATTTCAGCAGCGCCCATGAGTGCCGTGGCCCCTCCTTTCTTAAGCCGCTCTTGATCCTTCTTTGTCTTTCTACTCAAATTGACCTCTGCGCCCCTCCCGTGAAGGAATCTTAAGGCTTCAACCCTACCGTACTCAGCGGCTTCCATGAAAGCTGTGAAGCCATGAAAATCACACTCATTGACGTCTGCTCCTTTAGAAAGGAAAAGGTCAAGCAGCTTCACGTTTCCCACGATCGCTGCAATGATGAAGGGAGTGGCCCCGTTCTTCTTCCTCAGGCAGGGGTCAGCACCATGACCAAGCAGCAGGTCCACGAGGTCTTCCCTGTTAATTTGTACTGCGTTATGCAGAGGTGTCCAGCCCCCTTCCTCTTCCTGGAAATTGACATCAGCCCCTCTTTCCAGCAACTGCTGGACCAGTTCGACATCTCTTTCTTTGACAGCTTTGATCAACGAATGATTGTCATCCATAGTAGCAGGCCTACTGCTGGAGCAGCAGGCGTCCTGGGCGTTGTTATGACTCTTGGTCTCCATGACGTCTGCCTTTTCCTTAAGAAAATAACTACTGTCTCCTTGGGACCTAATCAATCAGTGAGCACAGTGATCAAATAAGTATACTTATTTGTTATAAAACTTTAAATCATTATAGAATATATGAATATGTATAAGAAGAATGGGGCCACTCCATCACTGCAGCGATCGTGGGATTATCTGGCTATGGGTCAGTGCTATGAGGAGGAACCATCTTCTGTCTTCTGGTTCTACCTGGAGACAGAAAGAGTTATTTTATAATAGGGATAAAAACATTTGAATCAGAGAAATTAATTTTAACTGGCAACTTTTTCTAAGTACATCTACTTATTTGTTCTAAAACTTAAAAAAATTATAGAATATATGAATATGTATAAATTCAAAATAAGAAAATTATTACTCTCTAGTCCCACTGCCCAGAGACAACCACTCTGAATATTTTAGCATATTTATGTAGTCTTTAAAAATAGTTGGGTTCATACTGTACAGCTTTATATCCTGCTTTCTTTCATTTAATTTCATACTACAAATAATTTCCTGTTATTATGAATATTTTTAAAGCATTTTAATGGATACGTAATTTTTAAAGCATTTTAATGGATACGTAATATGCCACGATACAGTTGTTTCATTTGCCTATTACTGTTATTTTCAAAAACATGTTTTAAACAAAATTTTTTAAACATTCTTAAACAATTGTACATGATGTTGCAATTTACACTAACTTGTTTCTCTATGATCGATCTTATGATAGACTTCAAAGAACTGAATGACTGTTCAAGAATATGATTTTACATATGGGATTTTCAATCTATATTCACAAAATTTTTTCAATATCATATAAGTGCATTTTCAACTTATTTATTAAGTGCATTTTCAACTTATTTATTTTTGCACACGTATACCAAGGTGTAACCCCATCATAAAGGAGTATCTGCAGTACTGGGAAGAACTTGGACTCTGACCTCAGGAAGATCTAAGTTTAGCCCCTGGTTGTGTAAGTTCAGATAGTTATTACTTCCTGATGTATACTTTTAGATTGCTGAGCTTCAATTTTCTGTTTGCTCAAATGTGGACAACAATAAATACTGTATGTGTGCAAAGTGCCTTAGAGTATGATGTGCTGTGACTTTCAGGCACTCAATAAATGGTAGAGCTAATTATGTCCTATTAGGAAAACTTTTTTTAATGAAATACGATTTTTTTATTGTTTGCGGTTCATTGAGGGTACAAAGAATTAGGTTACACTGATTGCATCTGTTAGGTAAAGTACCTCTTATAATTGTGTCCTATCCCCAAGAAGTGTGCCATACACCGTGACCCCCAGGCCCTTCCCTCCTCCCCTCTTTCCCCGTTGCCCCACCTTGAATCGATTTGAGTTTTTCTCTTATGAGGGTATGTATTAGATCGTATGGCTTCAGTAGAAAAACTTTTTTTTTTTAACAAATCCTATTCTGCCCACCGTTGTTCCTATAGTTACTACACAAATAGGGAACCTGGAGGAATCAATGTACTCCAACTGTCCTCAGTCGGCTCAGAGAATTAAAGATTCAAGTCGATCATCAGACAGCCCCACACCTTTACCTGAGTAGGTAACTGCTTCTGCTAAACAGTTCACAAAGCCACCCTTCTTCCGCCATCTCACCACTCCGACATTTCCAAAGCTCATTGATTAGAGTTCATCACACCTTCGCAGGTCTAATCCACTGTGGAACACAAACGTGGTCACCAGGCATTGAAATCTTAGAACCAAACCCCTGTGGAACCAACCAGCCCACTTACAACCCGGTGTGAGGCGGGCTGGGACGGAGGAACAGGGCAGGAAAGAGAGTCAAGGAAAGTAAACAACACATCAGAGTAGGGAATCAAGGAGTCTCGGTGAAGCAAGCAAACAAAGAAGACCCGCTTTCTCGTTTTTTTTTTTTTTTTTTTTTTTTGCCCCAGAGTTGCCATGGAAACAGGAAGCCTGAATAAAATTGGCCTGCGACGGATCCTTGCAGCTAAGGGCTCTGGCGGAGGGGCTCGTGGGGCAGCCGCGCCTCCTACCTCCTCCTTCCACCCCGCAAGTCCTCCAGCCCCAGCAACTCCGGACACCAAAGCCCTGCAATTCTTCCCCAGTTTTGTCAGCTCGTTTCCTTCCGCCCATCTTACCTTCTCAACTCATAACCTCACCCGCCTGCATTACTCCTTTGTCTGCGGCGGAGCCTGGAAGACTGTTCGCAGCCGGGAGCCGTTTTCTTTCCTCGCCTCCGGGATCAGCAAGGCCGGGCCGAGAAGGGAATAGGCCAGCGAGAGCCGCACGCTTTCACCCGGCGTCACCCGCCCCGCGCTGGCGTCACCCGCCCCGCCCTGGCTGACGCTTGCACCCCCGGCCGCCGGCTGGGGCGGGGCTGGGGCGGGCAGTGAATGGCTCCTGCCTAATGAGGCGGAGCTTTGACTGCGGAGACCAGACTGGATCAGCTCCGGGCCTTTCAGCCTTGATTCGAGCGTCAGTGCTTCGCTGCACCCCTCACTCTTACACCCTTCCCCAGTCATCCGAAGTCTCCTGTCTTCTTGGGAGAAAGGAATGGAAAGCAAACACCGAGCACCTACTGTGTGCCACGCACTATGCGTTGCATGTGGCGTGATCCCAGTTAACAAATGTGAGACCCAGGCTCACAGAAGCTGAATGCGCCCCCAGAGGCCTGTCAACCATCTGAGCTTGCTTAACTCACTGCCCTCAGGCAAAGCAAAGCAGCCTGCTGGGAAAAGCCCTGGACGTGCAGTCTGGAGGCCTGGACCTACAGCTGATGCTGTGGCTGGCTAGCCGAGTGACCTCAGGCAGGTGGTTTAACCGTGTTGGGCCCCATTGTCTCCTTTCACTTGGTTTTGAAGGTTCCTTTCTGCTCTGGAAGCTCTGTTCTTGAGCATTTTCCTCACACTGCACTGTGTACCGTAGAGAATGCTGCAGTGGGAAGTATTCCTATCCCCGGGGAATCGAGTCTGCCGGGAGACACAGCCCAGAGAGTCGTGAACAGCAGGCAGTGCATGGACACACGATGGTCACCTGTGCTACAGCGTCCAACCTGGGTCTCTGTCACCGCTTGCACTCCACTGACCCCCAGGCCTCTCCCTCTAACCCCAGCCTCTCTGGTGAGCTTCACACCCCCACATCTAGCACAGGTCCCAGATAGAAGTGGCCATCTCTCACTAAATCTGCCCCCTCCCGTTTTCTCCATCTCCATGAAAGGCACCACCATGCGAAGGCCACTCATGCTCACCCCTACACCAAGTCCCCTGCTTTTCTCTGCACAGGAACGACCACTCTCAGCTCTTGTCACTATTGATTTTGAGAAATTGGGGACTTGCCTCCTAGCCCCCATATATGGTCCCACCCTGCATCACCAACTCACCACAGTTTTCAGGACAAAGTTCAAAACCCTTAACCCATTATTTATTCAATGAATACTTACTGAGCACCCATTATATTGCCAGTAAGTATTCTAAAGGCTTGGGAACAGAGATTTACCCCACAAGTTCTTCTTGGAGTTCATGGAGCTTGCATCTTAGTAGGAAGAAATAGATCATAAACAGTTGAAAACCCAACATATGACTTCAGATTATGGTACAGTCCCCAACTGCCCCTCCCCTGCATGGACATCGTCACTGCTGCTGCTTCACGTCCCTCTGCTTCCCACCTCTGTGTCTTGTCCTGCTGCTAATAATAATAGCGATAAAATGGTGATGTTGTTAATAGTAGCAGATATTTATATTGCTCTTTACTATGCTCCAGGAGCTATTCTGACCACTTTAGACACATTAAATCATATAACCTCATTCTCATAAGGTATGCAAAATTTCCCCCCATTTTACAGATGAGGAAGCTGAGGTTTAATACAGTGGTTTAATACAGTGGTTTAATAACTTGCTCTGTTAAGAGGATTTGGGCTACATCCTTAAACAACACAGAGAAAGATGGCTGCCTTCATTCTCATGGAAGTTAGACAATGAACAAAGTTAATAAATTATATAGAATGTTTTATGGTGAAAAATCTACAGAAAGTAGATAAAGTACATGACATAGAACAGGAGAGTTGAAAGTATTAGGATGAGGATTGTGGTGTCAGAGTAGACAGGGAGGGCTTCATTCAGAAGGTGACATTTGAGCGTCCATTGAGGAAGATGTCAAAGCAAGCTATGCAAATGTCTTCATCAAAACACAGTAATCAGAGGCAATAGCAAGTGCAAAGGCCCTGAGGCAGCAGCATGCCTAGTGTGATCAAGGAGAAGCAAGGAGCCTGGGGGGCTGGAGCAGAGGGAGTGAAGGGAGATAGTAAGAGGAGTTTTAGGTCACATAGGGTCTTAGGGCCCATTATAAGGACTTTGTCTTCTGCACTAAACGAGTTGGCAGCCATTGGAGAGCAGGAGCAAAGGAATAACATGATCTGAATTATTACTTTCTTTTCTTTTGGAGTATCGTTATCAGTGCTGTCTTGGGAAGAACCTGGGGGCTGAAAGCAAAGACAGACGTTGGAAAAGCGATTAGCCCCTGGGTTATTGGATAGTCCAGTTTAGAGCCACTGGTAGCTCAGAGCAGGGAGGTAGCATAGAAGCAGTGGTGGAAGCTAGTTTGTCCTGAACAGATGATTTGATAAAGACTCATGAGGAGGAACACCCCTGTACTGAAATGAAGTTAGGAGTAGAAACCCACCAGTCAGGGAGAACTGCAGAGGCCACTCACGCTCAAGCCTGCACCAAGTCCCCGCTTTCCTCTGCACAGGAATGACCACTCCCAGCTCTTGTCACTGTTGTACACTATCTTATAAGAGGAAATTGGAAGGCTTGTTATAGACAGGGATTAGGTTTCATGTCAGGTGATTTGGGGAAGGGTGCCAGGGAATAGAATTTTGCTCCTAACTGGGTGCTGTCAGGAAACAGAGCGATATGATGATTGCTATCTTAATTATTATCAGGAAGAAGGAAGTAAAGCTGGTAAGCCAGGGGCAGTCCCTCCTGTCAGTTGAGAGAGGGAGGGTTACTTTGGGTTACTTTCGAGGTGGCACATCATTTTCGTCTCTGCCTCTTGTTCAGTCCTCATTAAGAAGCGACCTTATTTTTGTCCTGTTCTGTGGTCGTGGATGGCCTGGTCCAATTCCTGCTGACATTCTGTGGAGTTGTTTCTCCTCGTGGGAACAGGACAGACTAGCTTGCAGAGCTATTTTTCTAATTTTTATTTGTTGGTTTTCTTTCTCTGTCTTATTTAGAATTAAGACATGGTTTCAAAGCACATATTGGTTTTATACGTGGGAGCAAGCGCCATTTGAAAAAATGGACCATATAAATGAATCATTTTAGAAAATTAAATATCACTTCCTTCACCCTGATGACCTCTTCCTAGAGGAGAGTTTTAAATGACCTCAGAGGGGCTTTCCATGGTGGATATTTCTGATTTTTCAGAGGTAGGCAGGCACCCTGGTCCATTACGTTTTTTTGACTCTCAATGCCCACTTCAAGAAGGACCTGAGGACATTTACAATAAAAATCACAGATATAATAAAACCCTGAACGAGCAATGAAAGAATCAGAGATGCAACAAATAATGGAGGAGGATGACTATCACGTTTAAATAGGAGATTTAACTCTGGGTCAAGGCCAAGGCAAAGAGCATAAAAACTAACCTTCCACAAAACAAGCACAGCAATTGATTAGTGTAAAACTTGGTTTACAGTGGCCAGTCACAGTTATTATATCACACAAACAAGCACAGGGGCAATGATGCCTGGCACCAGCTACCACTCCTGGGGACATGTTTACATGGGGGGTCAATTTGTTGAGCAAGCATGAGGCTGGAATCATGACTCCTGGACCACCTTGAACCAGAAGAATCAAGGATGGGTTGGTCCCAGACATAGGTAGAGTTTGACTACTGTCCTGGCAGATGGAGAGATCAGTCTGTCCACAAAGAGACAGTGAGACTCTGTCCCACTGGGACAGTGGGACCAGTGGGACTCAGCAGTCTTTACTCTAAAGAAGGAATCACCAAGATCAAATGACAGCTGGCCCAGGAGTAGGTAGAAATCCTAGGCTGGGACATCCACCTACCAAGGCCAAGGTAAAATGAAAAGACATCTCCCTCCTTCCCTCTGGCTTCCTCCTTCCCACACCAAGATGTTAGAATTGAGCAATGTCCTCAACCTTTCCTTTCTCTGACCAGAGAGACCCCTAAGACTTCAGAGATTTACTCTAAGCTTAGAAATAAATTGTGTTTTACTTTCCAAAAGCACCCCTTGGATCTTGGTGAGAAGTCAAAGGGGTCAAATTGAATCAAATATAATGCCAATGCTCTCACATCAGTACAGGTAGCCCTTGAGTTACAAATACCCAACTGATATATGACTCACACTTACAAACGGGGGTTATTACAGGGTCGCTACAGTTAAACATGCCTGTTCCAACTTACAGACAAATTCAACTTAAGGACAAATCTACAGGACCCACCTCGTTTGTTACCCAGGCACTGCCTATAATGTGAGAGTGATTTGGAATGTTTTGCTCTGCAGCAACAGCTAACTGATAATAGCAGTTTGCTACTTCTTTGAATTAGGGCAATTTACTTAAACTTTCTGGTCCTTGGTTTCTATATCTGTAAAAAGGGGAGGACAGGCTCGGTGCCTGTGGCTCAAGTGGCTAAGGCCCCAGCCACGTACACCCAAGGTGGCGGGTTCGAATCCAGCCCGGCCCGCCAAACAACAATGAC
>NW_003852411.1:11215562-11217035 GCF_000181295.1 Otolemur garnettii | reverse complement strand
AAAAGGAGAGGACAATAATAGTAGCTACCTCCTAAGAATGTTATGAGGATGGTGGAAATTAATATATGTGAAGTACTTAGAACAGTGCCTGTTGCTTACATGGAACTACCATTTTTTGAACACTTACTGTCAAGCACTATGACAAATATTTTTCATAAATGTTCTCATTGTCATCACAAAAGTCCTATGAAACCAATGCTATTGTCATTCATATTTTGCAGGAAAAAAAGTGAGGCTGTGAGAAATTGCCTAGTGTGCTGAAGATTATTTAGCTCACAACCAGCAGATGTGAGACCACATTCAATTCCCTAACTTCTGAGCCTGCCCATTACATCAGTAAACCGTGCTGTCTGTGAAGATGCCCTTTGGAACTGCAAGATGGAATAAGCTTAGGTAATTCTACTCTCTAGCACAGAACTGCCACTTAAGTGGGAACCTGTTACAAATGCAAGATTAATCCACACTTCATTGCTTTTCTCAAATTTTAAATTAAATCCTTTTCCAGAGTAGTGATCAAAGCTTGAAAATCCCTAACATTGTAAGTCAAGAGATATCTTTCCTAGAGGATGAGGACTCAGACTCTCTCAACCAGTACCTAGCTGGCTTACATCTCTTACCCTCAGGATCATACTTCAGTTATTTAAATTTTAAATTTTTCTTTTCTTCCTTAAAGCAATTTGAATAAGCAAACCAATTTAAAGGATTTGATGACAGCAAACTGCCTTGAGTTCAGCAGAGTAATAGGCCCTGATGCCTATTTCCCTTTACCTAAGAGTTTCAGCTTTTAAAGGTAATTCATTCTTGTAAGCTAAAGAGATTGTGGTTTAACTCCCTATGCCCACTGGGCTGTTTTACCAGATACGTTAATAATTCTCATTTCTATTAAAATTTAATTTTTATTTAAATGCATTAGTTAAAAAAAAAAAAAAGCTACAGTGAAACAAATTATAGCCATTGAATATAATTCCAAAGGAAGAAGCCAAACTTCTACTTTGATGGACGTCTACCAAGGCAAGGAAAAAACTTGCATTGCCTGAAATTTCCACAGGGAGGCAGTAGAGGGTGAGAGATGAACAGCCTTCTGCAGTCATGGAGGCAAAGGCCCCTGTTAGAACTAACAGTGCTGGCTGATTTTGGTTTGTGTGATTCTCGACGTCCCTGTCCTACCCTGGCTTACTCAGTGCCTCCAAACTTCGATTTCTTTATTTGAAATTCTGGAATGTTCTTGGCATCAAACAAAATATGGTATTAAAACAGGTATACCATACTTAAAAGAAAAATAGATTTGAAATCTTGCTTCTGCCATTTTATTTTAAAAGTCCGAAAATAGTTCTTGACTACTACTGTGTACAAGGCACTGCGCAAAGTACTGGAATTTGGATAATAATAATAACTAATATTCATGAGACATCAACATCATGCCAAACACTTTCATTTTGTTTAGTGTTCCCTGTGAAAGGTACATTTTTTTTT
>NW_003852411.1:11212281-11214910 GCF_000181295.1 Otolemur garnettii | reverse complement strand
TCTGGGCGGCACCTGTGGCTCAAAGGAGTAGGGCACCAGCCCCATATGCCAGAGGTGGTGGGTTCAAACCCAGCTCCGGCCAAAAACCGTAAAAACAAAAAAACAAAAAAACAAAAAAAACATTCTAAGCAGAGAGGACAGTATGTACAGCCACAAAATTGACAGGAAGGAACAAGCCTGTGGGTGAAGGAGTCTGGGTAGGGGGTAAGTCTGGGGCAGGTCGGAGAGAGCCTTGCATGTCATGGCAATAGCTGGACTTGATCTTATCATCAAAAGCACACCACAAGAGGGTTTTCATCTGGCCATGAAGTACTCAGGTCTGGTGCTGTCTAGATGAAGACTGTGCAGCGTGGGAAATGAGCAGGGAGAGGCCAGGGTAGGAAGGCCGGGCGGAAGATAGTTATGGTGTCCCACATTAGAAGTCTCAGGGAAACTGGACACGATCCATTTGATTTGATTTGGATTAAATGTGCTCAATAAATCCATCTTAAAGGGCATAATAATGGAAGAAAAGTAGAAAGGGAGGGTGTTGATACCTCCCAGTGTCCCTCTATTCTCCTTCCTTCCCGCATCAGTCACGTTCTTCCAGCCATCTCTTGCGGCCTGGACACCCCCCATGGTAAAACTGAGCTCAGATCTTCTCTGTGCCATTCGCTCTCAAAACAGCTGCTCGAGGCATGTCCCTCCCTGTCATCTAGCATTAGATGGTCCCACCTACCTGTTTTAAGGATAAAATGACCAAGTGCTTTCCCCCATCTTCCTTCCCAGGCCCTTAGTTCACCTCAGGATCCCTCCTGGCATAACCCACAGTCACCCCTTAGGTCTAGGCTTAGGGTAGGATTCTATGGGGGTTTCTACCTGGTGTTTCTCAAGTCTGTTCATGTGTTAGTCAAACTAATGGAGGGGACATTAAAGCCAATATACAGAGTCTCTGAAGGGGTCCTGATCTGCATATAAACAGGTAATTCAACAGAGGAGAGAATTGTTTTAAGTAGTAGCAAGCAAGGAGAAATGGGAGAAGGATTGGTAGGATGAGAAAGGAGAACAAGCAGGCAACTGGCAGAGGGAGGACAGAGTTTGATCCTTGCAAACCTACCCCCTAGTCTTTTTTTTTTTTTTTTTTTTTTGCATTTTTTGGCTGGGGCTGGGTTTGAACTTGCCACCTCTGGCATATGGGGCCGGCGCCCCACTCCTTTGAGCCACAGGCGCTGCCCTTATCCCCTATGCTTTCAAGCACAGCTCTGCTCTCTCATTCTCTCAGCCCATGGAATGGAGCAGCCCCATGTGCAGAGGGGCTTCATGCACCTGTCTCAGAGACTTCTACAAAATTATAAAAGAAAGGTTTTTTGAATTTAGATGAAACTGTAAAAGAATCGTAATGCAAAGTGAAAATAGACAAAACGGAAAATGCTGTAAGTGTCCCCTCCTAACCGATAACGTCTGGCCACCAGCCCCAGAGGCCCTAAGCTGTGCTCTGTTACCGGTGCAACTGGGAATGGCTCCTGCTGAGTCCCCGCCAGGCAGACTGAGCAATCCCTCACTGAGGGAACAGCAGGCCGAGCCCAGGCCAATCCACAGTGGGGCTGTCATCAGGAAGGAGGTCACCATTGCAGAGCCACAGTTCGATCCTATCCCCATCCCTCCCAGCCTGCCGGTTACCAGGTGAACACCAGCTTTCCCTGGTCCTGCCTGTGCCGGGGAAGCTTGTCCCCTGTCCTGTGGAATTCCCGGAGCACAGCTCCTCCCCAGGGCTCTCCCCACACTTCCCTTTCCCTTGTTCCCCTGACCACACAACCCTCAGAGACAGGATGTCATATTTGATTTTTTTTTTAATTTTACAAGAATATAACATGCTGAAACAGGAAAAGGGTGAATGTATACATCATTCATATCTAGGAAACCAGCTCCTTGTGTCAACAATAAATAAATATTTAAACAGTAGGAGTTCCTGACAGGCTCCAAGAGGGTCCCAGCACGTTCAGAGGTAGAGTCTGGTGGAGAGAGGGAGACAGCCAGGCTGCAACTCCTGCTGAGATTCTCCAGTACAGGCAAGTTGAAATTACAATAATAAATAACAGCAACAGCACCAACAACAATAACAAAAATAGTATGTTGTGACAATTAGCACAAAACAATACAATATACTTAAATAATTTTCTCCTGGAGGGGCACACAGTGCAGAGAACAGTGTTAATTACCATGGGCCATAAGGGGCTGCCCTGGAGAGTTCACTCCCCTACCCAGGCTCTTCCGCAGGAGGTCCCCCTGTGGGATGTCTGTTTGGTGGTGCCTGGAGGTGACAGGCAAGTTCTGGTCCCTCCCCAGCCCCACCCTTTCAAGCAGCCTCTCTCCCCAGCATCGCTCCCAGGTTCTGTATCTGGCCAAGGGCCACTGGGGTCCCTGTCCCATCTCTGCCAACATCCCAGTGGTGCACCTCATGTCCACAGGAAAGAAACACAAGGTTCCCCTTCCATCCTAGGGCATCTCTTTTACCCACAAAAAATGGACTTTCGGGAGCTGCCGAGAGATGTGTTTCCTATCATTCTTTTCTCCTTCACTCCACACTGCCAGGCATGAGAGCTGGACCAGCTGCCCCCAAGGAGGTCTCTCTGCTGTCCCCACCTTCAAG
>NW_003852411.1:11211797-11212139 GCF_000181295.1 Otolemur garnettii | reverse complement strand
GCAGGTGGACCCTGCTACACACACAGGATTGGGGCCAGCTGCAGGCGGCCACCAGGAGCATGATCTCCCATGAACAAGATGCCCTCTCTTAAGACTCTCCACTCACAGGCCAGTGTCTGAGCTACAAAAAATCTCATTGGGGCCAGAGTCCCATCAGCCTGCTAGCCTTGACAAGATTGCAAGGCTGGACACAGGGGTGTTATACAGAATAAGGGATCCTGGGCAGCCCAGAGGCAGGGGAGGAGGACACATGGGGAAGGCCCCACAACCTCATCCCCTTCCCTGCCCATCTGGGAATCAGGAAAACAGGATGTGACAAGTGATCAACAGGCTGAGCAGCTG
>NW_003852411.1:11201659-11211777 GCF_000181295.1 Otolemur garnettii | reverse complement strand
GTTTCCCTTTATCCACGTTTCCTATGACAACTTGGAATATTTCCTTCCCCAATGAGGACGAGCTAATTCCTGAGCCCTATTCTCTTCCCCGGAGAGCCCCACACACCCTGTCATCAGCCCTTATCCACAGCTCCTGGGAGTGGGGGACCTTCTTAGGCGCATGGAACTAAGTGCCACAGTATCTGAAGGAGAGGTCGGTGCTTTCCACAGAGGCTCCTGGGATGCCATTTTCCTTCACTGTCCTCTTGCACTTGCTTTGCAAGACCTGCCTCCGACATGGGGGGTAGCCACCAAAGGGATGGGTGACTCAACCTCTCCTCCCGCTGGCTTCCTCGCTGCCACAGAGGCTCAGGTGTGTGAGGGCTCAGCTGGGCTGCTGCCAGACAGCGACACAGAGGCAGCTGAGGCTTGGGCAGCCAGGTCCCGGTAAGCAGGGGACTTCAAGAAGCGTGGATAGGAGTCCTTCTCCATCAGAGTGCGTGTCTTCCCCTGAGCCACATCAAAGCACGTGGCTGTGGCAGCCTGTAGGTTGGTCCTTGTCAGCTCCCGTGTCTCATGGTCTATGTTCACCTGTGGGATGAAGGATGACCACAGGGTGAGGGGAAGAGGCTGGGCAAGTCAGGGGCCCGGCGGACAAGGGAAGGTGGGCCGGCAGGCCAGGCATCGGGAACCTGGGGCATTCTGAGGCCAGTAATTCACTTTGCAGCTCTGGGCCTGTCCCCAGTCTGATCCACTGTCTGTCTTCTAATCTCTCAGAATTCGCATGAGGATATTAAGAATGTATTCAAATCTGACTTTTCACCCTTTCTTTTGGAGCACCATCATCTCTCTCCTGAATTTACACCAGAGCCTCCTAACTGCTCTCTCTGCTTAAGCCTTCTAAAAGCTAAGTCAGGGCTGGACACAGTGGCTCACACCTATAATGCTAGCAGTCTGAGAGGCCAAGGCCAGAGGACTGTTTGAGATCAGGAGTTGGAAACCACCCTGAACAATTGCAAGACTCTATGTCTACCAAAAAAATAAATAAATAAGCCGGGTTGGTGGGGGGCAGCACGTGCCTGTAGTCCCAGTTACTTGGAAGCCTAAGGCAGGAGGATCACTTGAGCCTTGGAGTTTGAGGTTGCAGTGAGCTGTGATGATGCCACAGTGCTGCACTTTAGTAGGAATGACAGAACAAATGAGACTCTTTCTCAAAAAAAAGAAAAGAAAGAAAGAAAGAAACAGAAGACCTCCACTGTCTTCCCAGAGGAAAAGCCAAAGTGCACGCTGGGCCTACACCTGGCCATCTGTCTGACCTCACCTCCTACTCTCTCTTCCCTATGGCCCCACTTGCTGTCCTATGACTATAACAGCCACGCTCTGGCCTTTGCACTTTCTATTTCCTATGTTAGAATGTGCTTCCTTCTGTCAATTCTTTCCTATCTCTCTTTGCTCGATGTCACCACATCAAGCAGCCCACTCCTTTCCTTTTCTAAAAACTAAAGATCTCACCTCCTCCCAGGCCATACCTCTGGGACTCCTGATCTTTCATTTCCTACTTTAGTTTTATCAGACCTTCACCCGGCATATATTTGTTTAATTGGCTATTGGCACCTTCTTCCATTAGAATATAAGTTCCATTATGGTAGGGACTTTGTTTTGTTTACTGCTGTATCTGTGCCTTGAATGTAACTGGTGCTCAATGTATCTTTATGGAATAAGGTGGAATAAATAACAGTGGTCAGAAAATAAAATACAAAGCAAAAGCGAAGGCATGACTCTCATCTCTCCACCAGGTGGCCTTGTTTTTTTTTATCAAATGCAGCTGCCCTGTGGAGCCAGCCAGGAGGAAAGCTGACTGGCAAAAGTGTTCACAGACCATGCCTGCGGCAGGTCAGCCAGGGGACTGAGCCACATTACATAAGGTCCCTGTGATGACCTTGCCTCCCCAGCTGGCAAGTGGGTTGAGCTTCTAAAAAGGAATTAAATTTAAAAAGTGGTTTACAGAAGCCCTAAAACCTGCCAACACATCCTGGCCCATTGTGAATCTGAGGATAACAGTCCCAGGAGCAGCACAGAACCTGGCTTTCCTAGTCTCTGGCCACAGAAGCTCGCTAGCCCTTGTACCAAATAAGGCCATTCTACTTCTAAACCCTGTCCTTCCCCTGCTGACTTCCCACTACCCCTGATTCTCAGTGGGGAAGAATGAGAAGATTCTCAGTGGGGAAGAATTCTCAGGCAGGGTGCGAAGGACTCATGGAACATGCTAGACTCTGACCTCTTTGGGAGCTTCGCTGCAAATGAACTCCTCAAAGATCCGTTGAGCCCGGGAGGTCAGCTTGGTAGCTGATCGGATCTTCTTGAACTCCTCACAGGCCAGCCAGAACTCCAGATTCTCCTCGCTGAACTCTGTCTTCAGGAAAGCATGAAAGGCAGCCACTCCATCTGGGGTTGTGGGGGAGAGAAGAGAAAACAGGTCAGACTGGGGGACAGTAGGAAATAAAAGAAGAAAGGACAGAGATTGCAGTTAATGGCTCTATTTTTAGAACATCATTTTCTTGAACAAGGACCTGCCTTTGTATTCTGAATAGAGGCTGGCACACTAGGAGATCATTATTATTATTATTACTACTACTATTATTTTGCTCACGCTTTCAAGCATCCCTGGGCTGGCTCCAAAGCACATGAGTATACTCGTGCCACCCACAGACAGACACAACAGGATCCTACTCACTTTTACTGTTCAGCAGCAGGTCGAATGACTCTTTCCACCCCAGCACATCTTCAGGGAAATTTCTACTAAAAAAAAAAAAAAAAAAAGTAAGCCAAGATTTTAAAATAAAAAAAAAAATCAACAAACCTAAGCATACCACGAATCCTAGCCAGAACTCTAATAAGTTGCATAATTCACACAGGCTTGCTTGGTGACTCTTGAGGCTAACTCCTCAAACTTATAATCAGCAGTGGTATTTTCTAGTGGACAATTCAGTCCCAGAAACTGAAGCCTAGGACCCTTTGTCCTCAGTCAGTATCTCTAAAGCTGTCCCTTCTCTGTCCAAAAACTGCTTCTATTCCCTTGTCTCTCACAGCTTTGTTTTGTACACATTTCCAGGGAGCCTCAGAAATAGAGATTTCACCTACCCATAACCCCAGAGTCTGGCAAACCTGATGTTCAATATGAAAGGGCTTCTAGACAAGGTGCATGCTAATGGAAGTTGTCACTAATAAAAACTTCAAGTCTTGGACCCTGTCCTAGCCCTGGATTCATATGCAGTGACATTTCCAGATAACAACATTCATGTTCTGTGTGCCATCATCTGTTGGTGGACTTAGAACCCTGGAGTCACCTACTTACTTATGAACCAACCAGCCACAGCAGACCAGCAACATGTCCCCCTAAAATCTCCAGAAGGGGTGGCCGGGGTCACCTAACATGTTTTAGTTTCTCCTTTATTTTCCTTCTCATGACCCCTTTCCTAAATCTGGCTCGCTCCCTTCCAGAAGCTCTGGGCTGGTCAGCACAACTTACCTCTCTTTGCTGTGTTTGCTGCCCCACTCGAACTTGCCAACACTTCCAGTATCAGAGCCCAGCTCTGATTTGTGAAGAAAGATCCCCAGACGTGTCTTGAACTCTTTGGCTCTGAAAGACAAATCGTGAGCATGAACAAATTCTGTTTACTTGGCCAGTGCCAGTGTGAAGTTTATGAGGTCCCAGAAGAACTCCTCTGCCTGGTACCCCAAACTTCCTAGGGCCCAGTTCCTGCTTCTCTCATTAGTAGCATGAACCTCAAAGCAATGACAGTGACATTGAGCTGTGCCTTGGTAGGTCCTACGCTTTGTGAGTTGTCAGTACTGCCTAGATAGGCTTTTTCCTACTGAAATCACACTGATCTGTCTTTGTGCTTATTGATTAGCAGAAGACAAACCAGCATTCTCTAGGTTTGTCAGGAATATTTCTGGAACTGTATGGAAATTGACTCCTGCCTTCTTCTTTACCTTCTCCTTCCCAGCCACCAGTTGCAGTAAGGATGGGAAGCTGTGGGTATCACCCTGGAAAGTGGGTAGGCCCTCACCGGTGGGACCCTAAAAACATCTCCCTGCCTTTCTAGGGGCAGAGGAGACCGTGTAATGAAAACTAAGTGCCTGAGAACTGGGCACACTCAGTTCGGCCCGGCGATGCCCGCATGGTCATCCCGCGCCCGGGTCTCCAGCAGGTCCTTGGGAAAGGCTGTAGTTTGTCAGAGGATGGGGACAGCGGCAAGCCTGGCCCTCTGCGTCCCTTCTCCTTGTTCGTGGCATCTGAACACGTGACATCAAGTTGGCCTCTACCTCTCCACTCAAGTCTCTAGCGCCCATCCCCCTGCCCACCCCAGTCCCCAAACGGGCAGTTCCACCGCCTAATAGTTGGGGGGGACTTGGACTCTTCTTCCCGGCAGCTGGACAAGCTCCTCTTACCTCTCCAGACAGGTAGTAGGGAAGGCGGCAAGGGTGCGGCACATGGCTGCGGGCACAGGGCAGCACGTGGTGGGAAGGATGGTGGCGGGCTCCAGTGGGCTCCGCGAGCTCAAGGAGGCAAGGAACAGCAGTTGCAGGCTCTAGAGATCCGGGTTAGGGTTTGTCAGCCTGCAAGATCCCAGCCGGCGCCGCCGCGGCTTTTATTCCCTCGGAGGGGGCGGCGGGCTGGGCGCTGCTGACCAATCGGAGGAAGGGGCTGGGCGCCTCAAGGGCGGAGGCGGGGCCCGGAGCCCCACGCGGCTCCAGGCCGTCCCCCTCACCCCGCCCCAGCCAACTGTCCCAGCAGGGGGCCTGAGCACGCGGGGCTGCCCCCTCCTCCAGGCTGCAGCCAGCGAGGGCAGAGGGAAGTGGCAGACAAGTGGCGCGGAGACGGGACGTGGACACTCAGTTTAGTAGGAAAAACCCTCCTCCGAGCTCGAGTAAAAGCAGGAAACCAACGCCACGGTGTCAGGAGGGTTTGCGTGGGGGTGATGGGTCTGGGAGGCATACAGGGCGTCGATCATGGAAAAATCTGAGCCCTTTGGGTTCTAAAGACAAGGAGCACAGGGTGCAACCCGGGGAAAACCGCATCATGGTTACACTGACAACTACCGTTTAACTAATGCTCCTACCCGGGTGTACATAGGGCTGAGTAAGGTCCGCATCAGCATCGTGTTCAAGTGAGGAAAACTGAGAGTCACAAAGCTAAAGTCAGCGCGGTGGCTCACGCTGGCTCCCAAGGCAGGAGGACAGCTTGAGCTCAGGAGTTGGAGACCTGCCTGAGCAAGAGACCCCATCTCTACTAAAAATAGAAAAACCAGCTGAGTGTTGTGGCCAGCACCTGTAGTCCCAGCTACACGGAGCCTGAGGCGAGAGGATCTCTACAGCCCAAGATTTTGAGGCTGCTGTGAGCTATAATGACATGGCACTCTACCCAAAGCAACAGAGTGAGACTCTGTCTCAAAAAAAAAATAATAATAATAATAAAAATATGACTAAAAAAATAAGAAAGCTAAAGAGATCTAAGTTGGAAATAGTAGACATTTGGGGGGAGGGGTGACGATTTTACTGTACATAACCTAAGCCTTAGGTAAATAAACTTGCTCAAATATATTCACTTAGTAAATATCGGTGCCAGAATTCCAACAGCAGCATACCTTGCTTTTTTCCCACTGCCCAAAACAAAAGCTAGAATCCCACTGCTTCTGTGGCTGGTTTAAGCAGTTGCTAGCTCAGTGTATCCGTCTCTGAGATAAAGATACCCTGCCTCTCTCCTGGCCTTCCCAGGAAGGTGGTTCCGCCTCCCCCATCCCTTGCTTTCCTTATTTCTAAGAAGAGAACACTGATCCACTTTTTTCATAAGGTTGTTGCAGGGAGTAAGGAAGTCCATTCTTAGTTTGAGTTCCCCAGGAAACAGACTGAGGCAGAGACTGGCATGCAGGAGGTTTACTGGAAATGGAAGGATGCCTTTTTAGACATCCGTGTTTCTCAGCACAGGCCCTTATCCACATGACAAAGTGGCCTGCCTCAACCCCATCAGCAGGACATTTTCCTGGAGGCCTTGGTCAGGCCAGGTGAGGGTCCTTGTCTCACCTGGCGGTGCTCCTGCCCCAAGGCACACTTTTACTGTGCAGCTGCCAGGTGCAGGTGGGGATGTTGTCTGTGAGTTTTTCTCCATTGGGCAGTCTCACCCTCAGTAACACTGTGTGTTGGAGTCTGTCTGGAGATGGTCATGTGACAACAATAATAGTAATTACTCGGAGAATCTCCTCAAACCTTCCCATCCTTTCTGCATCCCTGTGAATAGGCCAGAGGAGGTTTTAAATTTCCGTTTTGCATACCTGCTACCAAACATCCATGCCTGAGGTGGCCTTAGTGAAGTGCACTGGAATTGAAAATGCTGGAAACTGAGCCCTCTCTCCTGATTCCTAAGCTAGTACTTTCTCCTGTTCCATAAAGGAAACAAAGGGATTGATGAGCCAGCGCAGTGCACACAGAAGGGCAAATCTGAGAGCACAGAGCTCCCCGCTCAAGATGAAGAACCCTCTCCTAGTTCAACCTGCCTCTCAGTTGCCATGGTTACCTCTTCAGGTTTCCAGGCAGAAACTTTTTGAAGTTCACGATTTATCCCAAATTCTCTTCCCAGCAGTTTGGTTTTATATTTCCAATTTCAGTAATGCCTGATGACGTGACAGTTACTGTAAATCCAGCAGGTTGAGCTCACTTGTGAATTGCACTGGCTTTGATAAAACCTGACCTCATTTTTGTCCAGCACTCCCACTGCAGCTCTGATCTCTTTAATGGATGGACGAGTTGGGGCACAGCTCTGTGTCCTGGGTCATCTGGAAGCAGCAATCAGGGCAAAGCTCCAGTGAGGATTAAATGTCCCACATGTTCTAGCCACAATGCCTTTCATCTACCTCAGCCCACTGACCCCCAGCACCACCCTTTCCATGGAGGCAGAAGTCCAGACAGGAGTTTTGTCTACTGTAAATGGTTAGGGGAAAAGGAAACCACTGCCTTGATGGCTCATTCAACTCAGAGGATCCTCAGAGTATTCTGGAGCCTCCAAATTCCAACATCAATCTACCTATAAATATTTTATGAGAATTTACTATATTTCAAAACTGGTGGAGAAGCAACAGCTTTGAAAGCTCTTCCCTGGCTTCAGGGACCTTATAATCCAGCTGAGGGAACAGAGCAATTGGGGAAAGGGAGAGGAAACTGCCGTTTGTGGATCAGATGTCAAGGGAAGAGGCTGATCAGAGAGGGTTGGCAGGATGGAAAAAGAAGCAGTGAGAAGGTTTTTAGCGGCCATAGAAGCTGGTGAAGGTTAGATGCAGGACATAGAGGAAAAAGCCTGCTTCAAGACAGAGAGAGAAACAGCTAGGAGACGCTGTAGTTTGGGGGAATGGCAGAGGTGCAGAAAGATTTTGGAATTCCTTAAATACTGGCAGAAGCATTTGGGCTTATGGGGCATGATTGGAGGCCACTTTTAGGCTTAGGGGCATGAAGTTAGCAGGGGTAACAAGTATCTGGATGCAGCTGGATGAGTGAGAATGCAGCAGAAGTAAATCAGTCAGTGGGGTCATTTCCCTGCCAGGTCATGTAGAGATATCCCTGGGCACCCTCTCTTTCTGGGCAGGAGAAGTTGACCCAAATCCAGCCTAGGTGTAGGAAATGACTGCTTTCCCCGATTATCCTTTAGGGCTGTGGGGGCGGCTCACTTTGCTGCTTTATTAGTCCCCTCTGGTTTCTCCTCTTCTTCCCTCCCTCCCTATCAGGCTGGGAGGATGATGCCTGGACTATTCTGTGTGGCATCTGACACTCTAACCATCAGGTCTCACATCCTTCACCTCACACCCTGAATTCCAGCCAAACTCAGCAATTGGCAGGTGTTTGAGCAAACCCCAAGCACGAGATTCTCTTGGCCTGAGGGTCCCTTCCCTCCCAGCACTACGCATTTTTAAATATTTTTCAGTAAAATAATTTTATTTATATGCATTGGGGTATAATTTACAAATAATAAAATGCACGGATCTTAAATGTATAGTTCGATGAGTTTTGACAAATATATACACCCATGTAATCAATACCCAATCACAGTACAGAATACATCACGGCCTTATGCCCCTTCCTGCCAATAACTTCCCTAAAACAGAGACAACCACTAGTCTGAGTTCCAGACCCACAGACTGGTGTTAACTTTTCTTGACTTTTATCTCTAGCTTTGAAATCTAGCTCAAGTACCTTTTCTTCCCTTATACCTCCCCTAAAACACACTACCTATCCCACCCCACCTCCCAGCAGAGCTGACCAGGCCCTTCTTTGAGCCATCCCTGGTACCTTGTTCATTCTTCTATTGTCCTGAACTTGGTCTTAGAACTCATTTGCTGTCTGTTTCCTCTGTGAGCTCCTGGAGGGTGAGGACCATTGTCTTAGTCAGCATGTGAGAAATGTTGATTGAATCCATGGCGCATATTTCAACACAAATAATAAAAGCTAGTATGTATTGAGCACTTAGTATGTGCCGGGCTCTGTTCTGTGTGATTTGGCCTGAAGTGTCTCTTTCAGTTCTCACAATTACACCCATAAGATGGATAATATATTGTTCTCATTTTACACGTTAGTGAATGAGGCAGAGATGGCTTGAGGAGCTTGCCTATGGCCACGAAGCTCATGAGTGGTTGAGGTGGGTTTTGATCTCAGAGAGTCTGACTCCAGAGTCTGTGTTCCAGAGCATACACATGTCAGCTTGCTGTGCGGTATTTCCTAGAACTCATAACTGGCTCACTGTGAGAAAAATGAACCACGTCTTTGGGGAATAATGGCAGGTGATGACAACTCACCCTTCCTTGCCCTGTCATTCTGTTTTCTTGTATCCTCTCCCTGCCTCTCTTCCATACTCACTTCATTCCTCTCTCTCCATTCACTTTTTCCACTTGGTGTCTTTGCCCTTGGCGGTGATTACGTCACTGCCTCTGGATTTTTCTGCTTCTTCACTTCCCAGTCCTGTATGTATTCAGTTCCCCAGGGTGGCTGCGGAGAGCCCCTTTCTCGGCTAAAGTCCCTCAGTTGACATCTGAGCTTTTATTTGTCTTTGGAGGAAAATTCAGAGTTCAGCTGTTGTCCCTGCTACCCTGTGCTTTTCCATCCCTCTTTGCTTGGGGAAGATCCAGGCCCCCACCTGGAAGAGGGCCAGGGTGCAGCTAAGGGAGTCAGCTCTGCAGTTCCCAAAGTCTCTGGGATGTGTTGGACCTTAAGGACCTTTGTCTCTCCCCATCCTCCTGGGACCTGCCTGCTGGTAGATGGTGCCTGATGTTTCTGCTTTCTTGGTCCTTGCATGCTGGCTGACCCTTTCAAAGGCCCAGAGTTTGGTATTTTGTGGCCAGACACATGTGGATTTCTTTGTCTGGCTGTAAGCCCTCGACTCTTTGGGAAGACTCTGCAAATGGCCTAAGTGTTGAGTCAAGGGGAGAATAGGGATTTAGAACAGGAAGGAAGCGTTGTTTTGATCTCGAATTGTGTGTACGTGTGTGTAGGGGCAGGGAACTGAAAGACCCTCAAGAGGAAAGCCTCTGTAAGTAGCTGTTTAAGTCCTAGCCCACCCACTCTCATTTCTGGGGAAAGAGCAAATTGAGCTATCCCTGGTTCCAAAGACACTCAGCATGCTCTCCCAGCTAGAAAGCTGCCTTTAAGATGTGGGTGCTTCTTTGGGCCTAAAATAGCTTTGAGGCACTAAATCATGGTGCCTAACACACTGTCTGGCACAGTATGGGTACTTATGAAATAAAGCATAGGAATGAATGAATGAATCCCACTCTATACATGCTCAGTACCCTTAGAGTTTCACTGTCAACCCCACCACCCCAGAATCCTTAGATTCTAGGTGTTCTGTGTCACACTTCAACCAGATAACATCCTGGAAGTGAATTCCGGACAGGCTGGGTTATGCAGTGAAACGTATTACTGTGCACCCCCCCACCCCCGACATGGCCCTTCTCCTGTGGCTTGTGGAGTCTCCAACACAGAGCAAACTAGAGCAAAGTCAGGGAAGGGTCGAGCAGACATCAGCAGCTCCAGAGCCCAGCTACATATGGAAACAAGGCACAAAACACACACAGTACTTGTGCCAACTGTCCCCC
>NW_003852411.1:11161300-11201485 GCF_000181295.1 Otolemur garnettii | reverse complement strand
AGGCCCTGTCTTAGAAAAAGAAGAACTCCCATTTTTAGGTCTGAGTGCCCTACAGGCATTACCTCCACGGATGGGGAAACAGGCGTCAGTCAGTCAGTTGGTAAGTAATCTGCCCACAGAGACACGCCTAGGAAACAGGGGCGCCAGAATCGAAACCCAGTTCTGCCAAGAAGGTTCAAACCCTCTGAGCAGCTCTCTGTGACTGGCCCCTGGCTGCCACATCAGACCACTTCTCCATACTGTCCTAGTCAGGGATTTTTAGGGGCATATGTAATCCATGTATGAAATGTAAAGACCCCAGGAAAACAAGCCCCAACACGTGAGCATGATACACACACATGTGCAGAGATGTTAGGTTGGAGGCACAAATGGTGCTTTGCCATCTCTGGGGACTTAGGGACGTGTCCTCCGTGCACCCACTCCCCCTCCTTTGAATCACCTTCCCACAAGCCCCGTGGTCACTGGGTGGAGTGGGCCATGGGGGTGGAGAGGCCCTACTTCAGGGCCACAGAAGAAAAGCAGTTTTATAGGAAACAAGAGGCTCAACGAGGCACCAGCACTAGCTGTGATGAGGTTGACAAGTTGTAAGGGAACGTGCTTCTCACAATGCGCCCACAACACCTGAGCAGAGGGAGAAACGTGGTGAGATGTGTGAGCAGCTGGGAGGCTGGGCGGGCAGAGTTGGGGGGCGGGGAGGGGGGCAAAAGAAAGCAACAGGAACAGGTGGTCCTTTCACCAGCTCCCAAGCCATCAGCCCCTGACACAGCAGCTGTCCTAGAAACAGGCCCAGGTGGACAGAGGGAAGAGCACAGCAGGGGGTGCTTAGTGTTTTGTAGAGAAAGAAATGAGCGCTCCCTAATGGGCCCCACATCTGAGCTGGGCGGGGGGAACACGCGGTGAGCTGTGTGACTGAGCTGGGTGAGCCACTCCTCCTCCACCAGCCGTCTGGCTGTGCTTTTCTAAGTGTGGCCACAGAGGAGCCTTCTGGATGAAAATCCTAGGCTTCCCAAAGCCCAAGGCTGCCGTAAGAGCAGCCTGATCACTAGCTATTAGGGAGCGCCTCCTCTGCGCTCTACATTGGTGGTTAGTCTAGTCCTCATCTCATTTAATCCTCACAGTAACCTCTGAGGAAGGTGCTGTGACTGTTGTTTTACAGATAGAGAAACTGAGGCACAGAGAGGGAAATTTCAGAAGGGCAATGCTATGATTTGAGAATGGGTTATCTGACTGCAGTGTCTATGTCATTAGTTATTTATTCTGCAGATGGCCCCCAGCCCCAGCTCCCAGATTCCCAGAAAGTGCTTTCTGCCATGAGTTCTGAAATGCTCTCATCCCCAGCTTCAAGAGGATTCGTGAAGGGAATGTGTACCTTCTCTTAGAGCGCAATCTAGTCTTCACTTCTTGAAAGGAATCAGTGTACAGAGGGAAAGGACTCACAGGTTCCTAGCTACAGTTTAAAGAGGGTCACGGTGCTGTCACTCTTGGCAGTTTTTGACTCTGGGACACTCTCTTAACCTAAACATCCCCCTCTGGAATAATGGTACTTCCCTTATCCTGCAACTACCAAGACCTCGCCCCAAGTTTGGAATTTCACACACCTGTGTTCATTTATGTCTCAGTGGACCCTGCCTGGTAGTCGTGGCCACAATGGCTCTTCTCCCTCCACCATGTCACCTGTCTGTCAGGGCAATGTAAGTACTGCCAGGAATTGTGCCTGGACTCTTCTCTTCCCATGCTGCTGCCTGTACCAGGGTCAGTCAACTACTGTCTATGTCAGCGGTTCTCAACCTGTGGGTCACGACCCCTTTGTAACAATGAAATACATCCTGCATATCAGATATTTACATTATGATTCATAACAATAGCACAATTACAGTCATGAAGTAGCAACAAAAATAATTTTATGGTTTGGGGTCACCACAACAGGAGGAACTGTATTAAAGGGTGGTGGCATTAGGAGGCATTAAGAAGGTTGAGAGCCACTGGTCTATGTAGATGGTACCCAAACCTATCTCTCTGGTCCCTACTAGAATTCCAGACCCATATTTCTGCCTGGGTATTTGATGTCTCCATACTTAATTTGTCCAAAATTAGTTCAATGTCTTGTATAGATCAACACATTTGACTAGATTAGTGGCATTAATTAATGGCATTAATACATCTATTTGGTTGCTACGAAGGAAATCTAAATCATCGTCAATGATCCCTCACTTCATTCCCTCCTATTTCCAATCAGTTTCCAAGTCCTGTCTAATATGACCTCTAGAATGTTCTCCCTCATCTATACAACCCCTGCTATCACCCTTTCACATCCTAAACCATCTTCCGCACCTTACTCATCCTACCTACTCCAATGTCAGATAAAGGTAAATCAGAGCACGGCATCCCTCTTTCAAAGACTCCAGCATCTCCCACCTCCCCAAGGGTCACATTGAAACTCCTTATCAGGACTGTCCAGTTCCCTCACAGTTTGGTTCCAACCAGTTACTCCCACTTCCTCTTGCAGCTGGTGCCCGACCCCTTGTCTTGGTCACACTCAACAACCTTTCCCTATACATATTCCCAGTTGTTCATCCACTTGCCTCTGAACACATGGTTGCCACTTATCTGGGATGACTTTCATCTTTTGTCCAATCAACTACTTACCAGACAAGAACTAACTCAAAATTCATCTCTTTGAACGTCCTCATTTTTAGAAAATGCATACTGAAATGTTTAGCAGTGAACACCCCTCACCTTCTTTCAAATCCTTCATATATGTCTCTATTTACTTACATATCAAGAGAGATCAAGTCAATATGGCAAATACTAACAATAGTTGCATCTAGGTAATAGTCATTGTAACCATTTTTCAGCTATTCTGCATGCCTGGAAATTTTAATAAAAAAAGGGAGTGGGGAGCTTTAAAAGGCATCCTCTTTGCCCCCTGATGATGTAAATTACCTTTCTCTGTTTCCCTAATACTGTGTATTTGTCAACAAACTTATCACATTTTATTATAATTATCAGTCATGGGCTTAGAAACTTTCTCCTATGCACTGTGCAAAAGCACAGTAGCCACATAGAGTAGGCGCTTGACAACTGCATGAATGAATGCCGTCTCCCAAGAGGCTGGACTTGGGGAGCAATCAGCCACAGGAATAGGAGGTCACTGGGTTGCCACACACTGCCCCTATGTGCTCCACTCTCAGCAACATGGGTGCTCATGAGCGCAGCAAAGCACTACAATAAACAGCTATGTACAGAATGACAGTGTGGTTTAAAACTCTGGCGATTCGAGCCTCTGTGACGGATCCTGTGATTAACTAGTTGTGTGACCATGTGCAATCACTGAACTTGCTGTGCCTCAGTTTTCTCACTTGTAAACAGGGAGTAATAACGTAACTAACCAAAGGGAAGGTGACCAGACATCCTGCTTTTGGTGGGACAGTTCCGATTTTTAACAATTTGTCCCATGTCCTGTCATGTTTTTAAAAAGTCCCGATTTTTGGAAAGAATGCACTACAAGCTAGGGAATGGCGGAAGAACAGGAAGGGAATATACGGTCGGCTGCTGAAAAGGTTAATGTAACTCCATTTGGAAATGAAGAGGTTAATGTAACTTCATTTGGAAATGAAAAGGCTAATGTAAACTCCCTACTCCCCTCCTGGGCAAGGTTGTGCAGGTGGACCAGCGCCCTACTCCTTTGAGCCACAGGTGCCGCCCTATATATAATTTTTTTTTAATGTATTATATTTGTAAATTGTACTTATGTTGAAATTAAAAATATATATATTACAATACTATTTTTGCATTCTATGAAAATTTTTGTTGCTCCATGTAGACCAAATTTTTAATTAAGAACACCACCTTCTCACCCCCTCAACTCCCCACCTCTGTCAATGGTGTCCCCCTTTACCAGTATTAAAATCTGGTCACCTTAACCAAAGGAGGAGAAGGTTTGGACGTGCCCTGAGAAGTCTAAGATGTTATGCAAACAGTGCAGCAGCATCTTTATTTTAGTCATTAAAATAAGCAAGACTTTAGGGCAGCGCCTGTGGCTCAAAGGTAGGGCGCTGGCCCCATATGCCAAAGGCAAAGGTGGTGGGTTCAAACCCAGCCCTGGCCAAAAACTGCAAAAAAATTAAAAAGTAAAAAAATAAGCAAGACTTTGCCTTGACTGTGAAGAATTCTGAGTCACTCAGTGTTTGGGGAGGGGCCTTAAAGGACGGAATTTCCACCCAGCCTGTGGCTGGAGCCTCATTCTCTCCCACCCCCTCTTTCCCTTTCCTCTGACCAAGTGACAACTGCTGGGAAACAGACAGGACTGGGAGTCTTAAAATAGAGCGGCAAATAACTGCAGCTGGCTCACAGCCCTGGGGTGGGTTGCACCATCAGTCAGCTTGCGCAGTACACACACACACACACACAGCCCCCAGCCCTCTGCTCCGGAAAAGCCAAGGCCATGGAAAAAGAAACACACGGCTTCCAGGGAAAAGCAGTCATCCAGGAATGCTGTGTTTTGGTTGGCTGCCCATCCGGGTGAGCTGCTCTGCTCTGATGTTCCTGTGTGCTCCGCAGCCTGGGGCTCGGCTCCCAGGAGCAGCTCTTCCTGGAAGCACCGGCAGCCCCACTGGCCCCAGCAGGCTGGGGGAAGATGGGGAGACGTCGCTGGGGGGTTCTCCATGACTCAGTGGTTTTAGAGAATCTCAACTTCCTAGGCTCTGAGCGCCAGGTTTGGGATGTTTATGTAACAAAACATACTGCATAAAATGCTCGGAAGTAGAGCATCACCTTGAAGGCTGGACCCTTAGTTCTGTGACCCAGCAGTCACACAGTTATGATGTGGAAAACTTTCAGCCTGACCCTGGGGAAAAGGTCACTCCCAGAGTGTTGGAGGTTCAGGTGATGGGATGAAGATCTTAAAATCCCGAAAAACAACTGTTGTTCTTACCACCTGTGAACATGATGGGCCGGGAGCTCTTCACATATAATAACTCATTTAATTCTCACAACCGAATATAAGAGCTATTACTTTCACAATGGCACAGCCAAGGTTCAAAGCCAGGCGGTGAGATAAGAACAGAAATGGACTTTCTCCTACTTAAAGACGGTAAAAAAAATTTGTAAGGGGTAGCCCACAGAATTTTCAGGGAGTCTCAGAACACAGACTAGGACAAAGAGAGACTTGGCAACTAAAAACCCCTGTGCAAAATTACTCTGATGAGGACCCAACAGGTGCCACGGCTGAGGTTTGAGGTCTGCAGCCGGCTGCTCCACAGCCAGTGTGGGAACTCCCCAGACAGTGGCAGGCTCTGCTGAACCAGGAACCGGATGCAAGGCAGCCACATCTGCCCCCAGAGTGGATTCTCCACCCCTTTTCTTTGCATCACCACCTCCTGGATGCGCACAATTGATGCCCTGCTGATTGTGATGCAAAGTTCCAACTTAGGCTTGGGCATAGGCACAGAGGCTGGAACTGTTCCCCACGGGGCTGAGTGTGCAGACCTGATCACACAGCAGGGGGTGGGGGAGTGGGGCCTGACAATCCATCTGCTCTTTACTGAAGCTCCCCCAAATACACACAACACAGTTTGGCTGATGCAGTCTTTTCTCTTTCTCCTACAGGATTTCAGTCTCTCTTCCAATAAAAATAATAGCTACTAATTCTGAGTGCCTATTATATGCAAATCCTCCACAGAAGTAAGCCTGACGACCCCCTCACAAGGTAATTTCTCCAGTTTCATATGCAGAACCTCAGGCTTAGAGAGGTTAGGAATCTTGTCCAGGCTCTCTGAATTAAGAAATAGGGGAGCCCACATTTGAACTCAGGTTTGTAATGCTCTCAAGAGCATACATCCCCTCCTCAAGGGGCTGGGGGAGTGTCAGGAAAGCCAGGCAAATTATTGGCGCAGAAGTGACTTCTGCTCCCTAATCCCAGCCAGGACCCATTGGGGAAGTACACAGTGCACTCCTTACAAACAGAGGCTTCATAGCTCCTCACCCTACCAGCTACCTACTCCCCCACTCCCCCACCTCCGACATCTTGACCACTGCAGCTGCCCACCCCCAGGGAAGATGAGCTTTAGGAGGACATCTGGCTCCTTCTGTGTCAAGGCAGAAACCCCCACCCTCTGGCCCTTAGCCTAGGAGACCTCTGTAAAGGCCCCCAGGATTCTACACTGCTATGGGGCAGGGCTTACTTTTGGTTACTACACCTCCGTAGGATAATTTGAAGTCAGAGAATGTCATTCCTCCAGTTTTGTTCTTTTTGGTTGGGATGGTTCTGGCTGTTCTGGGCCTTTGGGGGTTCCATATTAACTTTAGGATTCTTTTTTCTATTTCTGTGAAGAATGTCTTTGGTATTTTGGCAAGGATTGCATTGAATCTGTATGATTACTTTGGGTAGTATGGACATTTTAGCAATACTAATTCTTCCAACCCATGAGCATGAAATATCTTTCCATTTTTTGGTGTCCTCTTGAATTTCTTTCATCAGGGTTTTATAGCTTTCATCGCAGAGATCTTTCACTTCTTTGGTTAAGTTTATTCCCAGGTATCTTGTCTTATTTGTAGCTATTACAAATGAGATTACTTTCTTACTATCTTTTTCAGGTCATTTGCTGTTGTCATGTAGAAATGCTAGTGATTTTTGTGTGTTGATTTTATAATCCTGCAACTTGCCTGAATTTGTTTATCAGTCCTAATAGTTCTTTTGTGGAGCCCTTAGGCTTGTCTAGATAGGAGATCATATCATCTGCAAATAGGATAATATAACATCTTCCTTTCCAATGAGGATGTCCTTTATTTCTTTCTCTTGTCTGATTGCTCTAAGCTAGAACTTCCAATACAATGTTGAATAACAGTGGTCAAAGTGGACATTCTTGTCTTGTTCCAGATATTAGAGCAAAGGCTTCCTGTGTCCCCTAAAATGGGTAATTTTGTCAGAGAATAAAGAAAGGATAAGAAAGGCAGAGGTAGTGAGGATAAATATGGATTTCTGGACCTTTCAGTTACTGGTTAACTGTGGGCTAGCCTCTCAGGACTCACTTTCTCTCTTTGAAATATGGAACAGAGAGTCTTTTGTGTATTTCATAAAGCTGTTATGAGATTTTAATGAGGCTCTCTATTTAAGGCCCTTTGAGATAAGCACAAGTATTATTGCACTGCAGTCTGCATGCGTCTATGAAGAGAGAAGCATCTCACCTCTGGGTATGATGGAGAGGTTGCTGCCCCCACTTGCTAAGCGCCTTCCCCTGGGCCAGGTTTCTATTTTTCCCCAAAGTGCCAGGTCTGAGTCATTCCTAGCAAGGAGGATTGGTATTGCATCATCCACAGTCTCCCCCAATCAACAGGACAAGCAAAATGGCGATAAGGTTGAAGACTCTGTCTTTGACTGCTGCTGGAAATCTACACAGAAGTGTTTCCCCTGGCAGCAGACAGCTGCTGCGTGAGGTGTGAATCAAACATGCAAACCTCTGGAGATTTGTCTTTTGCTTCTCTGAGACACAACTTAGCAGAATTGCTGAAAATATGGTGACACATTGCTTCAGCACTGGGGCTCACAGGGAGATGGAGGAGCGGAGGGAGGGCTGCTTCTCACCACTGCTCCAGAGAGAGTCCAGTGCTTTTCAGCGTCTTCTGAGTGCCTCTTTCATACGCTGCCTTTCTAATACTGTCAGACACCTTGTCCTAGACACCTGTTTGAGACTGTGATTACATCTCCAGAGACACTGGGGCCTTGCATACAGACCCCTGGGTAGGGATTGGGCAGGAAGTGAGCTCCACTCTCCCAGCTCTTCCCATCTCTCCCATGATTACTTGAGTTAGGAACACAGTCCATGTGCATATCCATGTGTACGCTCATATGTGATTCTTAAACTAAATTCTCCCTAGAAATGCCAACAGTTTCAGCTGCATTCATTTCACTTTCCTGTTGGAGGGTGGCTGATTCCCTGATGATGTGACTGTTATGACGCAGGGTAGAAATGTTGTTCAGTCTCCTCCGATGTTGGATACAGGCTAGACCAGAATATAGAGGCTGAGAGCAGCCAGGGAGCCTGAATTGCTCATTCAGAACTGCCGCATTTGGAACCCAGGCATTTGTTTTATGTCACTGTGATGTGTAACACTTGGCATTAGTCTATATACAAATGTGCACATTCCAGTGATGAAACCTCAGTCCACAAAATACTGCTTTCTTTATTTCCTATACCTTAACCTGATTTCTTAATCAGAGCACTCATTCTGCAGACTGGAAAAGAGAGAAAAAACAAAACAAAGCAAGAATGCAGACCTTCCCAAGGTACCTCTCCATGGGTGGTACCAGGGTCATGAGGCTTTATAAGATACCAAGGCACCAAGTAGTAGATGCAAGTAGCCCTCTGGTCTTTGGTCTTCTGTCCACTCGGGTTTCTGCAGAGATAACCAGTCCCTATCTCCTTGTCTCTTGGGTCCAGGAGATCTCTGCTACATTGTTTCTTCTCTTGGCCAATAGGAACCTTTTGCAGTACTGTTTATAAACCTCTGGCCCTCCACCAACCACTCCTCTCTAGTATCCTGCTGACACTCCTCCAAACCCCTTTGGTTTTGATAATTCAGAAGCTATTTATTCCTTCCAGTCCCAATCCAAATGGAATCCCCTTCCAATGGCGAGACCAGGCCCTTCCTAAGAGAAGACGTTAGGTGTTGACATTCAGAGTTGCTCTAAAAGTCTTTCTTATAAACATAGACCTCCCAGGCACATTCCAAGTGCCCGCCTTGCTTTTAAATGTGAGTGAACAACCAAGGATCACCAGACCTCTGAGTGCAGCCTCAAACTTGAAAAGAGAGATTACAATAAATAACAAAATAGAGCCTAGAGAAGCAGAAACAGTGCAGGGAACAGAACACAAGGTAAACAAATCAAAACAACAAAACAAAACAGTAATATATCCTCGGGGATGTAGGAAAAAATATTGGATCCATAAAATGAGAATGAAATTTTGTTTTCTAGGGAACAAAGAAAAACTAGAACTTCTTGGAAATTAAAAATATGATTAAAAAAATAACCAACAAAAGTATAAAAAGACAATTTTGAGGAAATCTGCCACAAAGTTAGAGGGAAAAAATAAAGAAAAGGACAGTAGGAAAGGACGAATAAGAAAATAAGACGATAAAACCAAAAAGTTTGGTTTCTAACTAACAGAAATATCTGAACAAAAACACTGGGGAGGAAATGATCAAAGAAATACTATAAGCAAACAGTCCCTAAAGTGTTGGTCTCCAAACTCACAAAGGCTACCAAGTACTCATAATGAATGTAAGAAGCCCTATATCATTATAAATCTAAAACCCTGGGATACAAAGGAGATTCTAAAACTTTAGAGACCAATGGATGGGAAAATGGAAAACAGACTACAAACAATGAACAGGAATCAAAATGACATGATTCTTCTCAACAACAACATTGAAAACAGAAGACAACACCCAGTTACACCTCAAAAGTCCTAAATGAAAATGATTTTCAACCTGGAATTCTCCACCCTTCAAATTGCATGTAAGCAGAGAATGAAGATGTTTAGTCGGATAAACCTCAAAAAGTCATCTCCCTTTCTTAGAAAGCCAAGAAAGAAGAACACATTCTCTACAAAAGAAAGAGGATGGGGTGGAACTTAGAAATCAGGAGACAAGAGAGAGGGGAAAGGAATTCTCAGGGAGTTGGTAAAGGAAAGAGCAGGACACCAGCTGACCTAGAGAGCAATCAGTCATGAATAAAGGGTCACAGAGCTCCAGGAGACATGTCTCAGAGAGAAAAAGTGATCTGACGGGCTGGACAATGTGGAAATGTTACGGAACCGCGTTTCACAGAGTCGTGGGAACATGTGGGAGGAATTAGGTATCGGTACAACATTAAACAAATGAAAATTAGAGGCAATTATTAACTCCAGGAAAAAAAATGATGCAAGAATGGATAAGTCATTAGAGTATGTTAGTTGGCTTAACAGTAAACAGTATTTATACCATCTTTGATAACAAAAGCTTTGTTAACCAAAAATTGGGGAAGTAGGGGTGCTAGAAGAAGAAAAGAGGAAAGTGTGCATGGACATAAAAGCCTCATTACCATTATAGGAAATCTATAGCTAATGTCTACAGTTGATGAATCAACTGAGAGCTGCTTAATCTATGAGTTAGAAATACAGGGGAAGTACCAAAAGAGTAGCTTAGAGTAGAAAGTGGTTTACTCTGGGGAAAGGGAAGTAGGGCAAAGGGGAGGGGGACCAGAGATAGTTAATTTCATTATGTTTTTTCTATATACATAACTTAAAACTGATTGCCAAGCAATACTTTTATTGAAGATAAAAATACATTAAATAAATATGAAAAACAAATCCTGCTGGCTGTGCATGTGAAACAGACACATCAACAGATCAGTGAAGGAAGGAGTTTCAGGTGTTATCTGTGCAAGGAAGGGGCATAAAAGAGAGTAGCTGGGCCCACACTGGAACAGCCATGTACTTGCTGATTCCAACTTCCCTTTTTTATCCAGGAACACTGCTCCACTTGTGCATATATGGATTCAGTTCCCTTGAGAAAACCTGAGAAGCAAGGTAGAACCTCACCAAACACTGATGGAGAGGCAGTAGAGCCTCCTGGCCAGGAGCCCAGGGGTTTGAATTCTGGCTGTGCCACCTACTATCTGAGTGATTCTGGACAGGCTATGTACCCTTTCTCTGTTGCCTCACATGTTCCTACCTCACAGGTTGAAATGAATTGCAAGGATTAAATGAATTAATGTGTATAGGACCCAGAACAGTTCCTGGTATATGTAAACATTATATTCTCTCAGGAGACACAAAGTGACTCTGCTGAGTATAGACACTGGAGATGCCCTAGGGGCTAGAAACCACTCTAAGCCTCCTCCTGCCCTCTAGGACCTTAAGGAGGGGTAGGGGCTGGGGTAGAAGACACACCTGTAGGAGATAAGATCAATGTGGCCACCTAGACACACATAGGGGTGTGCTCCCCCCCAAGGAGGAACCAGCATAGCAAACAGATGCTCACATTTCAAACAGATAGTCTTTGAGGTAAATGGTAGGACTCACCAGAGGAGTGACAGGGAGTACCAAGAGTAAGTAAGGAGAGGGTTTAAGGAATCTTGCCTGGCCAGGGTCTGGCTGGGAGCCCAGCTAGGACACAGAGAAATGGTAGGAGAGAAGTTCCCAGAGCTACACACTCAGAAATGGGCTTTTACAATCTTGGTTACTAGAGAACCCTGTGATTCACATGGGCCATGGAGCTACCCAGAGATTGTATAGAGGCATTGCTTTAGAGAGGGACTCTATATGGAATCCCACTGGCATCTAAATCTAGAACATGTCTAGACAGCCACCTTTCCAGGAGCCTAGATACTGGGAATCTATAGACTCAGCTATTTCTTCTGTGCCACTTTAAAGAGGGAGAAGGGAGACCATACTCTTATGCATCCTGGGAAGGTCCCCACCACCCTCCTGTGGGCTGCTGTAGAGTTGGAGATGTGAGTAAAAGAGTACATGTAGTGAGAATATGATGAAGTCAGCCAGGCTAGGGCTTAGATGACCCAGCTGGTCTGGCCAGTTCAGGTCCTATGTGACCTTCACTTCATGTCTCCATTCTTGTTTTGTAAATTCAGCTATAATCTAAAAGTGCATATCTTGAGTCATTTAGGTCTACTTTTGAATTAGAAATGCTTTGAGTTCTGGGTTATGCCTATTATTGCTGGTTAAGATAAGGGTTGATTATTGTTGTTTAAGATAAGGGCTAACATGCTTTTTGCTTTGAACTTTTATGTAGAAAACAATGGTTTTGGAAATGGAAGAACTGAACGGTCTTGGACAGGCTACTCTCACTGTTCTCCAGAATTGCTGGTCTTCTGACAAATAAAGTTTGATGGACCTATCCCTGTCTCTGCATATTGGTTGATGATGACAGGGGGCTGGATCCTCTTCATCCCGTAAGAAATGGCCCACACTCCCCACAGCTTCTTGCCCATGCTGCTTGCCTGAGAGAGGTGCCGCCCTTTCTGGTTACCCAAGGTGCAATTTTGAGGATTTAAAACTGAGCTGAACTCACCGTCAGGCTGAGTTTGTGCTGACAGGGCTGCAGCTGCTGCCTGGCCTAGAGGGACACAGATATCAGGCACTCTGATGCATACCTAGGATGACACTCATTACTCTGAAGAAGGCTGCTGTGGGACCAAAGAGCAAGGAGAAAGCATTGACTATAGCTTGCTGTCAATGCTGCTTGCCTGGGAGTGGCCTTGTTCCCCCGGTTGCAGGCCCAGGGCACCATTTTGAGGGTTTGGCTACACCTTACACTTGGGCTGAATTTGGGCGGACAGAGTAGCAGTTGCTGCCCAGCTGAGGTGGGGTGGGGAAGCCAGCCTGTTCTGTGCATAGGCCACCGGGGCCAAGAACTGAGTTAACTGCCCTCCCTGTAGCATCTTGCTCACAGTAAAGCTCTGCCCTCTCTGGCCATAGGCCCACTGATGGCACCATTTTGAGTTTTTTGGGGGGGTATTTTTAAGAGAGTACAAGTGTTTTTGTTTATGGATAACTTGTATAATGCTTAAGTCAGGGCTTTTGGTGTTCCAGTCATAAGAAAAGCATTCATTTCATCCAAAAATAAGCTTTATCCCACCCCGACCCTCCCTCCTTCTCGGTTTCTCATGTCCTTTTTATCCTTGTGCCCACCTGTACCCATTACTTAGCTCCCAATTATTAGTGAGAATATTGTGTTTGGTTTTCCATGCCTGAGACAATTCGCTTAGGATAATGGTCTCCAGTTCCCCAAGCTGCTGCAAACGGCATTAACTCATTCCTTTTTATGGCCGAGTAGTACTCCATGGCATTTGTGTACACCACATTTTCTTTATCCACTCAGGAATTGATGGGCAGTATGGATGATTCCACATCTTTTTAACTATGAATTGCGCTGAGATGAACATTCGAGTGCAAGTGTCTTTTTCATAAAATGACTTATTTTCCTGCGGGTAGATACCGAGCAGTGGGATTGCTGAGTTGAATGGGAAGTCTCTATATATACTTTTTGAGAAATCTCCACACTGTTTTCCATAGTGTGGGTTGTACTGATTTTCAATTCCACCAACAGTGTACAAGTATTTCTTTCTCTCTGCATCCACACCAGCAACTATTGTTTTTTGGCTTTTTACCCCATCCTTTTACCTATAGTCTGGGTGCATTGTTATGGTTTAGATGTGTTTCTTGGGGACGTTAAATAGTTGAGCTATGTTTTTCATCCATTCAATCAGTCTATGTCTTTTAAGTGGGACACTGAGTGTTTGTATTGGCCATAGGCCCAATGTGGGATGCTGTTCTGATCATCATGTTGGATGATACCTGATTCTTGTGCTAACATTTGGTTAGAGCTGTGAGTTTTAACTTTCAGGTGTTTTTACACTGGTAGGTATCTATCATAAATATGCTGTTCCTTGTATCATAGAGTTTTGAGTATTTCCTATAGGGTAGGTCTAGTAGCATGTGGGTCTAGGGGGTTTCCTGCTTGGCATGCAGGCCCATGGGGTATGGTCCTACACTCCACATGCAGGTCTGCAAAGGCATGGACCTTCCCTCAGTGCCCAGGTTCACAGAGGCATAGGCGTCAGTGCTGCAACACACTCCCAGGTGGCTTGTTCTACTTATTGGTGCATCATGCTGTGGAGGCTGGGCTGCTGGATGGCTGGGGCTCTGTCCTCACACCGGTCCCACTGAGGCTGCTACCATGGGACCTCTCAAGCTCCACTCAAGTTCCCTGGTGTGGGGGCAAGGTGTGCTTTACTCCCAGCCATGGGCATGTGATAACATCTGCTTACCCTGCTCCCTCCCTGGCCTGACAAGGGACAGTGTTGAGGCAGCTGCAGTGACTATGATCCCTGTGCAGACTGGGTGCTCTAGACCTGATAGCTCAGAGTGGTGTCAGCTGCAGCAACTCGGGAACCAACACACCAATGGGTCCCTGCTGAGCTTGCTCTCTGATGCAACTTTACTATATAGTCTCCAAGTAGTTCCCTGACCGGTACTGAGGTCCATGGTGGTGATGGGGGCACTGACAGCACAAGTCTCACTTTCTGCCTGGGGAGTATGCCGTCCTCGGTCTCTCTCTTTTATCTCTTCTCTACACGTAGGGGTCTCCCCCACATACCTTCCGATCTTAGCTGGTGGACCTCCCTGTCCCCATGTTTGCTTCATCTCCTGTCAGTTCTCTGACGATTTACACTGCTCTGTCCAAGAGGACTCATCCATGTGGGCATCTACTTGCAGTTTTTGATCCACTCCTAGAGAGGGCATGTGTAGGCTGCTTCCAATCTGCTGTCTTGACCCCTCCCTCTCCCATTTTGAGAGTTTAATGCTGGGACAAATTTGAGGGGAGCTGACTGTAGCTACCACTTGGCCAGGGAGTAGCAGGGGATAATAAGATCCTAGGCACACTTAGAATGATATCCCTTACCTTACTATGGGGTGCCTATGGGATTGGAGCTTGCCTAACTCATCATAGCTACCCGTAACACAAACATGGACCACTTGGGGCACACTGGGTTGCACCACCACCACCACTGCCATCCACTCACATCACATCAGCTGCCCAGGGGGCCTTAGAACATACCCACAATCCTAGCCCACTGCTCCTACTAAGCAAGCTATCTGGAAGCCTAACAATTGGCCCTCCAGGACCCACTAACACCAGAGCCAGTGTAAGCTGCTCTGAGCCTAAAACCAAGAATACTCATCCCATTGCTGCCACCACTGGGGCCTGCTGTCTGGCTCAGTCAGTGTCAAGTACGCAGCAAAATTCCACCACAGACTCAACTAATAATCATACACTAAGCCACAGAGGAAATCACACTGTGGCTGTGTACTGACTTTGTGTACTGCCAAAGAAATCATATAAAAATAAAGCTACCACAGGCACTCAGAATGAAAACCCAAATGTCTTGTTCAACATATATACATCTTCAGGAAAACATTCTTCCCTACTGATGCAATTTCAAAAACCTGAAGGGAATGACTCTTACATCAAGTTCTTGGGTATCAACAGAAGGAAGATATCCTTTTTGATAAATGGCTGGGAAAACTGGACTGCCATATGCAGAAGAATAACCTTATCTCCCACAAAACTCAACTAAAGATGTGTTCAAAACATAAGAATAAGACTCAAAACTATAAAATTGGTAGGAAGAAACCAAGGGAAAACTCTTTTGGACATTGGTCTAGTCAAAGAATTTATGATTAGGACCTCAAAAGTACAAGTAACAGAAACAAAAATAGACAAATAGGACTTCATTGAACTACAAGACTTCTTCACAACAAAATAATCAATAGAGACAACCCTATGAAATGGGAGAAAACTTTTACAAATGTTCAATAAGAGACTAGTATTCAGAATTGATAGAGAACTTAAACAACCCAACAATAAACCAAATAACCCCATTAAAAAGCGGGCTAAGGACAACAGACATTGTTCAAAAAAAGAAAAACAAATTGCCAACAAACATATAAAAGTAGTTCACCATCATTAATTATCAGAGAAATGCACATTAAAACCACGATGAGATATCATCTTATACCAATCAGAATGGTTATTACTAAAAAGACAAAAAATAAAGTTTATTGGAGAGTATGCATAGAAAAGAGAACTTATACATGGTTGGTAGAAATGTAAGTTAGTGCAACCTCTATGGAAAAAGGTATGTTGATTTCTCAAAGAACTAAAAATAGAAGTACTGTATAATACTACAATCCCTCTATTGAGTATCTACCCAAAGGAAAAGAAATCAATATGTTAAAAAATCATCTGCACTTATATGCTTATCACAGCAATATTTACAATAGCAAAGATATGGATTCAACCTACGTGTCCATCAACCGAGGATTGGATAAAGAAATATGGTATATATACACAAGGGAATACTAGTAAGCCACAAAAAAGAATGGAATCATGTCTTTTGCAGCAACAAGTATGGAATTGGAGGCTACTATCTTAAGTGGAAACAACTTAAACACAAAAAGAATACTACACATTCTCACTTACAAGTGGAAACTAAGAAATGTGTACTCTAAAAATGTGGGATGATGGACCATGGAGACACTGACAGGTGGAGGGTAGATCTGGTGGATGATGGGAGATTGCTTGGTGCTTCAGTGAGGGATACACCAAAGGCCCTGACTCCACCACAGTGAAATACATCAATGTAGCAGAATTGCACCGGTACTGCCTGAATAGATACAAATAAAAATAAATGGGGAAAAAAGAAGAAAAGACACCTGTAAATAAGCATATCACTAGCAATAGTGTCCAGCTGGCTGGGTGCAGAGAGGAGTAAGGTGGAGACTGGTTCCTAGATATAGCGGCTATTAATATATGCTCCATGAGAGAGTCTGGAGACACATTTTGGATTTTGGCTTCAGTACTCCTCTCTTTAGAAATTTCCCTTCCCCCCACCCCCGGCATCCACACGGTTGCAGCAGATGCTGCTGTGTTCTGTTAATGCAACATTGCCTCTTTGACCAGAGTGAGCACATCCAAACCAAGGTATCCCAGTCTCTTACCTGGGAATTTTGGACTCGAGTCTGAGAGATAGAGTTGTCTCCTTCTTGATATCTTTGTGTTAGGACTGATAGGCAAATGTGGGAACTATTGACCTTTTTTTTTTTTTTTTTTTTTTTTTGCCTTGTGAAGTGGGGAACAGGGTGAAACAGTTTGCAAGATGAGAAAGAGCAGGCACACGGGGAGAAACTGAAAGGGGAGGCAGGACAGGGCTTTGGGTCACGGCCGTGCTCTCTGTTGCTGCTCACAGATTCCATGAGATGTTCCAGTATATTAGCCAAAACTCTCTTTCATTTATGTTTGTTTGAGTTGACTTTCTGTTTCAAACCACAATTTTTCTAATAATAGAGGAGGCCTCCCCCACTTCTCAGTCCCGTACAGGCCACAGAAGAAAACATCTGACTGTATTCCTGGGTCTGGTGAGACACTTGATGAATCCAGGACTGGAAAAACCCAAAGGAATCCCTAGGGTTGCATCAAAATGTAATCTGGCTCTGGGCCCAGGACAGAGCACTTCTGGCTTCCCAGGGCAGGGTTGGGACTAAAGGATGAGGTGAAGGATGGCCCTCAAAGGCTGAGGCCCTGGGCTGGAGGGGGAAGGTGAGGGTATTTGAGGCTGAGGCTCATTCAAGCTTTAAGCACATAGGGTCTACTGGGAGGGCAGACGAGGGGAAGGTGGAGAAGACCAATAGCCATGGCAACAGGAAAGTCTTCCTTCACCACTGAGGCAAGGGTGAACTGGGGGAGAGGTAGCCAAGCCAGGCGTGGGGACAAACCAAGCGCGTGATGGCCTTTGCCATTCACCAATTGTGTTCTTTCCTGCCCACCGTACACTGGGCAGCAAAATTTTAGGTGAAGCAATGAAAGACTTATTTTTGAGGGACCCAGTTATGGAGGTGAGTCATGGAATTATGGAGTGTTGCTATTGTGCTCCCTTAGGTAGATGTCGTTCTGGAACAGCAGGTTAAAGCATCATTTGAAAATATAATGTAAATACTCTAAAGAGGCAAATCCAAGAGGTCACGGCTGATTAGGAAGTGGACCTTGAAGGATGGATAGGATTTAGTCATTTTAAAAGGCCTAAAGGCCAATCTTTGCAATTCCAGTAGCTAGACGTTACTTCTCTTTGTTACGTCTACCTCTCACAATTCTAACACAACAGATGCTCAATAAAACTTTTTTCAGATTAACATATGGGTATAAATGATTAGGTTACATGGTTTGCATTTGTTAAAGTCCAAGCTGTTAACTGAGCCCAGGAGATGTGCCATATACCCCTGCATTGTACCCATTATTAGGTGAGAGTGTATCAAACCTCCTCTCTTCTTCCCTTACCCCCCTCCCTCCTCCCCTGCTCCCCCTACTTGAATTAATTGTGTTTTTTTCTTGTGTGGGCATGTAGTTGTTCATCTACTAGTTTCGTATTAGTACTGAGCTCATCGGATGCTTGCTTTTCCATTATTATGATACTTAGGAGGATGTTCTCCAAATCCATCCAGGGAAACATAAAAGATGTAAAGTCTCCATCTTTCTTTCTGGCTAAATAGTGTTCCATAGTATATAAATACACCATCGTTTATTTATCCATTCGTAAGCTGATGGTCACTTGGGATGTTTCTACATCTTGGTGAATGTGATAAGTATTCAAGTGCAAATGTCCTTACGGTAAAATGACTTTTTTCTTCTGGATAGATACCTAGAATGGGATTGCAAGATAAAATGGAAGGTCTAATTTTAGCTCTTTGAGGATTCTCTATACTTCTTTCTAAAAGGGCTATATTAGTTTGCAATCGCACCAACAGTGTATTGAGTTTTCCCTTTTCTGATGCTCCAAACTTTTTGTTTAATTGCACTGAATACTACATATTGGAAATGGAGAAAGTAAAGGCAAGAGGTGAGAAAGGGTGTATGTATAGTAGAAAGTCTATCTTTTTTTCAGTAATAGGAGTCACTAAAGGAATTAATCTGTAAAAGATATGCTGAAAAGGAAAGTTGAGTATAGAGCTGAAACTTAGAGGTAGCTGATGAGTCCTTGAGTTCCCTGAGGCCAGGGGTCTTGACCTTTACCCCAGACTACCTACTTAGTGGTGGTCTGAGAGCCCATTGCAGGTAGGTGCATAGAAAGTATTTAAATGAATGAAAGAACATAGAAAGTTATCCCATAACAGAAAGTTCACCACTGAGTTCCCTTAAATCAAATTTTCCTTGGCCCTTTTGATTTAGGACTCTGCACAGAAATTAGTTTGCACGCAACTTTTAGAATGAAGCCCAATTATATATAGCAAATGCTTTGGCACATGAACCTGGGTCTGAATCCCACTCAATATTTGGGAAATCCTTCTTTCTGATTCCTATGTCTTCATGAAAAGGCATTGTCCTGAATTTGTGCTTGTGCCCTTCTCTCCTTGCTTTTCTCCCCAAATTTAGTCAGCACTACTGATAGAAGTAGCAACTCACTGATTGGTAAATTTAGAAAAAGGAACTGGACTTCAGGAGTGACCTGTCCCCCGGAAGCACAAATCCCTACTCTATGGTAAATTTAGTTAAGCCAGAGGGGAAACCAGCAATTTGAGAGTGATGCTCAATTCAGGAGAATCTATTAGCAGACCCATTTGGCACGTTTGGCTCTCAGCCAAACCCTCCAAGCCAACCTTTATCTGTAATAAAGCTGACATTTTCATCATTGGCTGTCTGACTCCTATGTTAAAGGCTTCAGAACTCAGGAAGTGGGTGGAAAAGGAGGGGAGGGGGTTAGTTACTGGCTCCCTCAAACTCCAGCTTGAGAATTTCCTTACTGATAAAATGGATAGAATGAAATTATCTGTCATAGGGTTTAGTGAAGATCAAAAAAGATAATATGTTAGATGCTCAGTAAGTGCTTGTTCTTTTTATTTCCATTTTTGAAGCCCTCTTTAAGCTAATCCCCATGATGGCAGTGTCTATATTATTTTGTATACCTAGCATATGTTTGGATGTTCCAAATAGATTAAAAGGTGCAAATGCTTATTGTAAGAACTCCCAGCAAGTTAGTCATTTCTGCCCATATTTTCAAAACTTGTTTTATCAAGGAATAATACCTTTATTAAGGAATAATAAAGTTACAGTAAATATGGTTAAATTGGACAAGTTTTGACATATGTAAACACCAGTGAAACCCCCTTACCCCCAAAGTCTCTTATGCCTCTTTATAATCACTGCTTCCTTCCGCCATTCTCCCATCCCCACGGATCGGCTTTCTGTCACAGTGTGGATTCATTGACCTTTTTTAGAGTTATATTTAAATAGAATCATACAGTATATTCCCTTTTTCTGTCTGCCCATAGTTTTGAAGACCAATAAGCAGTCATCACTGAATCATGGAGGAATACTGACCTTGGACCCCATAGACCAGGGCTGTTGTTCTGGTTAGATGGTAACCTGTTTTATGACCTTGGACAGGCCACATAACCTTTCTGTGCCTCAGTTTCTCTTATCTGCACCAAGGTAGGGAATAATAGGTCTGCCTTACCTCAGTGGATTTATTTGTGCTCAAAATACTGTATCAGGTATAATCCTAGACAGAGGGCGCGTGTGTAAGTAGTTTGATTATGTTGGGCAACATTAATCTGGGTTTTTTTCCCCTGCATAGAATATTCTTTCTCTTCCTTCACTCAAGCGAATAGCTGACTCTATATTCTATTTTCTCAGGCAAGTATTGCATATGGTGGAAAAACAAAAGCAGCCCACAGATCTTCCTAGCATTTGGGCTTCCCAGACCTTAAGCCTTTAGAAGGATTCAGGTTTGCAGAAAAGTAAAAGGAGAAGGAATTTGTGGGTTCCTATAGATGGTGTCTTAGGGAAGAGGAGGGGTGGGGGAAATGAACACTTCTCAGCAGGCCTTGGAACAATCCTGAGTCCCCACCCCTCTTACCTATTTTCCTGCTACTGCTGCTAATACTTGAGCCTTTCTTGGACTCTTTCCGCAAAGAACTTGACAATCAACCATTCCTTGTCAATCTAGTCAATCAATCATTCCTCCTCTCTTCCTCCCCTACCCTCTGGGCTCAGGTTTGCCTTCCATCCTCTCTGGTAAGTCATCTGTCATTTCTCCATCTGCTTTCTGTCTCCATGCAATATTGTGGGTTACAGATATTATCTAGTTCCATCGAGCTACAGTTTATTCTGCTGTTTCTTGTTCTACTTGTTTTTTGTGGGTTGTTTTTAAGAAAGAAGGGTACAGAAAGGTCATGACGCTGCCTTCTTGAGATTGAAACTAGTGATTTCTTTGACTAACATTTTGTATTAGACTTCTTAGGTTCATAGCAATTGAAAGGAAGATACAAAGACTCAGAGATTGCCATATCCTCCCCTGACCCCCACACGTACATAAGGTCTCTCCTCCCCTCCTCATCAACATCCCCCACCAAAGTGGTACATTTGTTTCAACAATGTACATTGTTTCGTGTTGATGAACCTACATTGACACATCATTCCCATCCAGAGGCCTCAGTTTACATCAGGGTTCCTCTTGGTGCTGTGCCTCCTATGGGTTTGGACAACGTGCCCACCATGACCGTAGCATGTAGAGTTTCACCGCCCTGAGAACCCTCTGTGCTCTACCGCTTCACCTCCCACCCACTCTGGGTCCTCACAACTGCTGATCTTTTTACTGTCTCCGCGGTTTTACCTTTCCAGAATGTCACTGACTAACATTTTATATTGGCATATAATTTACACACAGCAAAATGCTCAGATCTTAACAGTTCTTAGTCCAAGGAGTTCTGACAAATGCATTCACCCGTGGAACCCACATCATCATTGACATATGGAACATTCCCATTACCCCAGACAATTGCCTTGCTCCCTTTCCCAATTTCCCACTGTTGTCTCACCCTACCCCACCCCCAACCAGGCATCTACTTTTTAGAGTTTTTTAAACCATAGATTAGCTTGCCAGTTCTAGAATTTTCCATAAATAGGATCATTTATACAGAACATTCTTCTATGCCTGGTTTCTTTCACTCAGCATGTTTCTGAGATTTAGCTATGTTGGTATATATATATATCAGTAGTGCACCTCTTTTAATTACTAAGTCATATTCCCTGGTAGGAATATACCACAATTTGCTTATCCATCTCTCTGCTTACTTGGATTGTTTCAAGTTTTTGCCTATTGTGAATAAAGCTGCTATGAACATTTGCACACATGTCTTTTTGTGGACATATGTTGTCAGACCTGTGGGTGGAATAGCTGGGCCCTGGGGTAGGTATATATTTAGCCCTGTAAGAAACTGTCAAGTTGCTTTCTAGAGTGGTTTGTACCATTTTACATTTCACACCAGCACTGTATAAGAATGTCAGTCACACCACACCCTTGCCAGCCCTTTGTGTAACTGGGTTTTCACTTTTCACATTCTAGTGGGTTTATAGTGGAACTTCACTGTGAGTTTTAGCATTATTTTTCCAAATGTTCCCTAAGAGGCTGGAAGAACTCTTAGAGCTCTGAACAGACGTTTCTTAACACTCCTTTTGGTTATCGTTTATAGTTCACAAGTGCAGCTATTTCTGGGCAGGAGAGAACTATACTAAGAGTAAAGTGGGTTTGCATGTTTACAAGGGTAGGAGCCACTGCACAGTGGGAGATTGATCCCTGGTGAAGAGAAATGTGAATATGTCATTTGTGAACTTAGAAAATAAGCCTCTAGGCCCATAAGTGAGGAATTACATAACCATTGACATCTATGGAAATCTAGCTGTATCCTCATGCCTTAGTGCTGTAGGTAAAAATAATTTGGAAGCAGAGAAGGGATATGAGAAAACATTTTATAACCAAAATAGGGAAATGCACTTGGGGATCCATGGAACCAGTAAGGGCACAAGGCTGTTTCAGATGCTGGCACCACTATTTCCAAAGCAAGCTGTTGGCAAGCTATTTGATTTGCATTTCTCCCATGATTGATGGTGTTCACCGGTTTTGTATTTGGTTTGTTGGCCAAGTATGCACATGATTTTGTGAAGTATCTGTTCAAGTCCTTGGATCAATTTTTAAAACTGCATTTTGTTTGTTTTCTATCGACGTATAGGAGTTCATTACATATTCTTGATACAAGTCTATTGTCAGATAGATGTATTGCAAATATCCTCTCCCAGTCTGCCTTCCCCATTTGTTTTAACAGTGTCATCTGATGAATGAAAGTTTTAAATTTTGGTACAAATCTAATTTACCAAGTTTTTCCTTTTATGCTTAGTACTTTGTGTTCTATCTAAGAAATATTTTCCTATCCCCAAGTCATGAGAGTATTCTTCTCTTTTCTTCTAGAAGCCTTATGGAAAGGATTGAACTGGCCCCTGGGACACCCTAAAAGGGCCTTGAGGAGATTGATGAAGTCGGCCTACAGCACCCTCACTTTCCCCTACTTCCCTGCCCCCCTTGCCTCTCTCGACCTCGACCTCAATCTCAATCAAAGCAGACCACTTTTCATTTTATGTATTGAGGATTTAATTAAAATCTAAAATTTTATTTAACAAAAAAATTCCCATCTTTCTTTTCTTTTTTTCTTTTATTTATTTTTTTATCTCTTGCCACTGCACTGAACTGTAAAATCTTTGAAGAGAGGAGGAGCCACATAAGTCTCTTTTATTTCTGCAACTATGCTCAGTGCTTGGGCCCATAGCAAACATTGAATAACCATGTTTAATTGAAATAAATCACATCAAATTTAAACCGAAAAGAGGGGCTCTATTCAATTTAGCTTCATCTTATATAAGATATGTTCCCAGCATCCAACCTGGGTCAGGCCCTAGTGAGTGGAGAGAGGTTCCTGCTGGGAGTGAGATCAGAGGCCTTCTCTGACAGCAGGCGCCATAGGAAGCGATAATAAAAGCATCACTTTCCACTTATGTAACCTTTTACTATTTATAAAACACTTTCATATACCTTATCTCAAAAAAAACACCAAAACCCAAAAAGCTCCAAAATGTCTTCCCTACTCACAAAGACAAACAAATACCCCAGAGTTCTATATGGCAGGCTGCAGTTTGAATGAGAACAGAATCCTGCCCCTCTGGAGCAGTAACAAGGACAGCCTAAGGGTCCTTTATAAGCCCTTCCTCCCCCTACCCAACTCCAATTGGTGCTCAGGAATCTCTCCAAGCTTTATCCCTTCAGCTTAAGGCTTTTATTTCAGTTAAATCCAGGTGGGGCTGGAGAGATGGGCATACATTAGTCACCCTCCATCTACCACGTGGTGTGGCGGGACTGGCTGTGTGACAACCGTCAGCAGGGCAGGGATGTTTCTAACCAGGAAGCTGGGAACCCCAGTACCACCCTCTCAAGTCTCATAACTGCACTCTGGTCAAAATCCACAGACACCACCCCTGCCTCTGAGTTAGACAGTGGGGGTGATCTAAGATCCAGGATGCCCACACTTCCTGTCTGTGACAGCGGGCAACTCCCACATCTGTCAGTTACCTCCACCCCCACTCCTGGCTTCTGCACCCACATTTTCACTAATTCTTTCTGGGTAACCCCATATCACCTAAGAAACTGTGGAAACTCTGTTTCTTACCTAGAAAGTGAATATTTGGAGACAGTCAATGGTTAGATACGACAAAGATGTTTCTGTAAGTGTACCGATCTAAAGCTTAGCACAAAACGGGTGTTCGGTGTATCTCTGTTCTGAAAGGGCCCTGTAAGTGTCAGAGTTCACCCCGGGCTTCCTGTCTGTCTCGCAGACCTAGACTGAATCATACTGCTGAGCTGGGCTAAGTCACTTCTCGAGGAAAAAAGTGGTAACTTTCAGCTTGAGAATTTTTAAAAGGCCTATAAGGTAGGAAAATTACCAGCACCTCCAATGCTTTCCCCCAACTTCCATTACCATTAGGCATCTCTGGAATCACTTTGCAGTGGTTTCTTTTCCCTTCCAGGCCTGCTCTGGTTGCCTCCTTCCCCTGAGTCCACCAGACACAACTATTAGAAAAGAGGCACCAGTGCGTGTGCTTTGTCATTACCTTTTCCAGGAAAGGTCATTACCCTGCCCTAATGGATATGGGGCTTAGGAAGCATGGATGGGAATCAGGGAGCTGCTTCCAACCCGTGACAAATGTCGCCTTCCTGTCCCAGCAGTTTGTCAGCGTTGAAACTCAAAGTGACGCTTTCCTGCCAAATCTGGATGGAGCCATCTTTACTCTAGCTAGAGTGAGTGTACCAATGTCCCAGAGGAAAACTAGGGCTCTGAATATGGGGTCCAGATTCAGAAAACATTTTAGGAATGTCTTCTCCTTGCCAAGCACTATATTGATTGTGTGTGTGTGTGTGTGTGTGTGTTTGGTTTACATCCCAAGTTGCATTACACAGATGAGAAAAGCAGGGCTTAGTGAGGCTAAGTAAATTGCCCATCTAAGTCCAAGTCCCAAGGCCTTTCTATTACCCCACACATGCCATTTCAAGGTGGCATCTCAGGCCACTTCCTCTAGTATCCTAGAATATTCCCCAGAATATTACATATCACATCAGTCTCTCTCTTTCTGAACACCAGTCAGCCGTGTCTATTCTACCTTTGGGGGGTGGGGGGGCTCACCAAGGACTGGAAGCTCCCCAGGTTGAAGAGATGTATCTTGTTCTTTCCATCCCTTGATGGATGCAGGGTGCACAGGAAAACAACAGTTTACTAGGGGCACATGAAAGCTTCTCAAAGCCTTCTCGTGTATATTTTCCCCCCTAACTCTGTGGATAAACTTTAATTACCCTGGAGCATGGAGGGAGGGTAGGGAAAGGAGAGAAGAAATGGGAGGAGGTTGGTGGGTGACTTAGGAATGAGCCATGAATAATCAAAGCACTGAGAATCTTGAGTTATGGGAACCAAGATAAGGTCCCTGGTCAGCTGGGAGAAATCAATGGCTTGTTTTCTTAAACACCTACTGGATGCAGGCAGTACATTAGTAAGTTGTTATGTACATTACTTCATTAAATGCAATCCCTGCTATCACAATGGACCTCAGCACACAAAACTGAATTAATCTTTATAATCCTGGTGCATTTCATACTATCCTTATTGGTCCATGCTTGGATCTTAAATATTTATTTTTTCTTCCTTTTATTCACTTATTTTAGTGGCACGATGAACAGCCTTGAGCCTACACTCAACCCCAAAATGGAAGCACTGCTGGTAGCCTATATGTGCTCATAAGCTCTGTCCCTGTCCTTACCCTGCCCTCCCCAAGCCATGTCATCTTTCACTTTCTTGCTCTCTTTTAGTTTTATTGCACATATGTTGTTGTCCAAAAGACCACCAGGCTAAATAGTAGAAAGAAGAACTTTACTGGCAATATCAGTTCACAGACCAGGAAGAGATAACCTCCAGTGTGGACCAAATGTCCTCTCTCTTCATGGATGGAAAGGGCAGGTGGATTTTATGCCTCACAGGGTCTGGATTGAACAATAGAGTCATATGCAATGTATAGTCATCCCCTTTGGCAGGAAAGCTAAATGCATATATTTATAAGGGAAGCCAAGTGCACACACAATGGCTAAATATATGTGTAACATATGTGCCAGGTTCACTTTGAGGAGGGGTTTAGCATTAAAATGAGGCAGAATTTGGTTCTGTGTCAAAAGGTGAACCATAAGACACAAAGACAGTTTGTACACAATCTCTTTAAGTTTGTTGAAACTGGCTTTGGGTCTGCAGTTGCTTCTCAGAAGAGAATGTAAAGCCTGGTCCCCTGTCCACTCAGCATTGCAGTGGTCTGGGTTGTAAATCAGAGTTAGGGGGGTCTGATACTTTGTCTGATAGCTCGGAGGTTAGTAAGAGTGTAGTTTTTCCTAAGAATTTAGGAAGTTACCAGGCCAGCTGAGCCCTGAACCCGCCACACATAAATAACTTTTGTTTCCTTAACCTTAGGGGCCCTCTTAGTTGATAAAAGGGCATCTATTTTGGTCTCTCAGATCACAATATGGAAAATTTTAAATATATTGTTTAGTTTATAAATTTTAATAGGAGAATTTATTTTTTCCATACTTTATTTTTATTAAGATTCATCCATATGGTTACTCTAGTGTCTTGTGTCCGTTTATTTTCACAGCTATATAATATTCCATTGTGCAGATGTGCCACAGTTTATCTATTTTTCTTATGAATATTTATCTATTCTTACTTTGAGTAGTTATCTAGTCTTCCTATCATCAAAAGTGCTGCTAAGAATACTCTTGTATATGTTTTCTGTTGTTTATGTATAAGAATGTTTCTTACTCATCTAGGAGTGGAATCGTTGGGTTTTACAGATGAGGAAACAGGCTCAGAGAGGTTAATGAAACTGTTCAAGATCACGTGGCTGGTCAATAACCAGAATCAGGATTTGAATCCAAGACTGCTATAAAGAGCCAAAGGTAAGGAAAAAGTGCGGAACAGAGAAGGTGTCCGGCGATCTAAGTAATGAGGAAACTCTTTATAATCTTACCTTGAGACAAGAACTTCTATTTACTGAAGGTACTGGGCACTTTATGTACTTGATTTCATGTGCCTCAGCCTATACTGGGCCTGGGAAGTTGTAGAGTTCTAGGCCTGGTTCTGGAGGAAGAGTCACATGGCCCTTTAATTCCCGGGGTTGACCACATTGTTAGAGAAGGGGCAAATCTCTCTGGACTTCAGAAACAGCCTGTTCTGGGTGATGCTGGTGGCTCAAGGAGTAGTAGGATGCTGGCCCCATATACCAGGGGTAGCGGGTTCAAGCCTAGCCCTGGCCAAAAAAACAAAAACAAACAAACAAACAAAAAACCCCAGCCTGTTCCCAGGGCACCTCCTTCCTCCTATGAAATGAGGAGCTCCCAGCCCCTGCCCCTGTGGGGCCCCACCTTGCCCATGGTACAGACACAGAGCCTTCCCTATGGAGCAGAGCTGCTCAGTTGACCCCTCTGGCCTGGGCTGCCCTCACTTACCCCAGGCATACACTAACCAGGGTGCGGCCACCCACAGAGCCATTTAATCATCCCTGAATGCGAGGCCATGCTGCAAGCACATGCAACAGGAAGCAAAAATAAGACTCGCAGCTGCACCGTGATGTCAGTGATGGGCAGATGGGCATTCAAATAAAAATTAGAATTACCAGGCAAACATGCCCTTGGCAGACCAGCTGTTCACTGCCCTCAGGCTTACAGGAGCCACAGACCTGTGTATAATTTAAGTCATGGCAGGGCCTATAAAACCTCTTCTTGGAGGCCCCTCAGGCTCAGGGATGGAAGCTTCACTCTTTCCCAAGGCTACAGACCTTGCCTCAGCCAGACCTTCATCTTCCAGTGGAATTTGCTGATGGCTTTAAGGGAGATTAGAGGAGAGTGTGGGTCCTAACACAGAAGCCCTACAGAAAGGGTCAGAATACCACCTGCAGCACAGAAGGACAATCCTGCCCTGCCCGGATCATGCAAGTGCTAACTGTGTATCCTGTAAGTGCCCTGGGTAGGAGGGGCTTGCCAGACAGACAGGCTTGACTCTTGCTTCTGAGAGCTTATAGCTGGGGTAAAAAGGGAGAGAAAGAAATAACATGAAAAGTTGGCTTAGCTATCTTATAGCAGGAGTGGTCTGGGCAGGCCCCTGGGGCTTCTTTTCAGGAAGGTAAAGTGTAGGCTCAGGAGGTAGAGGGAGGCTTGGATGACAGCTCCGTGCCAGGGCCCCCACTTGCACTCTGCAAGCCCATTCTACCACTCACTGGGAGAATCAGGTAAGTAACCCTCAGAGCCCCATTTCTGTTTTCTGTAACATGGGAGTGACAATAACTGCTTCAGGGGCTGCGATGAAGCTTAAAGATTACATTGCTTGTAAAACAGGGCATGTAGTAAGTGCTTTGTAAATAGCAGTGACCCTACGTCAAGAACGGACTCCTGCCCCAGCCCCACTGAGTTCTCTGCTCACCCTTGGTCATTAGAGGGTGGATTACTTCCGGGCCTCTGTTCTGTTTCTTTCCCCCCTTTCTTCATTAGTGGTGAATGTGTCCTCAGCAGCACTTTCATCCACAGCCTCAGAGAGCATCTCCCTGCTCTTCTGTCCCTCCCCCACATACAAGCGCTGATGCCCCAGAGGCCATTGCATCTGCTCGGGGCCTGTGGGGCAGGTTGCATATGGAAGGGCAAAGAGGGCTGAAGCCCTAAATCCCTTCAAAGTGGCCTGGACTCACGGACCTCTGCCTGGCCTGCTGCTAGCTGGCCTGGCTACTCTGGGACAGGTGCAGGGAAATGGGAGACAGGAAAGGTTTGCAGGCAGGACAGCTGCCAGTGTGCCAAGGGGGCCTGTGTGTGGGACCTTAGGTGGGGCAGGGTGGGCCATGGGATGGACACCTGGGCCAATTCGAGAAGCCAGTGGCCCAGGTAAGAGGCCCTGAACACACTATGCCTTCTGCTGTCCCTCCTGCCCTTTATTCAAGGGGCTAGGTTCCTACACCCCTACTCCAAAAATGGCTTAGCCTGAACTGCTGAGCAGGTGGCCAGCAGCTGCTCCCTCCACAGAGCAAGCTTGTCTCTGTGGCTGCAGAGTGGGCCCAGATGCTGCCCTTGGCATGAAAATGTTTCCTCCTAGCGGAGACAAGTCTCCCTGCAGAGTCGCCTGCAAAGGGGTGGGAGAGGCAAGAGTCCAGTGGCTCCCATGACTACCCACAGGCACTCTCTCCTCTCTTCTTTTGCAGGTTGCTATATCAGAGGGACTGCTGTCCCTGAGTCAGGGATGCAAGCCTGTGTGCCCTCAGCCCTGGTCAGCCCCCCTCGGGCCTCTCATTTTAACCAGGCTATGGCCAAAAAGCGAGGGCTAAGATTACTTATGAGTAACTGCCCCATGTCTTCCCCCCAGGAGCCAACTCTTCTGCCCCCTTGTGTTGCAGGGACACTTGAGCAGAAGTGTGCCCTGACCCAGCCTGCCATTGTCTCCGGGGTGGCTATGGGTTGAATGTGATTACGATACACCACATCCCAGAAGCCACACTACAGCCCATCCTTGCTGTTTCCAGGGAGATACTCCCACTGTAGACCCTGAGGGATGGCGGCTTTAAATCATCCCTGCTGACAGGTTAAAACTGACCCAATAAAGCACTTACCAGAAAACCCTAACAATTTTGTTTTTAGCACTTATGGCGAAAATCATTTCCCTCAATATCCCAGCAAACCCGCACTCAGCTATTCAGTTGTCAAAGCGGGCTCCATTTTAATCTTACAGAGCTGCTCATGAACTCCACCCCTTGAACTGGAGAATATCCACACCAGTTATGTTTCTCGTGGTTCTCCGAAGTCTATAGGTCAAAAGTCCAATGCTGGTCATCCCAGGATAAATTAGATAGGAGCATGCCCAAAGTAGCTGATCAGTTGTTTTGGCTCAGGGAATTTTTTCTGTTTAACTCTTCCAACTCAAATGTCCAGTTAATCTGCTTGTATTCTGAGTGCCACATTGAAAAGCCCGTGTGTCCAGAGCATGATCCCCGCTTATATTTAGCTCACAGGGCCCCTAAGGAGGGGCAGAAACACCCTGGCCAGGGCGAGCACTCTTCTGGATGAAAGGCACCTTGTTTTGTTTCCCGCTACTAGAGTCCTACTTCTCTGCAAGGACAGCTTCTGCTCAACCCAGCTCTGCAAGCTTTCTGCTGCTGGCTGTGCCATGACAGGCTTTGACCCCCAGACAAGCTGTAGACATGTAGAGCTGAGACATCTATAACACCAGGTCTAGATCGCCAATGCTCACAGCTACTATTTTTTAAGCCCCTGCACAAAAGTGATAGTAGGTCCTTCTCGAGGTAATTTGCACATTCATCTTTAATCCTCGCAGCCACCCTACCTAGAAATGTGGGTGTTATAAATCCCTCCTTGTGCTAACAAGAAAACTGAGGCAATGAGCAGCTAAGTCCCTTCCTCAGAGTCACATACACAATAAGCAACAGTGTTGGGATTCCACCTCAGGCCCAACTGCACCCAAATCCTATGTTTTCCCCACATACATGGCTCTAGGGAGAGCCCCGACCCTTTTGGTGCCTGCAAACTGGTATTACAGTGTGAGGAGGTAAGGGCTGCTTCTCTCTCCTAAAGAAGGGCATGTCTGGACCTGCACCCAGAGATGGGCTCTCCCCGTGGCAGATGCAGGAGATGGAACCAACACTTGTCCCCACGACTCTGCATTCCTAGGAAGAATAGTCTTTTCTGAGGGTGTGGGCTGCATGGTGCCCTGACAGATGCAGTAGACCGACCACTTTAACGGAGAGAAAGTACAAGCGGCAGGGCAGAAACAAAACCAACCCACATCACTGCACCTGCACTGGCTTCTGGGGAACCGCTCAGCAGATAATTGTCTAATCTGATTCCTAGCACCCATAGTGTGTCCTATACTTTCCCTTCAAACTTCTGGGATAGAGAATCAGGACAGACCCTAAAGTAGACTGAATGTTTGTGACTCCCCAAAAGGTATGTACTGAAACCCTAATCCCAGTGTGATGGTGTTTGCAAGTGGAGCTTGCGGGAAGTCATTAGGTCATGAGGGTGGAGCTCCATGATTGGGATTAATGGGGTTTTTGGTTGTTTATTTTTTGAGACAGAGTCTCACTATGTGGCCCTCCATAGAATGCCATGGCGTCACAGTTCACAGCAACCTCAAACTCTTGGGCTTAAGCAATTCTCTTGCCTCAGCCTTCCAAGTAGCTGGGACTACAGGCACTTGCTACAATGTCCTGCTATTTTTTGGTTGCATTGGTCATTGTTGTTTGGCAGGCCTGGGCTGGATTCAAACCTGCCAGTGGGATTAGTGTTTTTTATAAGTGAGCTCAGCTCTGCTGTCCTTCTGCCAGTGAGGATTCTATAAGAAGACAACAGAATGTAACCCAGAGGCGAGTCCTCACCTGACCATGCTGGCTCTCTGATCTTGGGCTTCCAGCCTCCAGAACAGCAAGAAATAAATCTCTGTTGTTTATAAACCACCTGGCTATGGTATTTTGTTTTATAGCAGCCTAAACAGGCTGACAGAGCCCAGCTAGGAAGTGCAAACACGGGAGGGAGCTAGCTTTTGTCTCACAGGGCTGTCGCTTTCTAGATGTAGATCCTAGGACCAGCAGGGCCTCTGCCTGTGTTTTCCCTTGTGTACTGCGTGTAAGTGAGATGCCAAGCATAGTGCTGAGTGTCTCACAGGTGTAAGGCCCTTCTGTCAAGGTCTACGAGAGAGATCTCAGGTACCCAAGCAGATTCCAGACAAAGCAAACACGGAAAGCCTATCTCACAGAGAAAAAGATCAGGGTTTGGAGAGAGTTTGTGAAGGGTTGTGGGCAGACCTGTGCATGTGCTGGGAGCCCCCCAGCCCCTCTCAACTCACTCCGAGGAACAGCAGGTTCTGTGGGTACCTTGGAGAGACGGACATGTGCCCCTGATCCTTGAGGCCCCAAACTCGTGTCTATTCCAGCCTGCACAATCAAAACACGAGCAGCAAGCTGGCAGGGGGCTCTGGCTGCAGAGCAAGGGGAGCAGCTGCTGCCTTACAGTTCTAGGAGAAATAGGTCTGAATGCTTCCAACAGTGCGGGGGCCCCTCTGGGGGAAAAGGACGGCATGAGTTCATCCCAGGACCTGTCAAAGTGGGCAGGGCAGAGGGGCAAACGCTGCTGCAGAGGGAAGCTGGGCACCATCAGGAAGGACCAGGCCATCAGCTGGAGAGAATCGTTCAGCCTCCTTGGCAGAGCTGCAGGGAAGATTCCCAAGTCTCTAATGGACCAGGAAGGATCACACCCCCACACTCAGTCCTGCTAAGCTAGAGAGCCCATGGTCTGTCCTAGGACATCTATGCCAGGGGTGACCCTCACCACAGCTCCTTTATCTCTCCTCCTTGGTCCACACTCTCTCCCAGAGGGGTTAGAAGCCCCAGGGGGCAAAAGGGGTAGAAAGACTAGAAGAATTAGGAGGAGAGACCCCACACGCACCCGTGGCAGGCCTCCTGTTCACAGCACTGCAGCCTGCCACCATTCCTCACCCAATCTACAAAACTGGAACGGGTGGGGATCACCTGCGTTACAAAGCCTTTTTATGTAACCCAAATGATTCACCTTTGAAGAAACTGCAGCTTTCTTTTAAAAACAAACCTTCTCTGGAGCATTTTTACTTGGCTTACTAAGGTTTTACACAGCTCCACCCCATCACCCTACACGAGGAAGGAGCTTTTGTGAGCAGACACTGGGCCTTATATTCCTTCGGTCCCCTCCAGGGGTCCTGATCACCACAGACACTTAAAGATTTGATGACTAATACACGCGTTTCAGGGACACATTGATTGTACAAAGTGAGGTACAGCCATAAGCAAGATCAACCCACTGTGTTTTCAGATTGCTTCAGCTGAACAAACAGACAAACCATCCTCAGACTTTTTCTCCCTGCAGTTTCAAGCAGTGGGTGGCACTAATAAAAACACCACCTCGCATTTGTATAGCACTTTACAGTTTCACAGCTACTCTCATAACCCAAAGTCGCTCTCCACCCCCACGCTCATCCCATTTCCACCCACACCCCGTCTTTCCTGATGGCCAGCCCTGTGCCAGCCCCTGCCAGGGTGAGGCTGCGTGCTTTCCCCGGGGAGTCCACGTGTTACACGGAGCGTTTTCTCATAAAGAGTCAGCTGGCCAGAAATGTGGGCAGAGAGCAAAGGGCAGCTTGTTCAGTTTCTGTTTATTATGTTCTCACAGCCTTGTTTAGAGTAAAGGTGAATGACATTATTCCACTTTGCACGGTAATGAAACAACTCAATGAGGACTCCATCAGCCAAGCGGTTTATACGGCAGATGAGCTGCTACAGATCTGTTGTGCTCGCCGCGTGACTCAGCTAAGGCTACCGGGGTGGGAGCGTGCGCCGAGCCCAGCCACCTTTTCCATACCTGGCAGAGGGAAGGGAGCCGGAGGAGCAAAAGGGAGTAAGAATTGAGAAAGGACCAGTTTATTGAGAGGACCGGACCCCAACCTAGAAGGCCCATGGCCCATCCTGAAGTCTCCCATCTCACTCCGCAGCATCTTGGGGAGTCCTCAGAGGCCACTGGGACAGGAAGACATCTCTGCTCTTGGCGTCTTCCTCCACAATCTCATGCCAAGTGGCACAGAGGCACAGGCTCTCAGTGCCAGGAGCATCCTTGCCACCTCTGGGGTGATTCCAACCCAGAGGAATGCAGATTGAAGGGCAGCTGAGGGTAGAAAACTGTAATTCCTCAGACTCACTTGAAAATGGGCACAGAGAGGGTTGGGAGAGCTCTGGGCACTCTTGCCTAGGAGAGACCTCCAGCCTCTGCGTGGGCCACCCCTCCCCTTCCCTGCTGGGTATTAGAGAACCAGACACCACCTTGGTGGCTGGTCTCTCACGCCCACTCCTTCCTCTCCAGTCTCCCCCGTGCCCAGCCTCCCCCAGCTCTCAGCATAGCAGGTTCTCACCTTCCCTTACACCAGAGCCGGCTTCTCCACCTGCACAGGCAGACAGCCGGCCCTGCCAGGAGAAGAGCCCAGGGCCTGCACCCCGGCGCTGGGCCGGCAGCCAGCACAGAAGGCCCTTTCACAGCTTTGGTTTATTCAGAGCAGCGAGTTCTGGGAAGAGCACCGGAGAGCAACATCATCTAGGAACTTCCCAGCAGCCCACCCAGCCTGGGACCTGAGAGGGAACGGTCAGGGCTTGAAGCAGGGGCCAAAACCCCACTGTGGCCTGGGAAAGACCACACAACTCTTGCTATCTCCCAGGATGTGACGCCCACCACTGTGAAGTTTGGAAATTGTTATGTTACTACTCTTAACACTACCATGACGCTCTTCACTCAGGACCTGAGTTCCAACTACCTTGTTACATGGCCTTGGGTACAGAGGCACCCACAACAAAGCCTAACGACAAAATGGCCAAACATAAGAACACATGATAACGGACAGGGAGGCAGGCTTGGAGAATGAGACTCAGAAAGCATGGCAGAGCATCTCGTGACGGAGGGCCCCTCGGCATACCTGCTATCAAACAACGCACATAGCTCGGGCCCAGACGCTTTTATCTCAGAGGAGCAAGTCAGACTGAGAAGAGAGCGCCAGCATCCTGAGAGTCACACTCCAGGGCTGGTGGGCTCCTAGTTACTGTGCTTGTTTGCAGCTGGATGTGCTTTAGCCCCTTTGGCCCTCATGCCTCATCCTGTGTTTCTTAAGCCCATCTGCATGTTGGAATCACCTGCAGAACTTTAGAAACTACAGATACCAGGTCCCTAACAAAGAGCTTCTGATGTAGCCATTTTAGGGTAGGACGCGGACATTTGGGTTTTTAAAACTCCCCGGATGGTGCTAATGAGCAGTCAAGGTTGAGAGCCACTGTCTTAAACGATCTTTTATCAAAGTCCACAGGCCACTCACTACCCATCTAGGAGTTTATTCAAAATACAGATTTCTGGTCCCCTTCCCAGGCCTATCAGATGAGCATCTCCGGGTGTGGAACCTGGGGATTCACACTTACAAACGCTCCCCAGCTCAGAGGATTCTTTCTCACCCCAGAGGTGCCCAAGGCTGCAAATGGTTCATGCTGACCTTGTTCTGTTTTGTTTGCCAAGCCAAGAGGAACAGTGAATCTCACACCAGCCCAAACAGTTTGGCACTCCAAAGGGCACTCAGGGATGGAGAGCAGTTCTGAAAGTCACAGCTCTTCCCAAACTACTGCCCTGGCCTGCCACGAGCCTGCACAGGCCCCAGGACCACAGCAATCTCGTGTCCACAAGGCAGTCCACAGCACAAGTCCTACACGAGCAGCAGAGGAAGACAGTGGATGGAAGTGGCATGTGTGGATGCCGACCCAGTGAGGTGGATGAGGGCTTGTGGAAGAGGAGACGGAGAGAGGGCAGGACCGGGAGACATGGAAGGTCGGGATGAGGTATACTTTGATATTGCTCTAGATGTTGTAAACATTTCTCTTTGTTTTATCACAGACCAAAATCTGGGCTAGCATGACCAAAGTGCCTAAAAGTAGGCATCAGAGCAGAGAGCTCAGTGCCTCTGATGGGAAGCAGAGCATAAAGGGGGTGAGCAAAGCTCCACCCCAGGGGAAGATCGTGTCTACGGTGTTCTAGTCTAGCGCTCACAGCTGTCACACATGCACAGACACACAGAGCCGCTCCACAGGAGTACCATAAATGTAGCCATCACGGTCATCTACACACGGACACACGCCCACACACCCTCGCTTAGCTGCAGAATTCAGGATACCCGAGCTTGGTCCTTCACACCTCCCCGTCATGGGAAGAAGTCGCCAGGGCACCACGACACCACCATCTGCAGCCTTTGTTTTGCCAGTAGTTGGCCAGAACTCCAGGCCCCAAATGAGGCCACCACACAACACTCTTGTTCAGATGTTTCTCCTTGGGAGAGTGGAAGTGGGGAAAAGGCCCCTCCTACAAGGTCTCACCTCTCTGCAGCTTTGTGCGATTCCACTTTATACACCTCACATTCGACAGTAGAGTTGGCAGCAGATGCACATTTTGTGTGTAAACAATGTTTAAAATACCCTGTTAGAGAATTTAATCATTAAATTAAATGGCAGCCTTAGCTAAAAATGGTTTTTTGTTTCGTTTTGTTTTTTTAACCAGGGTGGGGCGATACTACCTAATCTAACTAGGAACACCCATTTGAGGCTTGGGAGTTTTAGGATGAAATTCCACAGGTGTCCTTGGTGTAAGGGCGAGGGGGGCAGGTGTTCCTCCCCAGCCTTGACGTTCACACGGTCACACCAAGCCTCCCTCACAGGGATCAATGCGCTGTGGCAGGGCAGCGACCCCTGACACTAAGGGGAGGTGTCAAGGGCCTTCTTGGCCTTTTCTACCTGTAGCCAAGGAAGGAAGGGATTCTAAAGTTACTGGACAGGAATGCAAGCACTGGAATGCCAGTGTAATCTTAAAGGTCCATCACCCCACATAGGAGAGTGCTTCAGCCCAGTTTCCAATCACCTGCACTCCAGAGCTCATGTGCTGTTTCAAAGATTCAAGTGGAAGTTTTTGTAGATCTGCAGTGAATCCAGATCCATTGGCCATGAATCATCCCGATAGTCCCCCCACCACTTCTCTGTGATTCAGTCCACCTGGACACTGGCCTCTTCTAGGCCCTTCTTCCACTTTCTGGTCTCTCTCCTGGGGATTCATCACCTTGGCATTGCTCTTGTGCAAAATTCAACTTCTTCCTGGGTAGCGAGAGTAGGTTCCAAGAAGCTCACTTATCCTCCAAGGAAAAGTTGCCTGACACATTTCCAAGAGCAGCCCCAGAGTACCATGAAAGTATTTTAGGAATGTTCTCCACAGCCAAATGTTCACAGTGATCTTCTCAGCCACGCTTCCTATTTCATGCTCAATCCCAAAAGGTCAACGATGGAGAAGGAAGCTGCTTTGTGAGAGCCAAGAGAGGGACCTTTCTAAGAAAGCATGTTCCCAGGAAGCCAGCTGGAAGGAGAGTTTCAGCCCAACTTCCCATCCCCCCCCCATTATAATTACATGACCCGCATGGAAGGGGGGAGGTAGGGGGACAGGGAAAGTGTTAGGCACCGTGAGAGCTGTCCATGCTATGGGGATTCACCTCCCTGTGCCGAGCTGTCTATCATGGAGCAATGGCGTGTGATGCCACAGGGAGGCGAGGGCAGAGAAGACGCTGAGCCACAGATAGGTTCTACAGGTCCCCACTGCACAAAAGTCTACTGGTGCTACATTCCCTGGTCATTTGATTTCTGGAAAAGTTCAGGGTAGAAGTGATGAAGGTTTGCAAAGCTGTATCTTTCTTAACGGCAGCTCTACTTCAGAAGTTACGAAGGACATCTCCTAAGACCCTTGCTGGAAATGTAAGGGTAGCGGAGTCTTGTGAATTTCCTAGGCTAAGATGGGCACAGCTTTTCACACTGGTCCAGTGGAAATGGGAGAAACAGCCCACTCATAGAGTCCATCCTCTCTCCCAGGTGCCACCAGTCAATGACAGCACTGGAAACCTGGGACTCCACAGAGGCCTCTCTCCTAAGCTGTGAGGTCCTAGCACATGGGAATGGCCATTACACTATAACAGCAAATCACAAATGTGAGCCTGCCATCCAGCTATTCCTTCAAGGAGTATAAGACAAGTGGAGAGTCAGGAATCCTAACGGAGGAGGGTGTGGTGGGTGTGCAAATTGCATTTGCATTATTTACAGGTTAGCCTAGCACAGCGAATCTGCCTTCTCAGCGGAGATGGCCCAAGGCATTATGAAGGGCAAGTGGCTGACCCAGAGAAAGGTAACAGCTGCAAGGTGCTACCACTAACCAAAACACAGACACGGGTACATGAAATAGAGTCCGAGTCCCGGCAGCTGAGCCATACTTTGGCACGGCCCTCTCTTCTCTCCTCACCCCTAGCCTCCCACCCTGAATACCACCGCTTTTAAACACCTATAACATTTCACATTAGAGTATGGTCTTGGCAGCAAAGGGAGGGGAAAGCCAGTGATTTCCAAAAGTCCCCATCTGAGGTCTAGCTGAGCCTCCTCTGGCTTTGGGACAGCAAATCTAAGTACATTTTGGACCTCAGGAACCTGGGGTAAGAGTCTTTTTCCATGAGGCTATGTACTTTTCCCTGGGCTTGGTCAAAGCAAGTCAGGGATGGCTCCTGCATGTTCTTCCTCGTGGCTTCTCGGGTCTGAAAGTCGATGTTCACCTGGAGACAAAAACAGAGAGCAAGGTCACAGGCCCTGCAGGGCCAAGGTACCCGGCAGCAGGCCCTAGCTATATACTAATTAGTAATGACGGCATCTTATATCTTTAAGATGATTTATGCTTCTTTTAAACAGGTTTCAAAGAGGTCATCTCTTTTCATCACAGTGAGAATCCTGTGGGGTCTGAAGACCAGATATTTCTCCATCTCAATTTATAGATAAGAACACTAAAAAAAGAGAGACTAAGAAGCTTACTTAAAGTGTGTACCAGAGCCAAGGCATAATTCCAAATTACTTGAATCCTAATCCCAGGACCGTTGCAATGTCAGGCAAAGGGTCAGGCTCAAGCCAAGTGTTGATGCAGGTTTCCTGAAGTAAGCTTCCCCTCTTTCTTAACTACCTAAGACATAAATGCCCTAGTACAATGCACATCTCTGTTCTGACCAGCATTAAAAAGGGCCTATTGCATTCTAGTCCACTGATAAAGTCCTCGTGCATCCCAAGTCAAAGCAAAATTGAAGAGCTCTAGGAATGCAAAACAGCTAAATCTATAGACAGCCAATATTTTTCTTCAATCAAACCCTCCCAAGAGAAATTCTGTATTATAACTCAGAATAGCAATACAATACAAATGCATCCTATTACAAATAATTGTAATAAAATAATGCCAATAACCATAATTACTCATTAATGAGAAGTGGCAAATAATGAATGGGCACTCTAATCCTTGTACTCTGAAAAGAAGGTGCTAGAATACTCTCTGACATTAGGGAACATGAGACTCAGAGAGGTTAAGTAACTTGACCAATATCACACAGCTAGTGAATGGTAGAGCTGATATTGGAAAAAGATTCCAAAACAGATCTGGCTTTTATTAAGCTATACTGTCTTCTACTAGGAAAATGAATGTAGACTCAGTGGCATTTATTCTTGCAAAATCCCTGTAGCAACGCAGTGCCTGCTAGCACATGTTCAAGTGCCCGACAGCTAAAACACTGCTAACAGAGCTTATGTGATAGAAGCTTTGGGTTTCTTCTCCTTAAAAATGATCCTTTTCATCAGAAGCCAACAGCATAGGGAGGCTCGCTTCAGTGTAAGAAAGGCCCATCTCAAACCCCATCTCAAACCCCCTCTGAGGAGAGAAGTGTCAGCCAGGAGCTGTGGACAGAAGTCTGACAGGATGGTTGCCACAGCCAACACACCTCCCGTGGGGCCTGCACATCCACAAACTCCTCAAAGATCCTATGGGCCTTGGAGACCAGTTTTGCAGTTGACCTGGTCTTCTTAAACTCCTCACAGGCCAACCAGAACTCCAGGTTCTCCTCGCTGAACTCCGTCTTCAAGAAGGCGCGGAAGGCAGCCACCCCATCTGTGGATGTGGAAGGAGGTATGAAAGAAGAGAGAAGCTTCAGTTCAAGAAGGTGGAAAGGAAGAAAGGAAAGTTGTAACAGTGTGAGGGTGCCCTAATTGTCCAAGCACATAGCCCCTCCCCACCCTTTTGAAGTCTCTATTCTCTTAGACATGCAGGTACCCTCAGAGGAAAGCCATGTCTCTTGTTCAAGGATTATAATGATATTAGAGAGTGACGTTTAAGAAGTCATAGTAGTAATGTTTAGGGCAGAGCTGGCTGTCCCCTGGGCCTACTGGTGAACCTGTGTTGCTAATTAAGCCAAGATAATATGTGCAATTTATTCCCTGCCCTAATCCAAGTTAAACACCCTGAGAAAACACGCAATCTGTTACAAGATGAACTAGAGAGAGGTGCGAATGTCTCAGGGCAAATCTTTTCCTACCATGAGCAAAACACCTGCAAGTAAACACCCTCCCCAAATACAGGCTGCTCTGTCCTCCTGTTACATGAATAGAGTTCCCAGTCTCTTTTAAAAACTTTTAAGAAGGGCGGCGCCTGTGGCTCAAAGAAGTAGGACACTGGCCTCATATAACAGAGGTGGTGGGTTCAAACCCAGCCCTGGCCAAAAAAAAAAA
>NW_003852411.1:11116119-11159022 GCF_000181295.1 Otolemur garnettii | reverse complement strand
ATGAACCCATCTTAAGTTGAAAATATTGTTAAGTCAAAAATGCATTTCACACTCCTAATCTACTGAACATCATGGGTGAGCCAAGCCTACCTTAAATGTCCTCAGAATACTTTTAGTACAGTATTCAATAAATTACACAAGATACTCGACACTCATTATAAAACAGGATTTATGTTAGATTATTTGGCCTACCATCATGAGTATCTATCGTGCCACATATTGCTAGCCTGGGAAAAGATCCAAATTCAAAATTCAAAGTGCAGTTTCTAGGGAGTGCATATCATTTTCATATCACCATAAAGTTGGAACGTTGTTAAGTTGAAGCATAGTAAGTCAGGGACTGCCTGTACTGTTCAAGGTTTGAGGGTACATCTGAGAGCAAATCATAAAATCCTTGCCCGTTAAACCCCCTGTGGATATTCTCTTTGCCACTCCTCGCTCATCCTGTACCCTCCAAGTCCTCCATGGAGGGAATCCAGAGGTCTCCATGGGCTCTATAGGAACTCAAATTAGAAAGGGGTATGTATACCAGGAGAGGACCACGGCCTCAAGATTTTGTGAAGTCCTGAGCAAAAAGTATGGTATATGGCAAATAAGTAAAATTCCCGGACACAAGTCCTAAATAGAAGTATAACAAAACTCGACTTCCCCAGGTCCTACCGGTACCACCTTCTCCAGCTAAGACAGACAGGAACTCCTTCTACTTCCTGCCTAAAACTAGAAACTTCTCCGCATTCACACCCAGCCTTGCTTCTCGCTCACCATCATCCTTCCATTCTCAGGCCTATTTCTTCTGCCTTCCTGGGCGCAACATTTTGTTAATTAACCTCTTTTTTCCTTTAACTTCAACTCCTGCTGCTCAACAAGTCTTTCCTGATCAGATCCACAGTTCAACATACTCAAGGCTGTCTTTAAAAAGTCTCTTTCCTGACCTCATGTTTCTTTCCAGCTTTGCCGTCTGATCGCTCTACTTCCTTCTCTACACATTTCTTGCAGGAGTTATCTATATGAACTGTTTCTACTTCCTCCCCTCTCATTCCCCACCATCTGTACCCCAGTATGGCAGTGGGGGGACCCCTACCAGAGGCTACGGGCTGGGGTTGGAGGGAAAAACAGCTGAAGCTGTGGAAGCCTCAGTGCTTGTGTAGGAAACTTTCTCCTTGTAGGAGACCCAGCGCCCTTGACAACCGAGGAGGGGCTGGTTCAGCAAGGGGTAGCTCTGAGCAATGACCATCCCACACGTCACCCTATCAGTGGGCACAGGGAATACCTGAGGCCTGCAGGACAGAGGTTTGTTCTTCCCGTCTCCATCTTAACATACTTTCCACCAGAGGGAAAGGGAGTCAGGAGGACCCTAAAAAACTGTGCATTTATCTAAAAGATTAACTAGGACACTGTCAGCCATTTTTCTCTCATAGCATAATTGAACCTATAGTTAAACTTCCACGGCACACTTAAATTATGTTGATCAAAAAAGAGTAAAAAGAATATACTTACTATGCTTTGAACTTCTTTTGAAAATAATTTAATCAATGGTCTACAGAAACTGTCACTGCACACCTAAGATACTCTCACAGCACACCAGTTGAAAATCACTGAATAGGAAGTGACTTAGAAGAGTAATTCAGAAAAGCCTGTTGTTGTTTTTAAACCAGAAAAAACTAAATTCCTGGAATGGGAAAGTTTAAGTCTGTTGTTTGTGTTGGATTTTGTTTAGTTCTTTACTAAACAAAAACAGGTGCTTATGAACAAGTTCAATGTGGTTGTAGGTACTCAAAAAAAAAATTACTTTTCTGCCTTTCTTGCTGATGTTGGTAAATTTAACCTTGCTAAGGGAACTCTGCATCTGACTCCATGCTGGACAAGGTACAGACCTCGCTTTTGGTCTAGATCCCAGCTGCAAAAACGCTCTCAGGACTGCTGTCTTACTTGCTTCACTTCTCCCCAGTTCATAGATGAGAACACTGATGCTAAGAAGAGTGACCTGCCTGACCTCACCCACCTAATCACATGTAGCATTAAAAATAATATAATTATACGAATGCCCAATCGGACATAGTAATAATGCCATCTTCATTCATTCATTCCTTCCTTCACCCATTATGTGACCCAGGCTTGGCCAGGCGCTAAAGAGCAGGCACAATTGTCATCTCACAGAACATGCTATCAAAGGGGGCAGTTTAAGCCAAGAAAGCATGATGATAATTACGATGTAGTGTGATAAATTATAAGATTAGGGAGAGTATGGGGAGTTACAAGAGGACCCAGAGGGCCGACCCCAGCCAGCCCCGAGGAAGGAAGGCAAGACGTGTGGGGGGAAGAGGCGTCTAAGCTACAATGGGACGTTGAGGCACAGGAAACTAAGCAAGAGGAGGAAGGGGGAACGGAGAGGAGAATTTGAGGAAGAGGGAGGCATACACATAAATGTCTAGAAGTGAGGAAGTTCACTTGAGTAATCAAAAATAGGAAGCCTGGTGTTTAATAACAACACAGCTAAAAACAGGCCAACTTACAGCCCAGGCATACACTAAGAGGCCTGCAAATAGGCCGAGAGACAGAAGGATGACACAGCACCACAGAAGGCCAGATAGAGGACACTTCCAGGAGGAGGAAGTGGCCACTGTGTCTAGTGACAGGTGCCGTCAGAGAAGGGCCACTAGATTCAGTGATCATGGGCAGGACTGGTTCTAGAGGTGTGAGGGGGGCCTCCAGATGGTGGGGCATGAGAGGGGAGGAGGTAGAAACAGTTCATTCAGATGACTCTTACGAGAAATGTGTAGAGAAGGAAGTAGAGAGATCAGACAGCAAAGCTGGAAGGAAACATGAGGTCTGGAAAGAGACTTTTTAAAGACAGCCTTGAGTATGTTGAGCTGTGGATCTGATCAGAAAAGTCTTGTTGAGCTGGGCACCGTGGCTCACGCCTGTAATCCCAGCACTTGGAAGACTGAGGCGGGTGGATTGCCCTAGGTCACAGGTTCAAGACCAGCCTGAGCCAGAATGACACTTCGTCTTTAAAAAAAATAGCCCAGCATTGTTGCGGGCATCTGCAGTCCTAGTTACTCCGGAGGCTGGGGTAAAAGAATCACTTGAGACCCAGAGTTTGAGGTTGCTGTGAGCTATGACGCCACAGCACTCTACCAAGGGTGACAAAGTGAGACTCTGTCTCAAAAAAAAAAAAAAAAGCAGAAAACAAAAAAACAAAAGTTGTTGAGCAGCAGGAGTTGAAGTTAAAGGAAAAAAGAGGTTAATTAACAAAATGTTGCCCCCAGGAAGGCAGAAGAAATAGGCCTGAGAATAGAAGGATGATGATGAGCGAGAAGCTAGGCTGGGTGTGAATGCGGAGTTTCTAGTTTTAGGCAGGAAGTAGAAGGAGTTCCTGTCTGTCTTAGCTGGAGAAGGTGGTAGGACCTGGGGAAGTCGAGTTTTGTTTATACTTCTATTTAGGATTTGTGGCCTCGAATTTTATTTATTTACTATATGCCACGCTTTTTGCTCAGGATTTTACAATTAATTTTCACAACCATGTTGATCCATAGATAGTATCACTCCCGTTTTCCATAGAAGAAAATAAAGCTTAGAGCAGTTGAATAAATTGCCTAATTTCACAGCTGACAAGAGTAGAGCCTAGATTCCCAACCAGGTCCATACGACTCCAAAGCAAGATCTTTCCAGATATGTTTGCAGGAAGAAGAAGGGGGAGGACGGGGGAAGAGAGAGATAAAAGAAGCAAAGGAGGCCAGGCACGGTGGCTCACACCTATAATCCTAGCACTCAGGGAGGCCAAGGAGGGAGGATCCCTTGAGCTCAGGAGTGGGAGTTGGAGACCAGCCTAGCAAGAGTGAGTCCTCATCTCTACTAAATGAATCTTGAATCTGGAGAACAGAAAGGTCTTGGGAACTGGCAGGTGAGACATAGAGGAAGCGGAAAGGGATAAGCAGAAGGTTAAAAAAAGAAGAAGTTGAGACAGAGAAGGAATTTTAAAATAACCACCTCAAGCATTTAGGGAGCACTTATTTGGGGCCCAGGCACTGTGCCAAATGCTTCATAAACCTTATGGCACTTTCTCTTCATAGCTAATCTATCACATAGGTCTTGATGTGGTCAATGCTTTGTAGAAAAGAAGAAAGCTTAAAGGTGTTAAATAACTCCCCCCGGGTCACACAGTTAGCAAGTGGCAAGGACGTCAAACTACGCAGCCAGTGGGCTCATGCATGTCCAGTCCCCAGCTTAGCATGATGGTGGCCCACAAAGGCCTGTGGAGAGAGAGGACTCCCATTGTAGGACAAACAAGGATGGTGACATTTCAATAAATGACAGCAACAGGTGGAGTGGAGAGAAAATGGGAACAGCGTCAAGGAAGAGGGAGGGCTATCTGAACATAGAACAATAATATAGAAGCCTGCAGGCATGGGCAGGAGAGTTTGAGTTACGTTGTATGCAACTGAGGCTGGTTCAGCAGGGATGGGGATTTGGAGTAAGATGTGTGCTGAACTCACAGCCAGCTCTACCTTGTCTGGCCGCTGGGAGAAAGCATCATATGTCCCAATTGGGAGCATCAATCCTGATCAGAGCCAGGCCTTTAATTAACTATGACCTTGGATAACACACTCACTCCATTGGTCCCAGCCCCCTTTTCTGTAAGGAGAGCGGACTGGATCTGATGCACTTGCACACTCTGCTGTGTGCCCCACGGCGATTTAGATCCGTCCCCATGAGACACAGCCCTCAGCAGACCGTCCTTCTCCTCACTAACCTCAACACTGTCACACATGGAGGACTTACTCCAGGCCACGTTCTGTGCTGGCCAGTTTTCACACATTAACTCATTTAATCTTTACATCAACCTGGTAAGAACATAGAGGTACTAGAGTCAGACAGCCTATGTTTGAGTCCTGCATGACCTCAGAAAAGTGTCTTAACATCTCTAAGCCTGAGTCTTCTCATCTGTAAAATGGGATACATGAATAACAGCAGGACTTGCTGCATTGGACTGTTGTGAGGAGTAAACAAGGCAAGCCACATACAAGTGCCCAGAGCTCACAATAAGCAACTGATAAATGGTAGCTTATGGGGAAGTGTGTTCTACAAATAGTGGAAGAGAGACGTGGGGAGTTTAATGGCCTGTGGTCACTTAGCAGAAAAAGGTAGGAGGAGGATTTGCACACACATCTGCATGACCCTGGAGCCCACCCTGTCTGTCTCTCCTCTGGTGGTGGTTGCCTGTGCTCAGATTATCACTTCCTCCAAAGGAAAATAGATCGAAAATAACCCCAAATCAGGCAAACACATGGCACACAAGCTACCCTTTGGCTCACAGACCTGGAGATTCTCCAGCAGGAGAGCACCTGCCATCACCTTCTCTGTGGTGAGAACTGAGGTCACCAGTAATCTGGAATTTGCCTAAACAGCCCTGACAGCCTGCCCTGTCTCTGTTCTTTCATTTAGAAAGAGCTGCAGTGCTCTCCCCAACATGCCGTGGTGCCTCACAGAACAGAAAGGCATCTTTCCCACCGGTGGCCCAGGGACACTGTGACAAAGCATGGCTGAGTGAACACGGGTTCTCTCAGGCAACCTCAGCCCAAAATACAGTAGCCTGCATTTCCAGGGAGGGCTAGCGGGCAGTGGGAGGGGAACCAAAACAAAACATGGCACTTGGAAGTTGCCAGGGATTTCAGGGGAAGCGCTTGAGAGATGGGGAAGGATGAGAGAATGGCCTTACTCTCCTGGGCCCTTTCTGGGAGGGTCTGGACCTGAGACACAGCAGGGAACAGATTGCAGCAATGCCCTGACAGACAAAGATCACAAAGGCTCGCAAAGCCTGCACCTGCCAGCAGCCCTCCTCCCCTGCTCGCCCACTTTCTATACCCGCTGCTCCCTGTCCCAGCCTTCCCTAAGCCTGTTCTTATTCCCAGGGCTGGCACCGGGCAAGGGAGGCCATGGAGGGGTCACTGTGCAAAGAGAAACTGCACCCTGAACAATGGAAGTGAGAAGGTGGGCGGGGCGGGGCCCCTCCTCTTGCCCAGAGCAGATGGCAGCAGCACAGGCTTCCATAGACGGACCACTGGCCCCTCCCAACCTGGCCCACCTTTCCCCTTCATGTGACCCAGCAAACAAATGGCAGGGGTCTAGAGCCAGCTCCAGACTGTTTCTCCTCTTGCCTCCCGTCTCCTCCCTGCAAGCTTTTCCTCTGCCTCTCCCTGGGCCTTCCCCATGTCTCCTTACCCCTCCTTACACCTCTCCTTTTTCTTCTACTCTCTTTTTTCTCTCCCTCCTTCCATCCCCCCCAAAATCAGGACCCTTTCCTTCCTCCTGCTTGTCAACAAATAGCAATTGGTTCAAAATGCGAGTTTATCTCCAAAAGACTCACCAGCATCACCTAGCTTCTCTCAGGGTGAGATGCATTTCGATAGCTGGGCTTCCTCTGCCAGGACCCCAGGCACCCCACACTCTGCTCACTCCCCTCTGCCCCAGGAGCTAGAGTTCCCTCTGGACAATCCCCCACAGATTTCAGGCAGCTGGAAACTGTGACTTGTCTCTGACCCCACAGCAATTCTGCCTGGGATTGTGTCCTGGCTCTGATGCACACCAGCTAACTGTGACCTTGAACAAGAGGCTTAACCAATTTGTGCCTCAGTTCTCTCATCTGTAAAATGCAGTTCCTGACAACCCCTGCTCCATAGGGCTGTGGGGATGTGGTTCACACATGGTTAACAACCTGACATATAGATGGTGAGGGCTCACACCATGTCTGTGACCATTCATTATTTCTGTCCTTTGTGGCTTAAGTCATTACAATACTAAAAACTATCCTGTTGACTTAAAGGCAGTTGTATGGGGAATAGTCTCGGAAAATGGGAGGGAAACAGAAGGATTTGCCCTTTGTCATTTCCTTTTGATTTTCTCTGTGTGACCCTTAAGGAGTTCAGGTGCTGAAAACATCACAAATGTTTTGAGATTGGTGCCCATCTAGTGGCAGGAAGGAAAAGGCTTGTGTCCAAAATTCCTGGAACAGTGAGCAAAATATTGGCATCCTCCTGATCATCCACAGAATCTCCAAGAACACACTGTGGCCTTGGCTGCTTGAGCTGCCTGCCTGCGGCTGGCTTTCTCCCCCTGGTTCTTGGAGGCAGGGTGATTGCATAAGAATAGAAACTGGGTCACTATGAATGAGCAGTGCAGCTGGTGCAGCGGGGAGTGGGGCTTAGGTAACAGTTCGGGGTCCAGAAGCCCTGATTAAACTGGCTTCAGGGGTGGGCTTGAGCCTAGTTCAGTTCTCATGCAGAAATATATAAGAATAAAAAATACAAGAAAAAAAAAACTGAAGCTCTCTGTTTACCAAAGTGTTGTTCCAAAGACCAGAGTCCTCTTTTGTCCCTGATCAACTGGAGAAAAGAAAGTGATGAATGAGTTCCAAGGCCAGAGAAAGGATAAGAAAGGAAAATACATTTATAAAATCCAGGATACGAATACTAATGGTGAAGTCAAAAATCTCTTTGAGTCAGAACCAAGCCACTGCTTTGAAATTTGTGATGAGAATAGCATCAGCATCAGAGCCTTTCTTTTGTGTTATCTATAAAACAAATGTTTTTAAACACATAAACCAGGGCCAAATAAAATTTAGGTAAGGAGATTACTTAGAGAACAAATTATTTTCAGTTATGACATTTTATTGGCAAGCAACTGGTATGCTAATTATACTTCAGGCTGGTGAAGAATGTAATTTCCTTCAGTGATCTCTACTTTGTTAGTATTTACATAGCCAGATAATAAATTATAATTGTAGTAGGACTTGACGGTTCTTAAAGTCTTTGAGCTAGAAAAGACGTGATTCTCCCTCCCTCCCCCAGGATATGCCAGCAGAAGAGTAAAGGGAGCCTGGGTCTTACAACTCCTATTCCAATGTCCTTTCATATTTTATCCAGCAGAAGCTGAGCCAAGTAATCAGAAAAAAACAAGGAAGAGCCTGTAACTGCAGCTATTATAAGAAATTGGCAAGGAGTTTTCCTTCTATTAAGGGGGAGACAAAGGAGATGTTCCCCTAAAAAGGTGAACGTTTAGCATTTGCAAAGGACTCCTTCAGTACAGGAGAAGTATTATACAACCTCATGTACACCAGCCTAAAGGGTTACAAAAATGAAATATCTAGAAATATAGGTCTAGCTGGTTTGATACGGGAATACTAGAGGAAACACGAAATTTACCTCTTGGTCTTTTAAAAAAACGACATCCCTGGCAGGATTCCCTCACATACATCAGGGGAAAGTAGGAGGTAGGAGGAAGGGATGCCAAACGCTCTTGAGGCAAAGAGGGTGAGGTGTTAAGGAATTTGAATAAGAACCATTGGTGATTCTAACACTATCCCCAAACCACAAACTCAAGCTGTCTGTGGGACTGAGGAGCTGACACCATCTCTGAGATATAAAAGGCACAAAAGGCATGTTTCCCTAATGAAGCTAATGTTGTATTATAGCAAGAATAATTAAAAGCAGCTATCCTTTACTGTGCCCCTTTATATATAAGTCATTGTGTTTCAGATTTCAGAATCTTAACCATGTTGAATTCTCACAACCGTACAAGGTAAGTCTTATCAGCCCCTTTTACAGATAAGCAAAGTGAGGCTTACAGAGGTTAAGAAAGCTGCCTAAGGTTGCACGCCTGGTTAATGACAGAACGGGTTGGAAGCTTGTCCAATTGCTTTCATTTAGACCATTTTTGACAAGCTTTTAGCAATTGGCTAATATCTTCAAGGCATTCCTTCTATAAAGGCCAAGTGCACCTGCATTCTAGGATCCAAATAATAATTACAGCCATGTGGGAATGAGGGCAAGGGGGCAGAGGCTTCTTTTCCACCCCTCTCTGCCTCACATATCTGTTTCTCTTATCCTTAATTCATGCAGAAAGCACATCTGTCGTATTTATTTACTGTGGAGCCCTCCACCCTCCATACGTGGAACCTGTGATGTCCCATGCACCATTAAAAAGAGGTGCTGCCTGAGAATTTTGGAAAGTGCAATCCAAGAAACAGTCTTATCTTTTTTTGAGACAGAGGCTTACTCTGTCCCCCAGGCTAGAGTGCCATGATGTCTGCCTAGCTCACTGTACCCTCACACTCCTAGGTTCAAGTGATGTTTCTGCCTCAGCTCCCCAAGTATCTGGGACTCCAAGTACCTGGGACTACAAGTGCCTGCCACAATACCCCAACTAATTTTTCTATTTTAAGTAGAATCCAGGTCTCACTCCTGTTCAGGCTGGTCTCAAACTGCTGAGCTCAAGAGAGCTTCCCTCCTCAGCCTCCAGAGCACTAGGATTACAGGCATGAGCCGTCGCACCTGGCCCCAAGAGATAGTCTTCAGTGGTTTCTTGGAAAGCACGGCCACCTGTCCCACCAAGATGCTCCAGATTCATGGTTTTACTGACTTGTGTTTGAGAACAGCGCTTCTCAAGCTTCCACGTGCATAAGCATTCCTGGAGGGCTCGTACACCCCACTCCCCAGATTCTGACTCAATAAGTCTGAAACAAGACCCCAAAGTCCTCATTTCTTATGAGCTCCCAGCAGATGCTGGTGCTGCCTTCCTTGAATCACACTTTGGCTTACACTGTTCTAGAACCTTTTGGCTTGGAGAGGGATGTGAGGAGGGCAATTGCAGGAAGTGGAAGCCTGACTACAGGCCATTTAGGTGAACAATCTAAGAATTTCATGAGCTGATAATTTTAATATTTGTTTATTCCTGGGTGTGTGTTGGGCTTCCTGCTTGGATGCCGTGTGGCCAGGTCATTATATTTTTATATATCTCAACCATTAACTCACAGGGGCTAATTTTTAAAAACTAAAAGCTTCTTTATTGGTCTCCTTCTCTCAGACATAGATAATAACTCTGCAAATGCAGAAAGCTCTCAATTGTACCATGCCACTAACCTAGCATTCCCTGGGCCTGGCAGAGACAGATTAGCACAATCCCTCCCCGCTCCGTGCAAACCACGGAACAAGGCTGAGTGAGGTGCTTGGTCTCATTTCACCTTAACACGGAAGTGAATTGGACTTTCATGTTCTAAAAAAAGAGAGAGAGAGAGAGGAAAGAAGAGAGAATTGACTCAGGACTCTACATTCTACAAAAACCTGGACAAATAACAAGAATATGTCTGAACCCCATGAGGAATAAAGACAACAACGCACAATTTTGAGCCTGCTCTCCAGCTACCTGTCAGAAAAGATCTTCCACAAACTAGGAGCTTTCACTTTCAGAAAGACTCCTGTTTGTGCCCATGTGAGCACGTGCGCACGCACACACACGCACACATCCTCAAGGGCAGATTACATGTCCAACTCACAGACACCAACTCTAATTGTTACTGGATGAACAGAAAGGAAAAAGTTGCCAAATTAACACACATTAGAAATCCTTCCCTATTTAATGAAGCCATCAGCAATTTTAATTTCATTGTTCATTTGTTTAAAAAAACAAAACAAAACAACTTAGCAAGTAGTTACTGCCCATACCTCTGTGGGTAATCCTCTCACTTTGTACTGAGATTGTAACCAAATATGATTGGAAATAAAACTGCTCCAAATATTTGCCTTCCAGATTTTTTGAATTCTAAGGTTTAAAAAATAGCAAAGTTGCTTTCTATTTGCCTCAGATTTGAGCCCATGTGTGGTCTGTTGAGAAGGCACCCTGCCAAGAAGGGGAAAAGCCTTACAATACAGATACTTCAGCCCCTCTTCTGGCTGCTGGAGCCGGTTGGGCTTTGAAGCTGTTTTACATAACCCTGCAGGCAGCCCTGAGTCAAACCACCTGCCGTAGGTGACTGGTTCTTGCCCAGCCATGGTATTTGCTACAGATAGCATTCTAGAACAAGGGGGTAGAACTAGGTCCAGCTTCCAGTATATTTTACTCCAGATCTTTCATTGTACAGATGAGGAAATAGATTTTCCAAGAGACTGAGGCATTCCATACAGATCATCCAGCTATCCAGTAGCAGAGCTGAGTCAAAATCCAGAACACTGATTTGACTACCAGCCAATGCTCTTCACCTAATTGTTCAAAACACGTTCCTTGATTAAACGCTCTAAACCAAAGCAGCTCTTCTGCTCCCAGCTCACTTAAGGCTTCTAATATTGACAAGGTACAACATAAGAAGAGCACTGAATGTCAGAATTCTATTGGAAATCGTAAGCTTTTCCAGAGGCATTACCTAGTGCATAGGCAGCACACCGTATCGCCTCTTATGCTATTTGCATCCATGCCTGTCTTCTCAGGAGGCTGCATCCTCCACCAGGGATGGACTGGGCTTTGTTCATCTTTGTGTACCCACTCCACATACACAGCTGCTTACCATAGGCTTTGTACACAATGAACATTCAGTACATCTTTTTTTTTTTTTTTTTTTTTTTGAGACAGAGCCTCAAGCTGTCCCCCTGGGTAGAGTGCCGTGGCATAGCTCACAGCAACCTCCAACTCCTGGGCTCAAGCGAGTCTCCTGCCTCCGCCTCCCAAGTTGCTGGGACCACAGGCACCTGCCACAACGCCTGGCTATTTTTTTTTCGGTTGTAGCCATCATTGTTGTTTGGCAGGCCTGGGGCTGGATTCGAACCCGCCACCTTAGGTGTATGTGGCTGGCGCCTTAGCCACTTGAGCCACAGGTGTCAAGCCAGTACATCTTTTTAAAAATAAACGAGTGCCTAAAATACCCAACAGAACAGAGAGAGATAGCAGAGACTATCGATTAAGAATGGAGGGGGGGGAATAATTATGTGGATTTTCTAAAATATAAAACTTACAAAGGACAGCTGCCTAGGTGTGAAGAATGACCAGGGAGTGGATTCTAAAGTAATGCACATTTTTCTGGAGCCTTGTTATTCAGGAATTCTCTACACTTTACTTCTTAGGACATTTTGTTGTCTTAATTGAAAGCTCTGTACACCTCTGATAAACGCTGCCCCTCCTAAGGGACCAGCAGACGGGCAATCCCTTTGGAAAAGCTTAATCAGCCCTAATTGAGTCATAATACCAACCGAAATTAATTAGACTTTTAGAAAGTCTTCAACACCATTCAAGGTAACCTGGCTCTGACTACTCTGCAGCTGTCACAAGGGAGTCAATGTCCAAGTTCTAAAAGCCTAAAATTCTACCGGTGACCCTGAATAAAGTTCCCTTTCTTCTCAAAGACATTCACTCCATGGGCTTTTTGTTTCCAGACTAAACAGACATTAAAAAGAGAACATCACACTCCAACAAGGATCATAAACTTCAACATTCAAAAAGCGTCTTTCTGCAGTAGTTTTACAAAAAAGCAATCTAGTGTCAGCTTGTAACCCTTTATCAGAATCCTCATCTCAGGAAAGTGTCACTGCATTCCTGGAAACCCAAAGCATCTTTGACAAAAGCAAAACCAAGCGTCTTCAGTCTAAAAGGCATCAAATCAAATAAATAAAATTAAACCTCTTAAATCTCAGGTCTGCCTCTGCAGTGATCCAAATGTACCTCAAGCTTCCAGCCACTAACTTCAGCACCATAAACTCTATCCAAAATGGCTGACTATTCAGAACTGGCAGCAAATTTTGCAACCTTATTCTCAGGGCACATTTATTTTGCATTTGATAAATGAACGCATCATTTGAACACAACAACAAAAAACTACCCTATCTTTACCAAACACCTTTGAGTAGAAAACTCAACATCCTCTCGAGGTGTCCTCTTATTAAGTCGCTCATATGCAGGTGACAAGTAGCAAGCCAGTATTTTCATCCCGATTTTAGAATGAGGAAACCGCCTCGGGGACTTGAACTGAGTCAATTGTGAGGCTGAAATAGAAACCAAACTTCAAGATGACCTTGAATCGAATCCAGCCAGAAAAGAAGGCATCAATTGGCAGTGACACTTGCTTAGCCTAATATGACTCCAGAAAATAAGTCAGAATAGCCTCATAAAAAAAATAAATAAATAAAAGCCTTACCGTCAAATCCTAAATATTGTCATACATATGCCATCACCTTGGCAACTTCACCACATAAGCTTGCTGTTTGGGGTATGGCCATATGTTACATATGCTGTAACTGTGCTGCCTTATTTTCCTTCCTAAGTGCAATCCATAGAATACTAAAATGACTATTTGTCTCACGAAATTACTTGCTACAATATGTGCTTATTCTTAGATTTTGCATTTCATTTTAAAATGTATTCAAATGCATTTGTTATTAAGGTTAGGGATATAGTCGGAGGGAACGGCTCATCAAGTTGAAAGCAAAATCACTGCTAAAGACATCTTCTGAAGACCAAGAGTGTCCATGAAGGCCACCCAACTACCTAAGGAAGGAAGTTGGGTTGACATTTGTGAATACAGGTCTGATTCCCACCCTGTGCCTTTAACCCAATTATACCAAACTATGTCCCCCAAGGAAGCGAGAATAATACTTTGAACTAAAGGGCGGCGCCTGTGGCTCAAAGGAGTAGGGCGCTGGCCCATATACTGGAGGTGGTGGGTTCAAACCCGGCCCCGGCCAAAAAAAAATACTTTGAACTAAAATCAGCCCTTCTACTCCAGATCAATTAAAGCTTCTAAAATTGACATGATATATTTAAGAGGTACACCAAATGTCTATTTGAAACCTTCCTGTCTCTTTAGAACATCCCTCTCTCCCTCACCCCTGCTCTACCCCACCCATGTATTTAATGCCTCTGAGACTTCAAAGCCCAAAGAATTTTGACCTGTTCATGAGGAGGAAAAAACAAGAGCGGAAAATCTGGATGACACCACATTGCCTCCTTCACACCACAATACACGTAACTATTTCATGGAGAGCAAAAGGCATTACAGATAAGGCAATGGAAATGGAAGAGGAGGAACGACACAAGTGGTGTTCTAGCAAATTCATACCCAGGCAGAAGTTTGGGGATGCAAAGTAGCTAGAGTCGTAAACCTTCAACATAAAAAGCAACAAGAAAACCTGAAACTCTCTCAACTCAAGTGAATAATAAAATGCACGGACGAGTCATTTGACTGACACATAGCAAAAGACTCTCCAGTGACTTGGGATGAGGAAGTCCTATTTCATACACAAGCTCTGGGCTGGAACACAGAGGCTCTCATTCACAATTGAGCCTATCATTCCGCAGCCCCAGAATGTGAGGGCTACTTGGGAGCATGCTTGGAACCCAGAAAAGAAGGGTCGCATTCAAAAGCATTAAAATTATCCATTTTCTTATCTCTACACTCCTCTACACAGGAGGCTCCGTGAAGGCAAGACCCACAGAGGTCTCGGACATTCAGCACAGTACCTGGATCATGGTAGGCACTGGGTACATCTTTTACTAAATGGGTGATTTCCCATGCCATGATGTGACCTGAATCCTACTTACACTTGTGGGAGAGAAGCACGTCAAAGGAGTCTGCCCACCTCGTAGCTTCTTCTGTGGATAGTCTCCTGGAAAAGAAGAAACATCTCTCTTGACTATTTCTGAAATGACCTCCTTACCCTCAATGACCACTGAGATTTGCTCAGGAGAACAAATTGGAACAGTTGGGAGCGAATGAGGACCATATCTGGATCCCTGCAATTCTGTCGCTGTAAATGTTTACATTCTTAAGTCACGTGAGAATACTGCAGGACTGAAATTCAGGGAATTGACTAAACTCTTGGCTTTCAGTCTAAAGAACAAAGCTAAATGCATGATTTAACGATGTCAAAGTAACAATGGAAAGAAACCAGTCTTGAAGTCAGAAAACTAGGCTCAGCTCCCGACTCCATTCTTTCTTGTCACCTTGATTTCTGCACCTCTACAGTGGGGACAGTGATGCCCACTACAGAGCTGTGTGGGGGTTGAATGAGGTAATGTCTGGGACATTTAATACAGAGTGGGTGCCAAATCCAGATTATCTGAACCTAAGCATATTTTTAGAGTGAAGTTTGAATGTTATTTCCAAATTGGGAGCTCAGAGTGACAACGAAATAGAACCAAGAAGTATCCTTCACCACCCACGGCTTTATGTGTGATGGATGATACGGCTTTCTCAGGAAGAAAAGGAGGCTTCCCATTTGGAGATCACTAAGCTACCTGTTTTGAAGAGGAACATAAACATTCCTATTGCCCGGTTTCAGGGATAGTAAGAGGACTTGCCAGGAGGCAGGGATTTATTGTCCTGTGGCTCATCTGGTCAGCAGCTCACTAGAGAAGCCAGAGTTATACAGCCTCAGCGGGCACCCTACTGCGGGCACCCTGGGGATGCCATGCAGCCAAACTACTCACTTGAGAGCACGGTTGGGTTTGTCGGGAAGAATAGCTGTGAAATCACTACACGAGTCTGACTTGTGAGACAGGCATCCCAGTCGAGTCCTCATCCCTTTGTTCCTGCAACAAGCACAGGGTAGAAGGACAGAGAAACTGTCATGATCAGAGCTGTCAGTTCTACACGGAGCCCCTGGAGCTGCTGCTGCAAGAGCCAGCGATGCCCCCACTCCTCCTCCCTGAAGGCTTCGTGAACAAGGAGAAAACACCTGCAGGCTCATGGCTACTGGAACAGTCATAGGCACCCTACCCGACCCTAGAGGCTTAGTGCTTTTTAAAGCTGACACAGCAAGTTGGTGGTAAGTCAGTGAAGGTCGTTAGCTTGGAAGAATTTCTAAATTAGGATTGTCTGTAGGGAATGAAAATGCAATGATAACAAAATAATAATCTACATTTTGCTTTCCCACAAGGAGGGCTAGGTAACAGCAGCAGCAGCAGCAGCTCCTGACTGCAAAACCACAGAAGGAGTACCCACGCGGAGAGCAGAGGGATGCTGGCAGAGGGCAGGGCATATCAGAGAGCCTCAGAGCACAGACAAAGTACGGGGCCTCAAGGAAGGGTCGTCCGACCGAGGCTCTCCCCTTGGTCCCACAAATCGGGTTATATACGTGAATGACTATGGACCTGCAAGAATCGATGCCTGCAGGTGAGGAGAACAGCAACTGGTGCAATCTCCATGACTTTACCAACCAATGTCCCCTTTGTCATTTCTTACATAGTATACTTGCTTAATGAAGCGCTTGTATTCCCATTTATATTATGGCGTATGTCAGTAAGCATAAATTTTTAACATGCATATTCAAATGTCTCGCATTCTTTTTTTTTACTTGCCAAAGGACCCATACAATGACATTAGGCATTTCAAATACTCATCTGTTTTGGAGGCGCCAATGAAAAATTACATTCCTGCCTCCCAACATTCATCTCTGTTTATCTTTAACCAGGAATTGACAAACTACGGCCCCACAAGCGGGCCTGTTTATATAACTAATGTTTTATTGGAACACAACAACACTATTTGCTTACATTATGTCCAAAGCTGCTTTCAACTGCAAGGGTAAAGTTGGGTAGTTGCAACACAAACAATATGGCCCATAAAGCTAAAAATATTTACACTCTGGCCCTTGACACAATAACTCGGTTGGCCCCTGACCTTTAACCAGGGCAACTCCTCCATGGTGAGGGCAAAGGTATGTGAAAAGGTTCTACTATAATCAGGTCAGGACCTAAGAGTGACTTACACAAGGGAAGCGCCTCAGATTTTGGCCCAAAATTGCATATTTTGCCAAAGAAATAGCCCTAGAAGATAGCATTCTCCACATAGAAAGGAAGTTCCTCCAGCCCGAGTTTCCTCTCCTCTTTTTCACAAATCCTAGGGCTGGGCAGAGATCTTACAGGTCATCCAATTCAATCACTTCCTTTTACTTCAAATGGCTTTTCATCCCTGGTAATCGTCTTTGTTCACAGGCATCTTATCCAACAAATGACTACTGGGATGGCATTATATTTGGCAGGGATGGACAACATTTGTATTCCAAAGCACATCTCTGAAGAGCCTGTCAGCACTGGAACATCCAAGTTTCCAGAAATATCCTTCTCCTGCAAAAAACTGGCCCTGTGCATCCCCTGCCCCCACCTTAAATCTCAGGCAGACCGAGTTGTGAAACGTCTATCCCATGGCACTTCCAAATATTGGCTACAGCCATTGTCAGTCCTAAGACAGTGAGCATCTTACGTGTCCACTTTCTCTCACAGATCACAGGGTGCCTGACCCCAGCCTGTGCGAGCAACTGATTAAGGGCCCTTGAGTCCTCATATTCTGTAAATTCAAGCAAGGGTCCTGCTCAGGCCACACCACAGGCCAGAACCCAACATTAGGGGCCTCGGGATCCTTAGTCATAAAACAATCAGGTTCTGTGCCCAACGAACAATTAAGAGGACTTTCAAAAACTGCAAATCCACAGAAACTATTTAACAAGGTTTAGCTGGGGACATTGTAATGGGTGCTACCTGTCACCAAGACAACTGCGATTCTCCTAAATAATTTGTAAACATCTCCAACAAAATATTCTTTGAAACAAAATGGGTTTTATTATGCATTTTTCTAACTGAGACCTTGAGTCATAAATTTCTTAGTTAAGTTTGAAATAATGGGAGCAGAAACAAGAGTCAAAGGTTGAGGTTATTTAAAACAACAACAGTAGCAAAACAAACTAGACTTTTCCTCATCTGTCTTCTCTCCACAACTCTTAGCCCAGTAAACTCACAGAGGTTCCTAAAGGGCTCCATACAGGCTCATGCACAGTCTCTCATCCCACCCCATAAGTCTCTGCCAAGATGTTTCACCATTCAATGGGAGGGCTCCAAGCTAAGGCAGGTTCTGCTTGCAAGGCCACAACTTTGCAAGCACACAGGCAAGGACAGTGCAGTCCACGCAGGAGGCTGGGGGACAGATGCAAGTGGCCCACATATGGGCTGAGAAGGCTTGGACAGGCTCAGACAGCAGGAGAGGCAGGCAGGTGGAGAAAGGGGGATGGGAGCAGGGTCAAAGAACAGGTCATCCATCCGTTACCTGCGTGGCATCAGTAAGGCAGCCATACAGGCATCCGCTTACGGTTAACACTTGGGCTGGTTTGCAGGGACGTCAGGGCAGGAAATAAGATTGCGGGGCTCAGGGATCTACCCTTTCTCGTCCTGTCACCTAAAATCAAAGAATCTGCAGTAAGAGGAGCCAACCTCTCATCTTGCTGTGTACTACATGTCCTCTCAGATGGCTGGCTGCCAGTGTGACACCTCCCCACATACACCCCAGTCCCCGCAAATGTCCGCTTGACTTTAGCAAGGGCCAGGGAGAAAGGATGGACAAGGTGCAAGAGCAAATTGTTGGGTGGCTTCACACTGCTGGCTGGTGGTCAGGAGTGTTCACTTCCCCAACCACTGGCCACCAATAAAGTGGGACGTGTGCCTCAGGGGAGGCATGGGCCTGGCAAACCAAAAATGACTGCTCTCTTTCTCTTAGTAGAGTGGGGCCCAAGTGACCAGCCAGCAAGGGGCAGAGGTGGGGGGGGATCAGTACTGCCTCCAAAATGATGTGATCGGATGCTGCTCTGAGTCTCACCTCGCTCCAAGGCACCTGTCCCAGTAAGAGGGTGTGGAGACTTGGGAAAGCAGGAGTGGGAAGGAGGTGGGAGTAACTCCCAGGGAGGCTTGTCAGGCACCGTCACTTGCTCCTGTGCAGGGATGGCAGGCACAGGCTAGAGAAATGAATATGCAAGTCACCCAGTCTCACCCATATGGAGGCCACATGGCCTTTCTCAGTCTGGGGAACTGGCCCACTTTTGACCCAAAGCAGGGAGGACATGAGGGTGGGGGGAGAAGCCACATTGAGGCTGAGGCTGATTGACTTATAGTCTTCTTCTCCTGAGGGTCCCATTCTCAGTGCTCCAAACCCTTTGTTCCCACAGAAGAACTCTGATAGGGAAAGACACATGAGCAGAGCAGCCTATCCATAAAGGGTTCCCCCGGGGAACTCTGACACCAAACATAGAATCCATTTGAAAAGAAACCTAATTTAGATAGATAAGACTCCTATGTGAGCTACACCCTTTAAATTATTTTTATATTACCCTGAACATTTCACAAATACTTCTTTAAATAGCTTCTCTAATAACACTATAATTAGTAAAATAAAAAGATCGCTTTGTTAAAAAAAATTAGTTAGTTAGACTTTGTGTAAAGGTTCATCCCCATGGATGGATTTCCTGGCAGCAGGGATATTTCCTTGATATTTGGCCACACTTACCTCTGCATGCCCAGAAGTCAGGAAATCTAAACCCTTTGTGGCTATAAGGACCCCTGTAAGTCTGTAAATCGAGTTTGGGCCACCTAAGCCTTATTTTCTCTTACTGTGGGATCTGGCCCCAGGGCTTTCTATTTTCCCAGAGCTGAGTGGGACCAGAGACTGCTAAATATGTAGACCACAGGCAAGGTCATTTGGGGCAGGGGGTCACCCAGCCTTTTGTCCCTCCCTTGTCACTCCTCCCATCTCACTGCCGGCCCACACTGGCTGGCCCATGCTGTTCAGATGCCTGCCTCTCTCTCTTCCAAATCCAGCACTGCCCAGATCGATCCTCAGACCCTCTACCACTCCTTCGATTAGCTTAGGCTCAGACCCCCCTAAATGAGGATCATCAGGACCCTCGGCTCCAGCCACCTAAGCCATTCCAACCAGGCCAGCAACTTGGGGCTCTTACCCCACTTGGCCTCAGACTTATGGAAGGAGAGAGTTAGGGGTTACCCAGAGCCCAGGAAATTCCAGGATGTGGTTGTACCCTCAGTGCATGTGCCCTCATAAGTGGCAGCAAGTCATAGGTGACTCTGGGGCAGACTGGGACATGATGGAAAGAGAGGATACTCAAGGAAAAAAAACAAAGGTTAAAAGCAAAGAGCAAAGATTTATAAAGAGGAGGAGAGAAACTAAGAGCCTCAGCAGGGAGAAAGCAATCAATATGCATGAAGAGGCAGGTTAATTAAATATGGATAATGCAGTCGGTGCACACAGACCCCCGGAGAGGAAAGAGAAAAGCAAAAGCAATACTCACTGTCTCTGGCCAGTCCTCATGGCCTGCGGGTCTTTGCCAACTGGATGGTCAGAGAGGCTGCGGGCTAAGGAGCTCTGCAGAAAAAGTAGACCTTTCTTTTAGCAGTCAAATCCTTGGCGGGCGGAGGGCATGTGTGCACGAACACACAGGTGCACCCGCACGCACACACATGCAGGCATGCACAACACACCTCCCACCACTTGAGCCAGGCAGCGAGAGCCCCTGCTGAAAGCTCTTCTCTCTGCTTGTCACATCCAGTAAATACCGAAGCAGCCTACACCCAGCGGGCAGCAGCTCGGCTCCCGGGCACGGTCTGCACACCCGCCCTCATTGGCAGGATGCAGGAGGTGCCCCTGAGCAGAGCTCAGCCTCACTGACCTGAAGCTTCTCTGCCTGCAGCTCAGGGAGAAGTCCCCACAGCCCTCAGCTGCCTCCCTCCGCACCCAGAGGCTGTACAGGGGGCAGCAAAGATAAGTATTAACTCTTTCCAGCCACCAGAGAGCTGGAAATCCAGTGTCCAGGGGCCTTCTTCTAATGAGCCCCGCTGCTGGCTGAAGGTTGGCTGCTGCACAAGGGCAGGGAGCAGAAAGATCCTGCCCCAGACAGCTGCCGACAGCAGGAGCCACGCCGAATCAAATCTCCTAATGAGCCAGGAGGAGGGGGCCTGTCTTGCTGGGTGCGATGTGATGTGATAAATGCAGAGAGCAAGAGAGCTACGGGGCAGGTCACACATCTAAATTCCACCCCCTTTCTCCCAATTTCTATTGTGCTGCACTACCAAGCCAAACCACAGGGTCCTGAAATCAGCCCTCACTGCCACAGCTCCCCTGTCCCCCTTAACCCACGGAGGCATCCCCCAGCCCATCTCCACTCCCACTCCCTACCAGTGCCAAGCACACCACGCCCCACTTCTTAATGAGAAATTTCCACCTCCTCTGCCTCCCCAAACATGCATATTTCCCACTCTGTGCACTTGCCTCTCACCTGGCTTTGCCTACAGTAGAAACTCACCTCGCTCCCTCATCCATCACCTAGCAACTTCCCCCTACTTGCATTTGTTAGGGAGTGAGACTTTTCCCTTTGTTCTGCCCGATCTGCACAGTATCCCTATTTTTCTGTCTATCTTTTCCATTTTTTTCTTCAAACCTCCTTACCCACATGGATCTTCACACTGCCTGGTTCAGTTCCAGAAGGAAGACGCTCTGCCTGTTTGCCCTAGTACAGTGGTTCTCCAAGTGTGGTCCCCAGACCAGCAGCGTCAGCATCACCTGGACAAGTATTAGAAATCCAAATTCTCAGATTATACATCCCCAGACCCCAGACCTACACAATCAGAAACTCTGGGGATGGGCCCAGCCTTCCAGGTGATTCTAATGCCTGTTACAGTTTGCAAACCATTACCCTGGGGTAAAATTTGCCTTTTTATTATGATCTAGGTCTCTAAGGCTGAGTCTACACTCCCACTCAGGAACTAGCTCCAAATACACCTAGCCTTTGCTGCAAGTCATTTATAAAACCCAGAAGGCAGCAGAAATCTTTACAGAAAGTGATGGCTTTCTAACGACGCTAATAGATTCCATTCATTTAACTTTTTTAAACGTATAAAGCATCTCCACACAGCGTCACTCAACGATCCTGCATCACAGAACGGGTGTTATTATTCCCGTGTTACAGATGAACAAACAGAGGCCACAAAAGATGAAGTACCTTTCTCAAAGTGACACAACACCCGTGAGGCAGCCCCAGGACCGGAGCCTGTGTCTTATGACTCTCACAGCAGAGCTTTTTCTACTACGTCATACAGCGACCCAGTCTTTCTGGGCAGACCTATTGGTGCATAACCTGTATTCTCTCAGTGAAATCATTCTGCCGCAAGTACTCATTGCCTGATGAGAGGATGAAATAAAAATTCTGATGCTGCCTCCACAGTGACGCATTGCCTCTCTCCGATAATGTCCACAGTGCCCCTCTGTTAGGGAAAGGGAAACTTGCATTGCAAAATGAGATGCAAAAGAAAAATTCCCTGTTCTTTATAAACCCTGTCTTCAACTAGGTTAAGCAGAAAGAGAATCCTTTACTTCTGGACATTTTCTTAGTACTATTAGAAACAGGTACATGATAAATAGGTACATAAAAGCCCACTGACAAGCACTTTCCAAGTCTAAGATATGTTTATACCATAAGGTGATTCCACGTAGCTAATGTCCAACAAGCATTTAATACAGGCTGGATGTAAAGTTCGTGCATAATATACTATGTTAAACTATTTTAAAATGGCACACGAAATTTATGTCCACCTTGCATATGCCAGTTGCCATATTAAATATTGCTCTCGAGCTATTTTATTTAACTCTCACAACAAAATTACAAGGCTGACATCTTTATCATCCCCATTTTACAGGTGAAAAAATAGAGACCAGTCATTTATAAGTGGCAGAGCTGGTGTCTGATAATAAACTCAATGCTCCCAGCCTTGGTTCTGCTTCTCACTTTAACACAAAGGCAGTGTCATTATGGAACACTTTTCTACCAGTGCTAAAATGGTAGGACAAAGGCCTCCCCCAAGTCCCATGCTGCCAGGCTGGTATACAGGATGGAAAGACCTGTACGAGGATGGAGGGCAGGGCTGCAGATGGGCCAAGTCTAAACAGAAGCCGATCAATATTAACTGTATGAGGATGGAGGGCAGGGCTGCAGATGGGCCAAGTCTAAACAGAAGCTGATCAATATTAACAGGCATCAGAATCTTCACTTGGCCTTCAGAGAAATAATATTGTCACAACAAGTCAATAAGTTAAATGTTTAAGGAAAGATATGGTAATCAAGAAAGATTTAAAGGAAAGAACAGTAATACATGGATAAAGAGCAGAGGTTCAGGAGTGTATGGAGATGGACGGCACCCATAGCTCAGTGGGTGAGGTGCCGGCCACATACAACAAGGCTGGTGGGTTCGAACCTGGCCCTGGCCAGCTAAAACAACCATGACATCTGCAGCAAAAAAATGGCCAGGCATTATGGTGGGCACCTGTGGTCCAAGCTGCTTGGGAAGCTGAGGCAAAAGCATCACTTTAGCCCAGGAGTTTGAGGTTGCTCTGAGTAGTAGTTGCGGTACTCTACCCAGGGTGACAGCTGGAGGCTCTGTCTCAAAAAAAAAAAGAGTGTATGGAGATGTTTGGCATTAGGAAAGAGGGAAAATTAGTCTGAGTTTTTTCTACCAAACACTCTTAAATACCAGGGGGTCAGCACAAAGTATCCCAGTTTGAAAAGGGCAGATGTAGAACAGGTCCCCTCTCATGGGAGGACTCAAGCTTAATCTTCCAAAGAGGCAAATGCGTAAAGAATTTCAGGGGGAGAATTGAGCTGAACCTAAACCAAAGTAAAACCTCCCAGCGTTGTCTTCCCCCTGAAGGAAAATGTTAGGAGAGCACCGCTGAGCTCTATTTGGGCCCTGAATTTCCCCAGCTTAGAGTCCTGGCCCAGGAATGGAAAGCTCTGGACTCTTTTCTGGCTGCTGCTTCTGATTCGCTGACTGAAGACTGGGCACAGGACTTCTCCACTGGCTACGACTCATGGTTTTTCCCAGGAAAACACTGATTACAAGCCCCACTATTGCTTCTTGGGCTGTCTGGTACCCCTCTGCTCTTCCCATTCGATGCTGGATGCCACTGGAAACCCTGCCCTCTCCAGGCAGGGACCACTGTCTCCAGAATCAGAGCTCCAGTCCTGCCTCCCCTGAGCTCCAGCCTGCTTTTCCAGAGGTCTGCTGGACAGCTCCTCCAGCTCAGACTGCACCCTGGACCACATCTGAGACAACCACCTTTCCCCTCCCAATCCTCCACTCCTGCTGGGTTCCCTATGTCTGTTCATGATACCTCTCTGACCCAGTCTCTCAGGGCAGCAAGTACAAAGATTTCTGGCTGCTTTTTCTCCATCCCCCTTGCTGAATTGGTTTTTTATTCTTGTCATTATATTTCTGAAATCCTTCTCAACTTCCTTCCCTCCCATCCATTGATGCTGCCGTGTCAGAGCTTATTTGGCTCACAGCTCAGTGCATGTCCTCCTGCCCCCTTTTAAATAACTGATCCCCTGCCCCTGTCTCACCCCTGCCTGCCCACAAACCTTCTTGAACACCGGAACTACCCACTGATCCGATAGCTGCATGAAGGGCACCGTCTATACAAGCATTCTTCACGGGCTCTGTTGCAGCCTCTCCTCCTGCCTGACAATAAGTTGGCCCCATTTACCTCTCCAGTTTTACATCCCACTGTGCACACACACACACATGCATGTGTGCCTGGGTCCTGTGCTATTCCTTGTGCCCAGAAGTCCTCACCCTCAATCTGCCTATTAACTCCAAGCTTCTTCTCCAAACCCATTACCTCCAAGCTAAAAATTCTCCTTTCCAAAGCTTTTCCAGAGCTCTCTCTGTCAGAAGGAAGCCCTCCATCCCGATACCATCACCTTGCTGTACGGGTCTCTGACGGCCTACATCAGTTTTCCTTTATCCTTGGGATTTATGTTTTCTGATCTTCCCAACTAACTGTGTACTCCAAAAGGGCAGACTCCATGACTTACTCCCCTTGCTATTAATTCTCATTGCCTCACGTGGAGCAGGTGTTTAGTAAATGTCAGCTGAATTTGATTTTGAGTTCCTGAAAAAAAAAATCTTTAAAAATCACTGAGAATTTCTTACAGCAGAAACCTGTTAAGACTTCTACAATCTCCTGGTCGAGACTGAAGTCAACAGAATGCTAATGGCACTCGGGGACCACAGCATAGGTACATAAGGCATTCGCGAACGATCCCAGAAGCCTGGGCAGGGCAGGGTATAATGAATCAGGAGCAAAAGGGGCACCGGTCATTGTCACACCGGCCACAAAAATGTAATTAAATTGGAGATAAAAGGAATTTAAACCTGCAACGTAATATTTTAAAAAGCCCTGATAGTAGAGGAGAAGGTTTATTGCCAAATGCCTCCTGTGTGTTTATTTGATCAACATACCACCTAGGACAGGACCACTTTAAAAGCTTTTAATAAAATAGTCATTTGGATATTAGATTTGAATTCTGGTCACAATGCTAAAGCTCTTCCGTAAATCTTTTAAAAGCAATTTCCACTTCATAGCTTCCTAGTAACAGTAGAAACATGAATCAACATATGCTACATTGATTTAGGGTTTCCATGGAGACTGGAAGGACACAGGGAAGGAAGGGCAGGACAGAAAGAGGCCACTTGGCCCAAAATTCTACTTTAAAAAAAAAAAGGCATCTCGATTTCATTCCTCTGAGCATTAGCAGCCTCATTTCCTGTTCATCAGTTGAAGCATCCAGATATTTAATTTGTAATAACTCTGCCTGTCACTGCATAAGGAACATCAGGGGGGACATGGAGAGAAACCAGTGGTTAAACCTGTGAATTCGTGAGGTTTGCGAAGAAAACCAGAGAAGCCCAGGATGTGGTATAAGAGGAAAGGGCCTTTGGTCCTCACTCTGCCATTATCTAGCTCTGTGACGCTAGCTAACCCTCACTAGCTCTGTGATCACTAATAAACATGGCCAAGAGCTTTGGCTTTCAATTTCCTCACCTAGGAAACACAAATGAACACACCTGCCCCGTTTTTCAGGGTGATTAAATGCAAAGAAATGAGAAAGTCTGTAGGGAAATGCTTTGTAAATTCCAGTACACCACACCCTATGATGATATTTGGATATGATCTTGGCTTCTCTTTCAATGGCATTTTGCCAGTGAGCAAGTGTATGCAAAAAAGATTTCTGATTTAGTGGAGGCTAGACTGACCTGGAAAAGAAAGTGTAGAGGATTTGACAGCCCTGAGTTTTTATCTCAGCTCCATAATTTTCCAGATCTTGAACTGTGGGTGGGCTACTTGCCCTCTTTGAGTGTCCTTATCATCATGGCTGAAATGAAGATAATAATAGCACCAATGCCATAGGCTATGAAGTTTAAATTGGACAACGTAGTAGAGTATTTGCCACAGTGCTTGAACGTGCAGATGACTATTAGGTGTTATTATTAGTAGCCTTACCAACTATGTTTTATCATCTGTAAAACGGGAATGAGAATTCCTTACTTTAAATAGAAGATTATTTAGATGATATATATTCTGCTATTTAATAGGCTGTTTGAGAAAAGGTAATACATAAATAGAAGGTCAGTATTTTTTAACCACCTGCTCACCGAGGTGATACAAAAGCATGTAAGATAACACATTTGTAAAGGGTTTTCAAGCTTCCCGTTCGGACAGGGGTTACATAAGTCTCTGTTACCTTTCTTGTTTTCTTTTGTTCCTCTCGAGCCTTCATTTGTCTCCTCTCCTCTCACCGCAGGCTTTCCCTTTTTCTAGCCTCTTTTCTCTATTCACTGTCTTTATACTCCCCCTTCTTAGTGTGTCTAGAAAGGAATTTTAAAGTTAAACTTGGGAAGCTTTGGTATCTAAACCTGCAATTCTTCCTTTGTTCTCCTAAAATTAAACGGTCTAGCTACAGGATTACACAATGCCGTTTCTCCGACAGTGATCATCAGCGTTAAAAATCAATTTTAAGAAATTTATCAACCACATGCAATATTTGTACTTCAGTTTGAATCCTGATTCTACCTTAAAACCATAAAAACATGGTGAGACAAATGGGAAAATCTTGGCCCTAATTCAATACTTAATGGTATTACGAAATTATGGTTAATTTTTTTAGAGTGACAGTGATATTGAGGTTTGGTTTTTTTCCTGAGAGTCTTTATCTTTTAGATATATATTCTGAAATATTTATAGTTAAGAGGATACGCTATTGCTTCAAAATCATCTTGGGCAGGAAGCTGGCTGGTAGGCACATAGGGGCTCATTATTCTATTCTCTTTTCTCTCAAACGATTTGAAACTGTGCATAAGAAAAGTCTTAAACATACAATGACCAATGACAAAGTATGGCTTCCATAAAATGAGCCTACAGTGTATAAACTGTTAGTGCAAGAAAACTGAACTATAGAAGGAGGAAGTGATTTGAATAGGAATTGATTTCCTATACATTTTCCATTGTAAGTTTTCTTCCCTATGAATAAATCCATTTCCTGAAAAAAATCTATTATTTGATGCCTAGAGAGCAGGTGGTCGATTTTTAGATCTCACCTACAGAAACTAAACTTTAAAGACTGCCCAAGGCCACGATTCCTAGAGGCACAGCCAGGACTGCAGCCCAGAGCCCCCGGGTGGAATCTAGCCACACACTTTGTTCCCTCTGCTGAACTGCCCATCTACACACACAGATCCAAGGCAGTCAACACTGGACGAGGGTACAAACCATGGCCTGTTTGCTCACCTCCCCCGCCCTTCTCTGTTCCTATTTATGATCTCAGCCTTAAATACTGAACTCAGTTTTTGCAGAAGGGCGGGAAGGTAGAGTATAGAGTATAGAAAGCTCACCAACACACAGAATCCCTCTATACCCACAACCTGATCTCTCACGTCATAAAGATAATTGAGACTTCCGGTATGAGATACCCATACCTTTTCCCCCTTCTCCACGCTGGCGAATCCATCACACACGTCCTCACTTCCATGTGTGCTCAAGGTCGATCCTTCTTCTTGCGGCCTTGAGTCCACACTCCTCCCCAGACCCTGCCTTACCAACTCTCTCCTTTATCTTTACTCTCTCCTCCCATGTTCTTTTACACTTAACAATAAAAATGCTCAAGTCTCTTTTATTTAAAAAAAAAGAAAATTCCCCTTGGGTCTTCCTCCCGTTATCAGCAGAGCTACTTGAATGAGTCACCTCTGTTTCCTCACTCCCTTTCCCCTCCCTTTACCACTTGGCTTCCATTCTCACCACGCCCCTGAACGACCACCTCTGTATTGGGAGGTCCAGTGGGTATGTTTCCATCCTTGTCCTTCTGCATCCCCGGCTGCATTTGCCATGGTGACCATTCATTTCTTCATCTACTCCCTTAACTCCCTGGAACTGCAGTCCCCTGTCTATCCTTCCCCTGGTGTCCTTCCTGGGCCCCCTCTCCTCCACCCACCCCATTGACACTGGCGTTTCCCCTTTTCTCTAACATGGGATTCCTGCTCTTCTCTCCCTGCACTCTGCTTGGACCCGCAGTCCCAACTGCATGGGGGATACTGACATTTCTAAATGTTTTTCTCTGACTCTGGCCCTTTCTCCAATCCTACAGACTCCTATAGCCCATGGTTGTTGAACGTACCCTGAGATATCCCACAAGCACAACAGGTAAATATATCTTTAAAATGAGCTCATTCTCTTTTCTATCTTTTTCTGATCCATTTTATCTTCCACCCCCACCTCGCCCACCTCCCGCCCCTCCCCATACACACAAACCTTGGCATCCTCTGGAATTGCTGATCTCAGCCTCTGGCACCACCATCCACTGAGTAACTCAAGCCAGAAATAGGGAAGAAATTAGAGGCAACTCATTTTCTGTCATCTCCTGTCATCAACCAATTACCAAATCATACCAATTAAATCTTTCATAGTATTCAAATCTATCTTCACTACCACTGCCCCAGTACATGTCCTCAAGGCCCTGGTTTGTGTCCTTACCATCTCTGGTTCCCATGTTACAGTGTATCTTTTTAAATTCAGCTCCATTCTACAGCCATAATCACTTGTCTAGATACAAATATGGCCATAACCACCGGTATAGACCACAAATATGACTGGGTTTCCTTGTCCTCACAACCTATAATCCTAAAGTTCAAGCTTAATAAACATCCTGATATACAAACTCTCCAAGAACCAGTCACCCTGAGAGTCACCCACTATTCCATGGGTTAGTGCTTCCAGCTCCACCCACTCTACATTGACCATGATCTTGAGCACATACTACAGGCCCCACAGCACTGGTCCTCCTTGATTCCACTCCTTCTGCTTAGCATGCCCATGACCTGACCAAATTCTACTCATCCTTCAAGCTGCACTTGAGGACCACTTTCTCTAAGAACCTGCTCCTGAACACTCAGGTTCAGTAAGTGTTTTCTGTGCTCCTGTGGTTCCCAGAGCAGGAGACTGGCCAATGGAGGCAAGGTGGAGTCACAGGAGTGGCATGGACTCCAGGGACAGTGACAGGGTTCAAGCTTCCACTCAGCCCCATTATGGCAAACTTGTTGGAATTACTAAGGCCATGCCAATTTTCTGTATTATTGTAAGAATTCAGTGAGATAGATAAGCAAATATGGATTGTAAATTATTCAGCCTTATGAAAGCATGAAGTCACAGTGATAGCATCAGAGTCAGAGAAGGCAGAGACCCCATTCGATTGGGGACAGAGGCAGAGGCCTTGGGGAAAGCTATGACAGGGCCAGATATGGAGAAGAGGGGGGTACCTAATTTTAAAAGTCTTGGAGTGAGATACACACCTGAGGCACAATTAAAATATGGCTCTTTCTCCTATCTCTCTGTGCCAGGACACTGGTTATCCTCTCTTCCCCTTCTCAGACAATAACAAATGCTTCACCATTTGCCATCAGGGTCTACAGTCATGGGCAGCTTCGGCAACCTCCCCTTCCTCTGACTATACAATAAGCTCTTTCTAACTCCATTTTTAATGACTCCATGCAATGTCTTTCACATCCTCCCTTCCAGCTCATTCTAGCCAGCCACCTAGAATCACACAGGAAGGAAGATCCACAGCCAGCAGAGCTGAGAACGAGCTATAACTGCAGTCACAGCCAGAAGAAATAGTGGAGTAGAAACGCGGACTCTGGGGACAGTTCTCCTGCTGGAATCTGCTCCTGAATTCACAGAGCTCTCTGGGAAATGAGATGTCTCCGTGAGACGCCTCGCTGTGGGGCATGTACTGGGTGCACAGTGATGTCTGCTCTGGGGGCGGGAGGAGGGACTGTGTGGGGTGCACTCTGATGCACAGCAAATTCTCCCTGACACTCTTCCTTGAGAGACAAGGCCCTGGGAGGAATCTACCTTGAGCCACTCAGCTTTGCTGAGACCCTCTTCCTTCGAGGATCTTTTATTGAGAATTCGAAAACCTTTTGGAAATACCACACAGAGAACCCTGACAAAGGTCCTGATGACAGTGCTGATGTTTCCGGGATGGTGAAAAGTCTCTTAATCCCCAGGGTACAGAGAGGAAGCAAAGAAGCATTCGTTTCTAACATCTCTGGAGATGTAGGTGTTTGGGGAAAAGAGGAAACCAGCAAACACCAAACAGGCTGGGATAGAATTAACACAAAAATTGTTTGAAGTCATAAAGTCATTGTACAGAACAAAACTTATGTTTGTATAACAGTCACAACTTACAAAGTGCTTTTGCTTCTCTAGCTAAACTCTATCAAGTTTCTTAACCTCCGTGAGCCTCAGTTTATTTTGGGGAGTTGGGAGAATTAAACAGTTACCATGTAAGAGAAGTACCTAGCCAAGTTCTTCAGCACATCTTAGCCATGGAGAGCTGTCATTTTTCCTTATCCTGAGCCTCACAAACACTTTCTTTCTTTCTTTCTCATTTTGAAAGCAGGGTTTCACATCATCACCCAGGCTGGAGTGCAGTGAGCTTATTGCAACTTCCAGCTCCTGGGTTCACACGATCCTTCTGCCTTGACTGATTTTTTTATCTTCTTTAATTTTTGTAGAGACAGGGCCTCAAGCAATCCACCTGGCCTCAGCCTCCCCAAATGGGAGGATTACAGGTGTGAGTCACTGCCCCTGGCCCACAAACACCTTTGAAAGTAAGTTGTACATTTGTCATTGCACTCATTTTATGGATTTCCAAAGCAAAGTTGCTCAGAGGCTCTGAGTGAAGGGCCCAGGGTAATTCAGTTCCTGGCCATATGAAGACTTGAACCTAGGGCCTACAGTGCTTTTTCTATCCATTGGAGCATCTTTGCATACTCAGCAGCTGCGGCTGACCAGTCACCAAGATCCACACTTGGAGGGATTTTCCTAACAGAAATATGATGGGCTTTGCTTAGCCATCCCTCCACACTCTCACTCGGTCCCCTAAGAATTCCTGGCATTTGTGGCCTGGCTACTGTAGCTGAGGAACTGTGTTCCCTGGGTCAGAGTTCACTGATTCATGGGAGAAAGCACATTTCATTCAACTGGATGAAGAATATGGATAGAAGCAAGTTTCCAGATTCCTCTGTGTATTGGGCAGTATGTGAAATTTATATATATTTATATCGAGCTAAAAGGACCTGAAAGGCAGGGGTGGCTCACATGGGCCTGGCCATGGCGGGATATGGCCACACTATCCACTCTACCCCCTACTCACCCTCCAACTCTATCACACACTTCTTTCAGGAAACTTACCCTGAGGTGGGCAGAGAGAAAACAGTTGACAAATACTAGTTTACTGGGTTGTCTGCTCATGGGGCTGTCATTCTCAGAATAATGACAGCTATCATCGGCATAATACCATGTTACATGTTTAGAGCTTCTAACTTTTCATAAGCACTCGTATAATCTCATGTAAACAGTTATCTCCCTCCCACTTTCCAACACCTCCTCCAGCTTCCAAGAAAACCCTCAAGGTTTTCAAATCTGTAGGAACGAATAATACAAAATTAACCCAAGTTGCAGGATGGAGGATGCTTTTCTTCACTATTTCCTTAAGCTGTAAGCAAACCCAAGGCTGGGACCTAGAAGAACCAGAAAGCTTCCTTCTCAGTATGTGGTCCCAACAACGGATTGAAATTGGGTGGCTCCAGCACAGAAAGAGAAAAGCCACCTTCCTCCCCCAGGCTCCAAAAAAACTCACTAACTAGACAGCCCTGCCAGGGAGAAATCACCTCCTGTAGGTGGCAACTGTGCCCTCAACTCCTGCTTAGAAATCGGTGACCTCCATTGTATTTTAATCCCCCTCTAACCCATTGTGATTGTGAGTCCTTCTGCATCGGAATGTGTCACCAGAGTTAGTCACCAGCAACACTGGAGACCCAAACACGGACTGAAACCAAACAGATGCCGTGGCAGCCAGGCTGCTGTGCAGACACTCATTTAAAACAACAGCAGAAAAAGACATGAATGAATCTAAAAATAAAGAGACTGTGTCATAGTCCAGATATTGACCTACAGTATTTTTAGAGCCAGGATCTGAGGGAAGAAACACAGTCACTTTCAGCCAGAAAGCAGGTCTGGGGGGACTTGAGAGGTTGGGATTGAAGAGTCTAGAGAATAACAAAGGACATCTGTGGCTTGCATCTCCTGCCCAGGAAGAACCGGGCTATTCCTGCACCCTTGCTAGGGGCAAAGGTAGCAGGCTTAGCCACTCTGAGGAGTCTGCTAGGAATAAACAGGGATGATGATGGGCGACAGTGCCTTTCCTTCTGCCTTGCAGTGTCCTGCACCCCTAGCAAGGCTCACGGCTGGGACTGGTCTGCTTGGGGACCCACTCTGGCCCTGCTGGGAGCAGCTGCTCTCTCTTACCTGTCTGGCGGTGGGCAGCGCAGCTGGGCAAGTGTGGCTGGCACGGGCCCCAGCTGGGCATGGCTCGGTGAGGCCGTGAATAAGAGTCAGCCACTTCTCCCGGTACCTGGGAGAGGGTGGCAGAAGGTGCCCACCTCACCGGGTGCCCTAGCACAGCGTCTGCAGCGCCCTGCTCCCACTGGCTCTCCTCCTCTCCAGGTTCTGCATCTCATGAAAGGGAGAAGAGCAAGCGAGCAGCCTGAGCAGCGGAGGAGGGGGTGGGGAAGCGGAGGGAGGGGAGGGGGCACTCTGACAGATGATGCGCACTGCCACACAGAGCCGGGGGAGGACTGCGGGCTCCAGCAGGATGGCACTGCCTGTGTGACTTTCCCGCTAGCAGCTCGGATTGCTGGCAGCTTCCTCCCAGGGGCCCGTGGCTCTCCAGAATTCAGGGAAAGGCAGAGCTCAGGGAGGAAGGCAGAGGGTGGAGAGGGTGGAGGGGAGAGAGGGAGGTGATCACCTGGGTGCAAGGAGGGGAGGCAGGATAACTGCCGTGGGGGAGAAAGCAGACCAGGGCGGAAATGTTTGATTTGCGAGACAGTGAAGGGGAAAGATAAAGGCCCCTGTTACCGGTCTGGCTTCAAGGTTGTCTCCCTCTCTCAGAACCAACAAGGCCACTTGGCTTAGAATTTAGGGAATGGCTTGGGCAATTCCTATCAGGCACAATTCCAACTTTCTCAGGGAGAAAGACACAAAAGCACACACTACAGGATGTGTTCAGTGTCACTTGTCACTCTGTGCTGCAAGCAAGCCTGTGTACCCCCCTCTGTCACCTGCCCAGCCTGAGACTGAGGGGTTGTAGTAGCAAGAACAGGGGCTGGAGGGGGATCGGCCAATGGAGAGAATGTGTCATGTGATGCTTCTGTCCATAAAGTTCCATTTGGACAGTCAGGAGCAAAACCTTCTGGACAGCTTGGGCCAGTGCCCAGAGCAGTCTGGAGCGTGAGGGACCCTCCGCGCAGATCCTAGAGTCTACTGGACCCTCTGTCTGCGGGCAGCAGGTTCACTGCACAGGCCCGGGGCTGACAGTCACCAGCTCTATTTACAACCACAGCCAGAGAAAGAGGCTGCCAGGGAAATAAATAAACAAACAGTGGAAGCCAGAAGAGACCAAAGGAAGCTGCAGCTGGAAACTCTCCACAAGCAAGCTAATGAGGGCAAGGGAGATCTCAAGTAGGGCCTTCTCCAAAGGGAGGGAACGGGGTGCAGAGGAGGTGAAGAACAAGACGGAGACTGATTTCTAAGCAAAGGTCCTTCTTCCTTCCCCACTACAAGCTGTCTTCTTCTTCTTCCCTTTTTTTTTTTTTTTTTTTTTTTCCAGTCAGGGCTGTCACCAGAGGTCCTGAAAAGCACTGACCCAGGAGCTGATGCCTCAGAGGATGGCTGCTGCTGTCAGGACACTGCCTGTGTAGACGATCCCATCACCACTTCATGCCTGCACCAATCCCACAAAATCAGGTTGATTGAGTAAACAAATGGTGGGAACCTATTACCGTGTTTCCCCGAAAATAAGACCACCCAAAAAATAAGCCCCAGCAAGATTTCTATGCATTTGTTAAATATAAGCCCTAACCCAATAATAAGACCTAGTGATGGGCCTGGCTATGCAGAAACACTATGGCTATGCATGCCACACCATGCATTTTGGCACAGAGAAAAAATAAATATAAGACAGTGTCTTATTTTGGGGGAAACACGGTATGAGCTGTGGAGGCTGCTGAGATGACCAAGACGTCTTTGTCCTGCCTTAGGTGGTCCAGAGGAGGAGAGAGAAATTTAAATAGCTGGCTGTGAAGCATGGAGAAGGGCATTAACATGCTCAAAGAGCCCCATGGAGATGCTGGGGAGTACAGAGGAGGAGAGACTAAGTCCAACCGGGAAGGTCATGGGTGGACAAGCATAGTTGATGGGGTAGAGTATGCAAGGCTGGAAAGAACAACCTGGGCAAAGGCACAGAATCTAGAGGTCCTTGGTGTGTTCAGGTAACAGTGAGTGTTCTTCTCAGGAGTAGAAAGTAGGGTAAGATAGGAGGCCATAATGGAGGATGTCATCTCATGAATGGGCCCATTGTGAGCAAAAACTTTCAGTAAAGAAGTGCTCACTGAACCATTTTTATTCTCAGATCTGTGTTTTGAGAAGATGTTAAATGGAGAGGAATCGGTGGAAGTGAAGCCAGTCAAAGGTTGTGGCAAACTCCTATGTGAGAGAAGATGAAGCTAAAATAAACAATGGACTTGACAGAAAAGAACAAAGTGCAGGGATTTGGGGAGGGTTACCCAGCAGAACGTGATCCAATATGAGGGATGGGATGGGGTCAGAATGGGGGAGCATGGGAAGGAATGATTCTAAAGTGCTAATTTAGAACTGGGGTTGGAAGCTAAGGGACATAGCAGGAAGAGCAGGTTTGGGCTAGCTAAAGAAAACCTATCATGTGTTTGGTTTGGAATTAGTTGAGTTTTCTGGATAGCCCAGGCCAGAAGATGAAGAGGAAATGGAAATACAGTATTGAGTCTTAGCAAAAAGGTAGAAAGCTGGGAGCCCTCTACCTGAGGGTAAGAGATGGTGGGACTAGATGAAATCACTCAAGGGTAGCAGAAGAGGGGCTATGGGTGGAACCTTGAGAAATAACTACATTGGATAGAGTACAGAAAGAGGATACAACCAAAGACACAGAAAAAATATATATCAGAGAGAGAGAGGCACTAGGAGAACCAGAGGAATGAATTGTCATTGTCACAAAAGCCAGAGAAGGAGAGCTTTTGAGAGGAATCAAATACCACAGAGAAGTCCATGCGGGTGAGAACTGAGAAGAGAATGGCAGACTCAATTTCAGACACTGGTGACCACTGAGAAAGTGGGGTATAGCAGTAGATCTCAAACTGTGAGGAACACAAGAATCCTCTAGAGAACTTTTTAAAACATGGATGGCTGGCCCTCTCTCAAATTTCCAACTCAGTAGCTCTTGGTGGGGTCTGGGAATCTATTTCTTACAAGTTCCCAACAAAGCCAATGTTGCTGGTCTGGGCACTACATTTGACAATGCCTGATTTAGCCTACTGCTTCCCAGATTTCCAAATTATGCCATACATATAAAATAATTCGTAAAATTTCAGTGGAGTAAATGGAGCCCGAGCTCTGCCAGGCTGCCCAGAGGCTGGGGGGAGAAATAAACCAGTTCACGGCACTGTGCACTAAACAAACAGGCTGGGAAGGTTTGACTTAGAGAAATGAAAGAAAAAAAGGCCAAAAAGCGAAATGTGAGTAGATGTCTAGGCTGCCAATGCAACCAAAATGGATTTTGTTTTCAGGGATAGGAACTCTCTTGCACATTTGTATCTCCAGCACCAAGTAAGTATCTGGCATGTACAGGGACTCTGTATTTGTTAAAATAAACTGAATTAAGAAGTTTGGCTGGTAAGGAAAAGGGAGAAGTTGTTGCCTGCAGAAAACACAGGATCGATTGAACCAACACCGAAAATGCCGAAGATGTGGAAATAAAGAAGAAAAAATACTCCAAGTTTAAGAAGGAAGAAATAGCTCTTCCCCTGCCCCTGGCCAAGGAATTTCACCAATTCCTTAAGGAAGAAGGATTGGAAGAAATCTCAGACACACTGTAGTTGGCAGGATCTACCGAGACTCACAATACATATTTTCCGAACTGTACATGTACTGTGTTTGGTAGATGTAGGGCTTTAGGAACTTCTGCTATTGTGCAAATACTTTCAATTAGTTCCCTTGCTAATATTTAGGTTGGAATGTTTCTTCTTTGCTTATTTACTTATTTATTTTAGAATGAGCAGACTTGAGTATTGAGAGAAAGAGATGGGATTGGATGTATGAGAAACTTATATGATCTAATACCTTGTCTTTTTTTTTTCTCCCATTAAACTGTAAACTATCTGAGGGCAAAGCCTATAACTAATTCTTCTTTTTATTGCCCATGCCTGGTGAAGTAAAGTGCCTGCCTCATAGTAAATGGTCCTCTTCCCCTCCAAAAATCACCTGGCTCGGCACCTGTGGCTCAAGTGGCTAAGGCACCAGCCATGTACACCCAAGGTGGCAGGTTCAAATCCAGCCCCGGCCCACCAAACAATGATGGCTGCAACCAAAAAAATAGCTGGGCATTGTGGCGGGTGCCTGTGGTCCCAGCTACTTGGGAGGCTGAGGCAGGAGACTCACTTGAGCCCAGGAGTTGGAGGTTGCTGTGAGCTGTGATGCCACAGCACTCTACCCAGGGGAACAGCTTGAGGCTCCTGCCTCAAAAAAAAAAAAAAAAATTTTTGTTTTTTAGAGAAGGAAAGAATGAAGGGGGAGAAAGGAGATGAGGAGGAAGGAAGGTAGGGAAAGGAAGAGTGGGAGGCAAAATATGAAGAATTGGGCAAGGCCAGGGAGCAAGAGCGCAGATGGAGAGTGTGGTGGGCAGAATAACGACCCCTGAAATGTCCACATCCTAATCCCTGGAACCTGGGAACATGTTACCTTTCATGGCAAAGGGGACTTTGCAGGGATGATGAAGGTTAGAGACCTCAAAATGGAAAGAATATCCTGTATTATTTGGGCAGACTCAACCTAATCATAGGAATCCTTTAAAGTGGAATAAAAAAGGACAAAACAAAGGGTCAGAGACAAGGTTTCTGACAGAGATTGAAAGTATGAGAGGGTATCATGTTGGCTGGCTGTGGAATAGAGGGGGAAGGCCAGCAGCGAAGGAATACAGTGGCCACTAGATCCTGGAAATGACCTCAGCTGACATCCACCAAGGACACTGGAGACCCGTCCTGCAATCACAAGGAGTGGGGTATAGCCCAGCAACCCACACAAACGAGGAAACAGATGTTCCCCTAGACCGGCGATGTTCAACCCATGTGCCGTGAGAGGATCTTAGGTGTGCCACGAAAACTTTTAAAAATCATTAATTAAATTATTTTTGAAAGATGTTCAAAGCATACTAAGTATATTTTTATTTATTTATTTATTTATTTTGGAGACAGAATTTCACTTATTAATCCTCAGTAGAGTATGTGGTGTCACAGCTCACAGCAACCTCCAACTCCTGGGCTTAGGAGGAGCAAATTCTCTTGCCTTCCGAGTAGCTGTCTTATTTTTTTATTGTTGGGAACTCATCAAGGGTACAAGAAACCCTGATTGCATTTGTTAGGTTTCTTGTTACACTGATTGCATTTGTTAGGTAAAGACCCTCTTATAATTGTGTCTTGACCCCAAAATGTGTGTCACATACTGAGACTCCCACTCTCCTCCCTCCTTCCCTTTCTCTACTCTTCCCTTCTCCCACCTCCCTTCTTCCTTCCCTCTCTCTGCTCTCCCCTTCCCCCATCCCTCACCATGTACTAAGTTATTAATTGTCCTCAAAATTGAGTACATAGGATTCATGTTTCTCCATTCTTGTGATGCTTTACTAAGAATAATGTGTTCCACTTCCATCCAGGATGTACAAAGGATGTAAAGTCTCCATTTTATTTATTTTTTTTTTTTTGAGACAGAGTCTCACTATGTCACTCTCAGTAGAGCGCTGTGACATCACAGCTCACAGCAACCTCAAACTCTTGGGCTTAAGCAATTCTCTTGTCTCAGCCTCCCAAGTAGCTGGGACTACAGGTGCCCGCCACAATGCCCAGCTATTTTTTTGTTGTTGTTGTAGTTGTCATTGTTGTTTGGCAGGCCCAGGCTGGGTTTGAACCTGCCAGCCCTGGTGTATGTGGCTGGTGCCCTAGCCACTGAGTTACAGGCATGGAGCCAAGTCTTCATGTTTTTTAATGGCTGAATAGAATTCCATGATATACCACAGCTTGGTTTGGTTTTTTTTTTTGACCCGGGCTGGGTTTGAACCCGCCACCTCCAGCATATAGGGCCAGCCCCCTACTCCTTTGAGCCACAGGTGCTGCCCTACCACAGCTTGTTAATCCATTCCTGGGTTGGTGGGCATTTAGGCTATTTCCACATTTTGGTGATTGTAAATTGAGCTATGATAAATAGTCTAGTGCAAGTGTCCTTATGATAAAAGGATTTTTTTCCTTCTGGGTAGATGCCCAGCAATGGGATTGCAGGATCAAATGGGAGGTCTAGCTTGAGTTCTTTGAGGGTTCTCCATTCTTCCTTCCAAAAAGGTTGTATTAGTTTGCAGTCCCACCAGTAGTGTGAAAGTGTTCCTTTCTCTCCACTTCCACGCCAGCATCTGTAGTTTTGAGATTTTGTGATGTAGGCCATTCTCACTACCAGCCTTACATCCCATCCCTGGGATGAAACCTACTTGATCATGATGTATGACTTTTTTGATGATAAGCTGTAATCTATTGGCTAGGATTTTGTTGAGAATTTTTCATCTATATTCATTAGTGAAATTGGTCTGAAGTTCTCCTTTTTAGTTGGGTCTTTTCCTGGTTTTGGTATCAGGGTGATATTTGCTTCATAGAAACTCTTTTTTTTTTTTTTTTTTTGGATCAACATAAATTAAGTGTGCCGCAAGATAAAAAACATAAAAAGTTGGAAAATGCTGTCCTAAAACCTTCAGAAAGGAATACATCCCCATGAGACATCCAACCTACAAAGTGTGGGATGATAAATTTGGTGGTGTTTATTTATGTCACTACACTTGTGGTGATTTGTCATGGAAGTAACAGGAAACTAACACAGAGGGGCTGTTCTTGGTTGTAGTAAGGGCATTTCTTGCATTTAGGTGAGTGCAAGAAGCAAAAGATAATGAATATGAATAAACAATGTAGAGATATAGAAGACTGTTGCAAAACCAGTATCAGAAACTAGATGGACTCTGCCTTTTAGTGACATGTAAGGTCTTAATATTTCTTGACGAGTATGTTACACATGCATGCACATATACACACCCCCACAAGTGAATGTCGGAACTTTTAAATAATTTTTAGGATTCCTTCCTTTCCCAACATATCTTACTTCCAGCAAAAATATTTTTATCTCTCTGATTAATTAGTCACTGTTGAGGAAGGCCTTCTAAATGTTGTCCTATACATTATCATCTGTCACAGGGAACACAATCCATGCTAATAGTTTAAGAAGAGAAAAGTAGAGAGGGCGCTAACTTCCCTAAGAGAGGAGAGCCTCTAACAGTAAGAAATCAGATCCTACAATTACTCTTAAACAGACATTTAAGAAAGCGTTCCCTCCAAGTCAGAGTAATATTTTATGTGAATGGTCTGGGATACAGCAGTGGTCAATAAACAATAAAGAAGCAAGATAATAAGAACAAAAAGTGAGATAGTAAGAACAAAGGAGACACTCCCTAGCCCATACAAACTGTGGCATTCACCTAGTCTTTAGATATGAGAGATTGGAGGAAAACATTATAACACACTACAGTTTGATGTACACATGCATATACCTAAGATAACTATTTAGTTATATACATTCTGTGCCTGGTAGATGTGGAATTTCAAAACTTCCACAGAATCCTGTACTTACGTCTGCCCACTTAACAAGCTTCTATACCCATATATGGTGTTCAATGAAATTTTGTTAAAAATATGAATGTATGAATGCATGAATAAATGAATGAATGAACATTCTTCCAGGGAGAGAGTTTGTTTTTTAATTTGATCAATTTATATTTACGTAGCATCTCCTGTTCATGGGCCAGGCATCTTGGTAAAGATACCATTGGTAGGACTAATCCCATGAATGAAACAATCTTAGTTTCTTCTCTAATTCTCATTCTCCCTACCCTGTCTGTCTCTCTGTCAGAACCCATTCATTCTAAGAACTCACCAACTACTTAACAGATATCCCAAAGCCAATCTCAACAATGGCCCTCTAAGCCTATCTTTTATTTCTGAACTGCTGTTGCTCCAAACTTAGTCTCTAACTAAGTTAGAGACTTTAAACCATTGGGTAGGTGCCCTGATTTCAATCCTGTCTTTGCATCAGTTAGCTATTGCTGTGTAATAAACCACTCAAAAACTTACTGGTTTAAAATAACCACCATTTGTTGTTGGTCATGTATCGCTGAGTCACTTAGCTGATTTTGCTGATGTGGGCCAGACTTTGGCTGATCTTTAATGGGCCAACACATGAATTCAAAGTCATCTGATGGATGAGCTGAGCCTGACTGGTCTAAAAAGTCTCATGCACATGCCTGGCATTTGGCTGTCCATTGGCTTGGCCCCATGCTTCTTATCACCTATCTGTCTAGCCAAAGTGACCTTGTTGTTATTTTAATGGCAGAAATACGGGTCCTGGGAAAAATGGAAGAAATTCAAAGACCTGTTGAAGCTCAGGTTTAGAACTGACACAACCTCACTTCTTCTACATTTCACTGGCCAAACCAAGTATAAACTCAGCCCAGCTTCAAGAGGTAAGAAAGTAAATTCCATATCTTGATAAGAAAAGCTGCAAAGTCACCACATAGAAGCACAGATATAGGGAGAGGTAGAGGGTTTGAGCCATTTATATGATGGAATAAATTCAAGTACAATCCCGGTGCTTGAATTTATTTCTAGAATTGGAAACGCTAAGCTTTCCCTGGTAATGTCAAACCTGGTTATCTCTCTGACTTTTCTAACCCTGACAACTCAGCTGAGAATCTCCACTCAGTTTCCAGCCTATTAGGGGGCAACCTCTGAAGCCAGCCCCTTCCTAACAAGAAGGAAACCCAGACCCATCCATGAGTCAGTTCCCTTATTCTTAAGTAATCTTTCTCTTGTCATGAAAAGAAAAAGAATCCCTTCAGCTATTGTTAAAAATAGACATCTGAACCAGGCTGAACTCCAGCTGACAACTGTAATCAAAATTCTGATACCCAGAGAGGGCAGACCACATAAGAAGAACCCTTATAAAATGCTACCGTAACAAGGCTCAATTCTTGTTGAAAGACAGAAACAAAATACTATATTTTCTCAGTTTTAAAACACTTTTTTTTCATGTTTTCACATTTCTACCACCAAGACATCTTATGATCAGGGTGTATTAATAATGAAGTTAAGGTTGGTGACTATCCCTCGCCCTGAGCAATCCTCCTCCAAAAGCAACACAGTTTATCTTTCAATTGATGGAATCTTAAAACAATAGTGACGCACCACTCTTTATTGCCGAATGCCAACTGAGCACTTATTAGAATGATTTCAACTGAACTAGGAGATAAGTATGGCCATGAGCATGGGTAGGACTTCTAAAATCTTCAGTCTATTAATGTCTTCAATTTGAGGTCCTAGTACTTGCAATACTGGGGAGCATGACACAAATGACCGGTTGTCTTCCTCACATGAGATCTACTAGAATGGCAGCCTTTGATAGTGAATGGATTTGAGTTCCCCTTTGCCTCCTTTCCCTGGGTTACCCCGGCATGGTGGCCACTGGCCAACAGAATGGAGAAAAAGGTAAAATTAGGGAGAAGGAAAAGGCCAAAGCCAGGCAAAATCTACAGACTGGTCAATAGCCTTTGAATAAGGATGTGGCATCAACTGGTCATCATGTGGTCGGTCTGTTTTGTTGTGTCCATCAAAATTGTTAAGAGGGCAGGCTCCAGAGCCTTGGTTTGAACTCCAGCTCACGTGGTAGGACTTCAGGCAGGTGACAACCCTGCTGCGCCTGTTTTTGTATCTGTAAAACAGGGCCCATAAATCAAGTGGTATTTTTACATTTACAAAAATATCTGCCACATAAAAACACTCAATAATACATTCTTTTTTTTCTACTTAAAACTTCCTCGAAGCAAAATAAACCTCTTTTCTCTTGACAGCCAAACAAAATAATTCTTTTAAGTCCTAGAAGCAACCTAAAGTACCTCCTGGATGCTTTTTCCCACCCTAAGATTAAAGCCTCATATGTCTTTCTCCAAGACTTTTGCTTTCTTGTGGGTGAAGAAAATGCAGCAATGTTATCTGGGTATGGGTGAATTTACTACTGAACATCTGCGTTTGCAGCCTTCAGATTTTACCAGTCCTGAGAACAGGGCATAGCCATCCCAGATAGTCAGGCGCTTATCATTATTTTGTTTAACCTTGAAGTCATTCTTACTTCATAAGCACAGACTTCACTCTATCAATTAGAACAAGGGGAATGAGAATGACGTGTGTGTAACTGTGCGTACATCTCTGTGATAAATATCTGTGTGCGTGCTCAGAGACATACTGTATGTACATCTGCGGAAAAGAGAGCCCATAGAGACGTGAAGCTATTTATTTGGAAGAAATTAGACTGCTTTTATGATTCTGAAAAGGCTAAGGCAGATGATAAGTTACTGCGTAGAGACAGTTATGACTTGCACATTTTGATTTATTTTTTCATATTAAAAGCCGCCTCTCCTCCTGTAATTTCATCACCCTGCACACCTCCATCCCTAGGCCAGAGGAGTTCTCATATCATCATAGAGGCAGGGCTTCATTCATTTCATTTATTCTGAGATTAAAGACATTGAAAGGGGCACCAGGGCTGAACAGGTGTTTCTCAGCAAGTCTCTGGATTTAGAAATCAAAGGAGCTTGTGTGTGTGTGTGTGTGTGTGTGTAAGGGGATGGAGTAGGGAGAGTGTGTGTGTGTAAGGGGATGGAGTAGGGAGAGTGTGTGTGTGTAAGGGGATGGAGTAGGGAG
>NW_003852411.1:11045686-11116099 GCF_000181295.1 Otolemur garnettii | reverse complement strand
GTGTGTGTGTAAGGGGATGGAGTAGGGAGAGTGTGTGTGTGTAAGGGGATGGAGTAGGGAGAGTGTGTGTGTGTAAGGGGATGGAGTAGGGAGAGGAGAGGAGAGGAGATGAGCTTCAGCAGATAGCCCCTCCTGTCTTCCAGGAAGCAAAGATTAGCTCAGGGACCCAGGCCTCAGTAGCAGGGGGCCAAAAGAAGCAGGCCCAGGACTTTCCAAACTCTCAACTCCTGGGAAATGACACTCACCACAGGAAAGTGGAAAACATTTTACAAAACAGCCTAGACACGTGCCTTGTGGGCGTGTCCTCAGAAACTTCCTTACAGATCCCTGTTGGAGGCTTTTCTCTCTGGGCTATGGATCCCAAAAGTCTGCTTCAGTGCTGTGAGAACCCTACGAATCCCACTGGATTCACAGAGCCCTGGGGATTGCAATGGGCCTTTCAAATCCCAGGGAGGATGCCGGGAAAGCCCTGAGAGTGGCCTGCACCATGGCACAGGCCTGAGGCCTTCTTGCCAGGACAGATATCTCTATTCCTGGAGCCCAGAGTTCTGAGCGCTGAAGAAAGTGGTCCCTCAGGGACAATAATGAATGCTGTGCTCCAGCAGTGCCAGCTCAGCTCAGTTGTTTGATTAATGACACAGAGAAGACTTGAGGCAAATCTAACAGGAGCAGGAACCCTGACAGGGCATCTGCCCTGGATAAGAGTTGGCACCTCACATCCCACAAAGGAGACTGCAGAGAGGCTCCTAATACTCCTTCCTGAGCTTTGGACCAAGGCAAAACCTGTGACGAGGCTGCCTTGGTCTCAGCTTCCGAGTCCTGAGTGAGCCCAGCAAGGGGAGAAAGGCCTCCATCTGCTTCTCTGCTCTGACTGGGGGGAGGGGATCCCTCAGCTGTCTGGCTGGGTCCTGCTCCGCTATTGGCTGACACATTTTCAAAGCTACTCTCAGAGGCTTTTATGAAACTGCTGTTGCTGGGCAGCAGCTGAGGCCATTTGCCCTGGAAAAATGGAAGGAAGCAGGTGTAACCATTCACCCCAACCTGACCCTCCAAATACCCTGCACACGCACTCTACAACTCAGTGGGTTTGTGGCCCTGCGGGTTTCAATGAGTGCACCAATCCGGTGCCTCAGCCTTCCTTCCCTAAAATCTAACCAAGAGCATCACTCTTCTTGGCTTCCTTTTTAAGAGAAAGTGGGTGGCAAGTCAGGGTGCTATTCCAGACAACACCCCGGGTTCAGCCTTGGCTGACCCTGGCTGTAGAATACGCAGGACGAATCTTCTACTTTTTTTTTATTGCATTGGTTCTTCTATTTCCTAACTTCTCTAGCCTTCATGAAATAGAGTTACTGGAAGTCATGGGTGTCTTAGGAAGGCCAAATGCTTTTTGTTAGATTTCTGATTTTATTACATACACAAAACTGAAATAGTGCTTTACTTAAAAATTTAAGGTACTCTCTGGTTTTTGTTAACTAATTAAATGTTATTAAGTGCTTTGAATTTGATGTTTTATATATAAAAACACTCTTTACACTCATCTAATGTGATCACGACACTCCAGTGGGCTATTTACCTAAGAGGATATGGCGGCATCAGAAAGAAACTAATTAACTAAGGATTTATAGTGAATAATAGAGCAGAACTGGGATTCAAGTTCAAGAGTTCCAAATACCATTCCAATATTCTTTCCAAGCTTTCCAGTTTTAATGGCTAGATTATGAATGTTACATATCATCATGATAAATTCATGATATGAATTCACCCTACATGTTTGTCATGTTTTCTTACAAACATGCTAAATGCATCAGACTTGACATTTATGTTCCTCTTCTTTGCCTACCCATAGCTCTATCCCAAATACGACAAATAACTGAAATTGGTGACATAAGGTAGAATAGTGGGGATGGATAATCGGCAACCACTGGATGTATTTGGACAGAATTGTGACACCGTAACAGCTGCATTTTAGAAAACTTCTTCAGCCAGCAAGACAGAAGACTCAGAGGAAATGGCAGATCAGAGTCATTGGCTCCCTTAGGCTACATCCATATCCAGTTTTCCTTTGAGATAAATGCAACCACAAGGAAGGTTTTTGTAGTTCTTACACAAGAGGCAGCCACTCCTGGGAGAAACTGAGATTACAGGGTTGACCTCAAGGTGTGTATTACAGCCCCATCCTAGAAAACTGAATGCTATGCACAAAGGATCTTGACTTCCAGCAAGAAATGAGGCCTGCCTTAGTGAAATTGGGAAGCAAGACCTTGTCTAAATAGGCAAAGGCAAAGGGGTCTCTCCTCAGAGCCTCAGTCAGTCTTGAGCTAAAATCCTTGAGCTGCCATATACCCTCAGAACTTCCCTCTTCACTGCTGAGTTTTCTGTTTTAAAAATTCTTACCTTGGTGGTGCCTGAAGCTCAGTGGGTAGGGTGCCAGTGATATACACTGAGGCCGGCGGGTTTGACCCCAGCCTGGGCCTGCTAAACAACAATGACAACAACAGCAACAACAACAACAAAAATAGCCAGGCATTGTGGTGGGCACCTGTAGTCCCAGCTACTAGGAAGGCTGAGGAGAGAGAATCGCTTAAGCCCAAGAGTTTGAGGTTGCTGTGAGCTGTGATGCCACAGTACTCTACCAAGGGTGACAGTGAGACTCTGTCCAAAAAAAATAAAAATAAAAAAACTTACCTTGTATGCCATATACTTGTTGACAAAGGGATCACTTAGCCAACCTGATAAACTAATGGGAGAGGTTAAAGACATAATCTTAATTATTTGTATTAACCATAACTTCCTAAGTATATAAAAATTACATGTATCCATGCCTTCCTAAAGAAATTCAATTCACATTATCATCTAACTTGTAAGTGACAATAATGGTGGAAATTTCAAGCCAGGCCAAAGGCACAGGTCACTAGGAGATCATCCAATATTTGAAGGAGATGAAAACTTTTGCCCTTGATTTAAACCAAATAGGTGCCCACGTACCATACTTAACAATTACAGTCTGCCTAACTGCAAGTATATGTCCCAGCAAGTCATTGCCTCTAAAGGGAAGTCCCATGGACAATGTAATGTGTAAGCAGTGACAAAAGGTCAGGAAATGTGTTACTGGATGAAGAGAATCTGGCTGCCTGTCACTGTCAGCCAAATGCAGAGAGAGGAAGTCAGGCCAGCAAGTTTTATTATTAGAAGGCCAGCAATTCTAGAGAACAGCAAGAGTAGCCTCTGGATTCTATTCTGCCTGATTATAATTCTAACGATTTTTATAATGAAATACAAGCAAACAAACCTAGAAAACTTTATCTGACAGAAAACAACATCAAAGTCCTCTTCAGTCTAACAATGGAACGTGTTTAAACAACAGAAAGGTAACCTTCGCTCTAACAATATAGTAGTAAGAGTAAACTTCACTCTAGCAATATTATAAAAAAAAGGTAATCTTTACCCTAACAAAATATCTAAGAGAATCATCAAAGGAAACAACATCAGAGTAACATTTGCTCTAACAATATTTATTGTCTATGTGTGACTACCTCCCCCAAAGTCTTTTGAGATAAACATCCTCACAATCACAGTGAAGCTTTAAGGAGATAATCATGGAAGTGTGTGGGGAGGGCTGAGCAGACTAGATCAGCTGTACTGCCTCAGCTTAGCTTCCCAGACTCTATCCTGTAGGCCACTCTTCTGGCTTCAAAGGAACCTTTTGATTTGTTCCAGCAAGCTCATTTATACGCTCACCCATTCACTCATTCGGCCAGCAAGTTATGCTTTTGGAGAACCCATTGTGTGCCACATACTCTGCAAAGCTGCATGGGATAGAGAATTCTGGACAGTCCTAGCTGAATATGCATTTCCAAGCCAATACACTGACCTAAAGTTTGCAAAATTTGTTTACCCTTTACTAATTTCCTGCACATATCCTCTGAAGGTAAGGGAGCATTTTGTCCTGCAAGCCAAATTTCAGGGAGAGATGCTTGGGTAGTACCAAAAGTTTCAACCCAAAACCTTCCCTGGGAAGTGGGAAAGTAGTCAGAGATTATGCTAATTTGAGTAACAAACTATCCGACCCACGAATCCTACCTGCCACCCACACACCACCCCTAATTCTGAATTAACCTGAAGAGCAAATAGAATTGGAGCTTGCAAGGTGGTGGCCTAAAGGAACATTTGATTTGCATAGACCTCAGCTAAGAAAAATAACATCGTTTAGTTTCTCTGTCTTCAACTTCATCACAACTTTGGGGTTTGTCCGACTTTGTTTTCTCCTAATCCCTGCTCTCAGCCCTCTTCCACCTTCTATCTCTGTTCTAAAATGGAAATACAGAACCAATATCAACGATAACCTGATTATCTGTAAAAATTGGGCCAGCACAGGGTCACCACAGACAATTTGGAAAACCATTTAAATTTGCCTCTGGCCTACATTTGTTTATTCAAGTGCATTTCAAAGTAGATTCACCTTCCTAATTACATTTTATTTGCATTCCCTCAGCACACACTGGAAAGTCAGGGAAGGGTAAGGTGGAGGGGGCTGAGTGGTGTGAAGAGCTGGTTTGAGATAAAAATTGGTCAGAGTTAAACCACAAACTGTATCATTCATTTAACAAGCATTTATTAAACATCAACAAATGGTACAATGTGGCACTTGATTTCACAGGAGACGTAAAGTAGGAATGAGATCATTTCTGCCCTTAAGAAGTTTGCCATCTTCTCAGGAAGCCAGAACTTACATAAAAACTTTACATTTATATAGTTTATACAATTCACTAGAGTTTTCCCATAAGGCTAAATAGCATTGTTTTTAACTCAAATATCCAAAGGGTCCAGGTTGCTTTTGACCTAATGGGACTCAGATAAATAGTGGTTCCTCCAATAACCACAACTAATTTTCTGTGTTTCCCCACTTTTATAAAATATAAGTTTCTTAGCTTGCATAAAATAGCAGAGGAATCACTTCCCAGGGTACAACTGAATTTATGGGTGGGAGAAGTTTCACCGTGAGAGTACATGTCGGAATGTATTGAGGAAACAGATAATGTCTGTCATTGTCCTCAGTGAAACCATTCCCAGACCAGCCCCAACACAGGTCTTTCTTGGTCTATCTCTGTGCCTGGAAACCGCATTACACTACCCCTCCAGGGGCAAAAGCCTTCCTGAATTCATTCCTCCGCAGAAGAAAAATGTGCCAACTTGGGAAAAGCGGGAACGGGGAGGCCATCTGGGCCCCACATGCAGAGTGGGACAAAATGTAGAACCACAGTACTAAGCCTTCACACAACCTCTCCCCCTGAAACTGGTTCCTTCCCACTCCCTCTCTGCCATTTCCACTATGGAAAGAGGAGTCAGCAATATGGATTATGTGTGTGTCACCTGCTGGGTTGGACTCTCAGAACCATCCTCTCTGGCCCCACTCCTGACAAGACCACGCCAGACCCCAGGTGTCCTTGACATATTGCTGGGAGGGAGACATAATGGAGCATAAGCTAGGGATGAGTGAAGAATTTATATGAGATACCTCCAGCCAGGCTTCCCCATGACCAACATTGTCATTATCAGCTCCATCAGCAGAGGTACTCGTGCCACGTGTGCCCATCTGTACATGTGTAAACCGGGTGAGAATATAACTGGCCTCCTAACTGTAAGCTGTGATCTATGAAATCAGTTTCAGAGGTCAAATAATGTTTTTGACATATAGTAAGTGTTGTTTCATGAAACTACATATACATTAGGTATATTCTTAGTTGTGTTAGGGTTTTCAGGGAAGCAGATCCATCAGGATTTATATAGACAAACATAAAAAGAAATTTATTATAAAGGATTGGCTTCTGTGATATAGAGATTGGAAAGTCCCATAATCTACTGTTTGTAAGCTGGAGGCCTAGGAGAATCTAGTTCAAACCCAAAGGCCTGAGAACCAGAGGCCAATGGAATAAGTCCTGGCCCAAGTCCAAAGGCCAGAGAACAAGGAGCACCTGTGTGAGAGAGTAGAGGATGAATGTTTCAATTCAAATGAGAGAACAAATTCACCCTCTCAGTGCCTTTTGGTTCTATTTGGGCCCCCAGTGGATCAGATGGTCCATCTACATTGGTGAGGAAAATCTTTCTTCAGTCTATGAATTCACAGTGGTCTCATCCAGAATACCTTCAGTCACACCCAGGAGTTTTGCCAGTTATCTGGACATCCCTTAGCCCTATCATGTTGACCCAGATAATTAACAATCACAAGAGGTAAAGAAATAAAAGCTACTTTACCTAGAACATGCGGCATTGATATGGGTGAACATGAAGCAGAAAGCCTTAGGAATGATCCCGTAACACCTTCTGAATCAATACTAAGGTAACAATAAATATTTGCATCATATACAAGCAGACAACAACACAAATTAAAAAAAATAAGGAATATGTAGGAAGAAGTTCCTTTTTAAACAAGGATGTATATAGGAGCATTGTCTGTCCCTTCAGATTCCCGTAATTGGAATCACACTCCCAGAAATGCCTCTTGGTTCCCAACTCACCAGGGTGTCAGCAGTAGTCTACTTCAATAGCTTCTCCTATAAATGCAGAGTTTGGGGAGCAAGGAGGAAATGTGGAGAAGAGGATACTGGAACAACAGGCCTCCTCCTCAGAGCCAGATTCCATTCCCCAGTATCCCAGAGATGCATTTTTTAGAGATGCATCTTGTAAATCAACACAATGAGGAGACACGTGTGCCCGATTGGTGCTGTTCATCCTGCCACCTGCCCGGACTGAGCCACAGAGGAGCACTTTGAAGACCAGATAGAACAGGTAATTAACCACCCAGGTAGGAAGACTCAGTGCCCACCCCCATGTCTTCCTCACCTGTGGGCTAACTCTTAATTATTAATGTGGAAGTACATTATTTTATATAAAAATCTAAATACCCCCAATGAGGGAACATTTTAGGCTGTTAGTCATGTATACCTACCTCAACACGAATTCATTTTAGATTCTTTTCTAAAACCAGGGATTGATAGGAACAAAAAATATCGTGCCTGAAAGGACACCATTGTAATAAAAGGAGCCTCAAGGAAGGAGGCCAGAGGGCACAGACAGCCTTTATTACTTTGCTCTTCTTGGAGCTGGTCCAGCTGAGCACCATGGCCTCCTGCCCACTAAGAACACTGCAGCCAACTGTGGTTTAGAGCCAGCTTTCTAAGAACATTGGCCATTGACTTTGGCTTTGAATTTAGAAGTTCAAATCCAAGTATAAAGCAAGATAGAATGTGCCTGAAGCACCAGGATTTTACTTTATTAATAATGTTTGTCAAGGCTCGGCACCTGTGGCTCAAGAGGCTAAGGCGCCAGCCACATACACCTAAGGTGGCAGGTTCGAATCCCCAGCCTGGGCCCGCCAAACAACAATGATGGCTGCAACCAAAAACTGGCCAGGCGTTGTGGCAGGCACCTGTAGTCCCAGCTACTTGGGAGGCGGAGGCAGGAGACTCGCTTGAGCCCAGGAGTTGGAGGTTGCTGTGAGCGTGATGCCATGGCACTCTACCCAGGGGGATAGCTTGAGGCTCCGTCTCAAAAAAAAAAAAAAAAATGTTTGTCAAATCATTTGTACTTCATTTCCTGCCACTTCTGGGAAGATCATCCCAGTAACCCCCTAACTTGGGACCAGATGATCTCCATGGTGTGGCCAAGAAAAGTTCAGGGGCAGAGACCTCCTAGATAGCTATTAAGTCATCATCATCATCAATAAATATTAAGTACCTTCTATTAATATATGCCAGGATGATGCTGAGCTTTTATGGTGATTGTTAATTTCAGTCATCACAACAACCCACGAGGTAAATTTGTCATGGCACAGATGATAAAATAAAGGCAGAGAGGAGTTAAGGAAAGGGCCACGGTCACACTGAAGGGGATCTCTGAGAAGCAGAAAGCAGCCCAGATAAAACAGTTAAAAATTAACAGAACAAAGTAGGGAGCCATTGAGCAAGAGAAAGTTGGTATTTCAACATAGAGAGGAACTTATCTAAAGGCAGGCAGGCAGAACCCTGGGTTGGATGGTGCAGGTACTGACCACCCCACAGGGAGCAGTTAAGATAAAAAATAAAGATTAAGAAAAAAATGTTACAAATAGATGATAGTTTGTAAAAATTTGAGTAGGGGGTGGTGAGCCATTTCCACCACCTCTCGACTGTGGTGTTTTGTCTTAACTTTGTAGAGCTTTTTTTGTGTCTTTCAATAAACTCTGAGTGTTTACATGTAGTGTGTGTCTCTTTTTATTTCATCTTGGTTGTCCTGTCCACTCGAAAGAGGTGTTCCAATTGAGAGACTTTAGGGGAGGGGAGGCAGGTGGTTGGTAGCCCCACAGGGTGGCAACCAAGGCTTTTCTCTGTGCTTTTTTTTTCTTATGGGAGATGGTAGCTCCTATCACAGGGAGTGGTTCTAAGCCAGGGTGTTATTCCGGCCCACCCTCCTCCGTTCTAATGTTTGTTGGTGGTGTGTTTTTCAATTCTTTGACCACTGAAGACTCTGCATTTAAAGTTGCAGCACGCTTTCAACATAGCTTGTAAGTAGTACAGCTGGAATTCAGCCAAGGCAATCTGACTCCAAACTCTTAACCAATCGGGGGAGCTGCAGCAGCCCCTGGGAGGAAGTGCCAGTCACCCAAGGAATCAGCTGGAGTAGGTTTGCCTCCCCATATACGCCTTCCACTAGTGCCTTGTCCCTTCACAATGGGACCTGGTAAAAGAATGCCCCCTCCCAGGAAGCAGCAAAAAGGGAAACCCTGGGGTAGGCCCTAAGTGTCCTTGAAGAAGACACAGGAGGGAGATGAAGACCTGGCTCACAGCCACTATCAGCTCATTCCCCACATTTTTTCTCGTGCCAAGAAGCAACCGTCTCCATGGAGGTGCGCCTGGGCTCCCCACAGTCCTCTGAAGAAATAGTGGCTCAGACGAAGGTTTGAAGGCGTCAATGGTCTGACAGCATAACACCCTGACTTTCCCAGCATGTGTCTCTCAGCTGCAGAAATAAGGGCAGGAAAATTATAGTTCTGCGTGCCTTAGCATGGCTCCATCTCCCCTGCCACCAGACTGGCTCCCAGACCTGAACTGACTGTGTCCTTCAGCACTGAGGCCTTCAGGCCCAGCCATGAACCATAGACTTCAAAGTTTGGGGAGTAAGTATGAACCTCATGGGGAACGGGGCTCAGAGCCACCACCAGATCCTGCTTCATGCTCCAGGTCTGCAGTATCAGCAGGATGCCACTAACTCCTTGGCCTCAGCCATGAGGTAGTGAGTGACCTCTGAACATCCAGGGAGACACTGCTCCTCCAACATCTGCTCATGGATGGATGATGCCCCACGCAGCTCTAAGCAGACAGAAGATGGGGAAGAGACAGCATTACCCGCGCCCAGACAGTGGACATCCCCTGACCTGGAAAGAGCTGCTTCAGCAAAGTGCCCCTTCTCGTTTTTCACACTCCTTCTCTTCTTTCCTCTTTCTCTTTAATTTTCCATAGTGCAGCTTTCTACTTCTGTGGATGTGCTTCTAGGTATGTGTGGGGTTTTGTTTTGGTTCTATCCCTTTTAGAGCACTGTCCACTTTTTTTTCACTTTCTCAGCTTTATGGGTCTTATTCCTTAGAGGGGAAATCTTGAGTGCCATAATTTCCACTCTAACCAATTTTGCTGTCCTCAGCCCTTCTGTCTTCGTTCACCAAAGTCCCGACATAAGTGCTTATGGACAGGAAAGACAAGAATCTGAGCTGTGAAGTACGAGCACATATATATTCTCTCTCTCTCTCTCTCTCTCTCTCACACACACACACACACACAGCTTTCCCATTCCCACATAGTCTAGAATACTCTTGGCTCAATGGCATCAGAGGTAGCTGAAGATGATGATGTTTCTCTCTCTAGGTATGGTTTCAACAGCAATGTGACACCTTACAGCTCATCATCTTTAGAACTCAGGGACGGAGTTTCCTTAGCTCTTGGTGAACTATAAATGACCCCATAGGGCCAACGATGAGCACACACCAAGGGCCATTTCCACTGGATGACAGTATTTCTCATTGGCACTCCCCTGCCCAGGTAGATTTAAAGTTCTGACAAGCTGTCTCTATTCCCTGTCGTTAAGAAAAATGTGCAGAGTTGCTAGCCATTGTGAAGCTAATTCGTATTTTTCGACTCTCCCCACTTACTTGTTTCATGAATGAGCAATCTTAGCAGCTCTTTGCTTCAGTTTCTTTTCATCTGTAAAGCTGGAATAATAATAACCACCTGTTCCTTAGTCAGATACATGTGAAACAGTTACAGTTCTTGGTTGCAAAGGAATCCAATTCTGAGCAATGTTAAGCAACGAAATAGCTCCCAGACACAAGAGAAAAACTAAATGCTCAGTCCTCAGAGAAGGCAGGAACCAGGGAAGTCTCAAGATTTTGAGTTACAGGAAAGAACAACTTCTCCAGGGCAGCCCTGTCAGAATTAATCAACTCCAATCATTTTTCTATCCTGTCTCTCTCAACTCAAGTTTCGTATTTCCAAGAGAGAGAGAGCTTTCTCGGTCTAGTATAGGTCACATACTCATCCTCTTCATTTGTGGAGGGCACAGAACTTTGAATTCACAGGTGTAGTATGAGGCCTAAAATTATAGCCTGATATTATGCGTGCCTTGACATCTGGGAAAAATAGGGAAGAGTTGGCAGGACCTGACTGCAAATTCTCCTCCTCTTCTGCACCCTAGACAAACAACCCTCCTTATCAAACAAATAAGGTACAAATCCTGGGTATCCCTTAGCAGTGGGTTTCAGCTCCCTGTTGGACTATGGAATTATTTAAACGACTAATCACACCCTCATATGGTAATAGGACACCCTGCCCTCTTGTTACTACAAAGTCTGTCTCCCATGGTCCCTGCTTGTTCATTTCATTCCCAAATACAGCCTTCTTGTGACCTGCAGAGTCCTCCTCCCCCAGGCTGTGAGTATATGTGACTAATAAGATACTGAAGACACTTCATGTGCCCAGCGCCAGGGGCCATGCATCCAGCCATTCCCTTAACCTTACGGCAAAGATCCCTCCGCTACCAGTGAGGCCAAGAGGAGGAAAATAAAATAAAATAAAAGGCCCCCAGAGATTACATGAATGCATCCCTAAAGGAAAATCAAGGGAAGAGGAATACAAGACAATGGAAAACAAGAGACACTCCATACATCATGCAAAGTGCTTAACACAGTAGCCTGAGAAAAAGAAAGTGATCTAAAGACATAGATAGCAGTTAATATTATTTCCACATTGTCGTGGAATTCAATAAAATCTCTGAAAGGAAACATCCCATTGGGCCATTTTTCATGTTCTTAGAGTACTTTTGATCCTCCCCTGCAACCTTTCCCCTTCACTTTCCTGGCAGCATAGAGCAACAAGCATCCAGGACCAATAGCATCTTTAAGGCACCCACAGGCATGGGTCCCAGTGCCAGAAATGCAAATACACCAGTAGAGAACACCTCTGTTCATGGACTCTGGAGTTGGGTAGGTGAGTGAGACCCAAAGTGTGGATCACACAAGCCCCTAGATCTGCAAATAAAGTCACTGTCAGCTGCAAATGCATCAGGCGGGAGGCGAACAGGTGAGCCAGCACCTCCGGTTTTGAACCATTCCCCTAATTATTTTCCTGTTCAGGAGACAGTCAAAAGTACTTTCTGGCAAGAACTGGCCTTCTGAGTAGACAGTGTGGCCACTGCATCATGATGAGTCTCAATCACAAGTGCCAGACAGAGTCTCTTGGCCCCAAATATCAACATGTTTTCTGTCATTCTGCCATTAAGATGTCATTTTTTCAGTTTTCAAGAGTCCTTTTTGAAATGACACATATCCCACCTTGTCAGCAAATACTTTACCTTTACAAAGGTTTGTTCTCCTTAAGATGAGAACCGAAATAGGACACAGGCTGTGTACCAGACTGGAAGCGGAGCACCTGACTAGGACAAGGCCCAGGAGGGAGGAAAGGAGGGCTGATGAGTGGCTGGGGACACACCACTGACAAACATTGCGATAGCAACTCAGTGGACCAGGGTCAGCCGGCATCATCCCCATCTCGAGCTGTGGAGACATCCAATGAAGTGGTGTTTCTGCATTCTGGTATTGCCTTAACCTCTGTCTGCTGGGAGCCCAAGGACAGAGCATCTGTCTTTTTTTTTTTCATAGCTCACAGCAACCCCAAACTCTTGGGCTCAAGCAGTTCTCTTTCCTTAGCCTCCTGAGTAGAGTAGCTGGGACTACAGGCACCCGCCAAAACACCCGGCTAGTTTTTCTATTTTTAGTAGAGACAGGGTCTCACTCTTGCTCAGGCTGGTCTCCAACTCCTAAGCTCAAGCTATCCACCTGCCTTGGCCTCCCAGAGTGCTGGAATTACAGGTGTGAGCCATCATGCCTGGCCAGGGCATTTAACTTGACAGTCTAGAATATATTGGCCCTGGGACTAGCTAAATTCCAAAAACCTCCTGATGCTGCACAGGGCCTGGCCTCTCAACTCCTTGAATACCAGGAATGTCTAACCTGTTCTTCCCGCCCTGGCAATCCCAAGTGCCCGCCTTTGCTTTCCACCACCCTAGGCATCTAATTCATGGTGTTTAGGAATCATAGCCCTCTCAAGTGTTAGAGTGTGAATAATAAAAACAGCAAAGGCAATAATTTTTGCGAGCTTATTAAAGGTCTGGAACTTTATAAATATTCTCGTATTTGCCCCCTACTAATATCCTGCAAGGTAGACTTTGTTACTTCCATTCTATGGGGGGGGAAATCTAAGTCACCCAGATAGCAAATGGCAGGGCTGGAATTCAAATCTAACTCCAAAGCCTGAAACACACTCAGTGCCTCTTGAAAAAGGTGCTGTTCGTATCATCATTTTCTAATCGGGCTAAGCAAGCTAAGCCCTATGCCCGGGAAGGATCCATGAAATTGTGACAGTTTTTCCCAAAGTTTTACTCAGATACTCCGAATGTAAACTCATACAACTGTTACTACTTGGATGCCAATCCATGGCCAAACTTGACCTCAACACTCAGGTCACAGAGAACCCAGGCCTTGCCCTAGAGACCTAGTAAACACATCTTGTTCCATCTGAATTTGACCATAAACCTCAGCTATCTTTCTAGTCTATTTCTAGAATCCTGATTGATCTGTCTTTCCAATGTGCTTACATCACCCAGGGCCAGAGCATAAAAACGTCTCTGCCTTGGAACACCATACGAACAGCATTTACACCTTTTAAAAATGTGGGCATCTTTTTAAATATTCATATTTTACAATAAACAATTCCAACACAGAAGTATTCTATTCCTTCTGCTCTTCTATTGTAGTCATGGAGATCTCAGATTTGGTTGAAAGGAACAGATAAAATTAAAACCTGCACAAAAAGTTGGTGTCAGAGCAAATAATATTAGCAGTTTATATTTCAATGGTATTTGTGTCCGCAGAAATCAATCTACAGATGTTACCTCATCCTAATCTCTTACTAAGGTAGGAAAGAACAGAGACTCACTTCCTTTTAAAATCCACGCAGAACGCATGGCAATGACCCTGTAAAGGGGATGTTCAGCTGTGTGCTGAAATATACGGCTGAAATACAAAGAATTTTACCCACCTACTTCTCTGGCATCAGACAGGTCAAATTAATCATTTGAATTTAGTATCTTAATCAGTCAAGTTAGCCAAAGCGATCTACACAGATGTAATTGCCTAATTACTTGTCCCCAAATGAGCCACAGAGAATAAGAAGAGATCCCAGGTCACTCCCTTGAATATAATACTGCTTTAAAAAAGAAACATTGCCCTGCCCGCCCTGCCCAGCATTGCTCACCTTAATGACTGGCCTTGTCCTATATATCTCCACACTGTCACCAGGGGGATGTCTCTAAAATATAAATCTGATTATCTGTTCCCCACTGACTACGGGGTGAACCTGAAGCCTATCCCTCTCTCACCTCTTATCTCTCTTGCCTGCTTTTCTGTCTCATCTCTCAGGCCCTGGCCCACAGCCATGCTGCAGTTGTAAAAAGCTATTTGTAACTAGCAGTTATTTATTTTTTTAATTAATTAATTTTTTATTTTATTTTATTTTATTTTGGAGACAGAGTCTCAAGCTGTCACCCTGGGTAGAATGCCGTGGCATCACAGCTCACAGCAACCTCAAACTCTTGGGCTTAAGTGATGCTCTTGCCTCAGCCTCCAAGCAGCTGGGAATACAGGCGCCCACCACAACACCCAGCTATTTTTTTGTTGTAGTTGTCACTGTTGTCTTAGCTGGCCCAGGCCGGGTTTGAACCCACCAGCCTCGGTGTATGTGGCCAGCGCCCTACCCACTGCGCTACGGGCACAGAGCCTGTAAGTAGCAATTAAACACTCAGTCACTGCTCAGGCTATTTACTTCACCTGAAAGCACCACCTTTCCTGCAGACACATGTGCACCTCAACCCTGACCCCATCACTGCCTATTTGAAAAACACCCATTTATCTCTCTTTTCTTTTATGAATTCCTTAAGGAACTATTTGACTACAAAAGAAGTACACAGAAAATATACTAAATAAAGAAAACAGGAAACAAGAAAATTAAAAGTATACATAATCCTATTACCAGAAATAAAACCCGTTAGCATTTTTTGTATTCTTTACGTGCACATATAGAGACATTTTCTACCATACCAGTTTGACTTCTAAGACTCAGCTCAAATGCCACTTCCTATAAGAAGACTTTCTAACCTTTCCTCCCCCTCATCCTCCCAAACTTAATCTCACTCACTCCCACTCACCTACAGGTTTCAGCTTAAATGTCACATCCTCAGACAGTTCTTTCCTGACCCCCCATAGTAAATGACATCAGCCCAGTTACTCTGATAGCACACTGTCCTTTTCTTTCATAGGATTATCCGAACTTATAATTGTGTATTTATGCATCTATATCTCTCCCCTTAGGCTGCAAGATCCCCGAGAGTAGGGGCCATGGCTGTCGGGGCTTATCATTGTAGTCCCACAGCCTGAAAACCATCTAGCATCCTTTAACATACAATGAATATGTTGGATAACTAAATGAATGGCAGTACTCTTCTCCGTGGCCCCCATGAACACCTCACCATTCTCAAGCATGTCGACTTATTTTATTACACCAATTGCACACCACTGTATGGTCCTGGATGAAAGACTGCCTCGAAGGAGTCATACTTATGTATGAAGTCATAATTAGACTCCTGAAACACAATGTCACGCATGAGGCAGAAATTTACTTCTTCTGAATAAGGAAAAATTGAATGAATGAGTTACTATATCGCCAGGACAGCTTTGCAAGCGATGCTCTAGGCTGAGCCTATTTTTTACATAGATCTTTGCTTCCTGGTTTTAATAATGGTCCCCCACATAACACCAAAATATAACTGAAAAGTGAAAACATTGCTTCGTGCTCCAGATGCGTCATTTTCAGAAGCCAAACATCCGGATCATTTGGACACAGAACTGAGTATCTTTCATCCAAATGTTTGGCTTTTGGGGGGCTCATTCAGACTTCAAAGGAAAAAAAGCAATGGCCGCTTTACTCCACCAATACAGAGAGAAAATGAAAATAAATAATTAGTGTGATTAAAGCCCACGTTTTCAATGTACCATAATCTTGCTATGTTCCAAAGAGCATTGATTTATATGAGACAGCTGTTGTATGGGAATATCAGTGTATTTTCTCTCAGCTGCAAGCAAGAAAATCCAGTGACGGTGGCTTAATCATCAGTAGTATTTACTACAGCACGTGAGGGAAGTCTGGGGGTCGGCTTCTTCAGCAGCTCAGCAGCGGCCGCAAAGACCTGTTAGGGTGGAAAGCTCAGGGTCAGGATGCTCCACTCGGGATGGGAAAAGACTCTCTAAACCAAGACTAGGATATAAAACCATAAACTTTATTTTATCTTCTTAAAAGGAGAGAGGGAGAGAAATGGCAACAGAATGAGACTCTGTGTCAAGAAAAAAAAAAAAGCGTGAAAGCGAAATAAAAGCACAAGAAGATGGTGACATCACAAAGAAAGACAGGAAGAAAGCTGGAGGTCCAGTGGCTAGCTGAATTGAAGGGGGACTAAGAGAAAAAGGTAGTTGCAGTCAAATTCCCAAGGTATTGTGGATATGAATGCTGTATCTATCTTTCCTCCAGCAAGGTTGAAGACAGACTTTTTACAGGTGTTTCTGATGCTGAGACCTGATGTTTATAGCCACATTGTTCATCTGAAGCTTCATCAAGAATCACTAGACTATAGAGGCTACAAGAACAAATTCTAAATGGCAGATTTAATCAATGGGTCTAGCCATTGTCAAGAAAATTTACATTTCCTTTATGTCTGCTGGGTTTCTCAGGTGGTTTGTGAAAACAGAAAACTGGGTGCCTGCCAGTAAGAGAAAGGGAAAGAAAGGTAGAGAGTGAGACTGATGTTAGTCCCCAAAAAACTATGAGTTAATAATTTTTCTGTCATTTCACTATAAAGATGGACCATCCTTACAGGTACTTTCTAACTTTATGCCCTGCTCTTCTTAGAAAAGCTCTTTCTCTTCAGTTTCAAAATGACAGAAATAGTTCTGGTGTCACACAACAAATAGCATCCTGCAAAGAAGGCAGTTACTTTCATGCACCTCTTTAAAATAGCGGAGAAAACCCTAGCACCCTCGTCTTCTGACTTCTCATGTCCTATAGGCTAAGACTAGGGCTTAATTACTGGAAAGGGGAATGGCTGGTTTAGATGATTGGCTTCTAAACTTTAGCCCATATTGTAGCAACCTAACTGACCCAGAGTCACCCAGATTGCTGGGCTCTACTTCCAGTGTTTTTGATTTGGGGTGAGATGGGGCCTGAACTTTTTGCATATGTAGTAAGTTCCCAATGATGTTGATGCTGCTCATCCCAGGGCCACCTTTTCAGAAGCTCTGACTTAGACCCATCATGATCCACCTGTTACCAGACGAAGAGGGTCAGCTGCCTGTCGCTGTCAGCCAATATGCAGAGACAGGGATAGGTCCACCAACCTCTTTTTGTCAGAAGGCCACCAATTCTGGAGAACAGTGACAGTAGCCTTTCTAAGACTGTTCTGTTCTGGCATTTCCAAAATTACAGTCTTATACATAAAAGTTCAAAGTAAAAATCATGTTAATTTTTATCTTAACAATACTTGGCATAACCCATGACCCATAATAAACAATAATCAGCATTACTCATGACCCAAGTCAACATTCCAATTCAAAGGTTAATTTCCTAAATCAATTGCCCTAAACTATTCAAGATATACACTTTTAGGTTAAAGTTGAGTTTCTAAAACAGCAAGAATGTGAGACATGAGGTGAAGGTCCCACAGGACCTGAGCCAGCCTGACCCGCTGTGTCCTCTCAGCACTAGCTGGAATGACTCCATCTTACTCCTATTACATGTGCTTTCACACCTGTTGGGTTGGCAATCTGTTCTTGGTTCTTGGTGTCTTCTTAGCCGAAGAATGACTAGATACACCAAAGGCAAGTAAAGCATGAAATGAAATTTATTGAGGAAGAGCAAGGTACACTTGCCATAGACAAGGAACGGGCCCCCGTCTTAACAAGAGGTTCTGGGTATGGTCTGGGGTCCTGTTAACCATCAAACCACTCTGAGGGACAGCTAATGACATGATCATTAGCCTAGGGTTACTCTAGGTCACTTTCCAGATGCTACTGTGCCTGGGCCACCTGATCTGGTAGCTGGGGGATTCCTTACATTCTTTTGCAGGGTGGTAGAGTTTGCTCAGGACAGGATCAAGGGGGGACACCAAGTTGGGGACCAACCTTGTCCTTCTTCCCTAGGTGTGGCAGTTATTCAAGGCAGCACCAATGACTGGTGCCCACTTTTGTCTCTAGGAGAGCCAGAGGTCTTCATTATCTACCTCACATACCTACTGGGGAGGGAAAGGGGGCCAAGCCTGCCAAGTATCTTGGTTGCCTGAGAGCTATGCAGAATCATGGCTTCCTTAGCAAGGAACAGGGTGGCTGCTGGCTGGCAATATTAGGCCATAGAAAAATAGAATAATAGCTAGAATGTATTGAGACCTCCAAATGCACCAAAAATTGCTCTAAGAACAGAATAGAGTGGTCCCTCAGTATCCAAGGGGGATTGATTTCAGGACCCCTGATATCAAAATCTGCGGATGCTCAAGTCCCTTTATATAAAATGGGGTAGTATTTGCATATAACTTGCCCCTATCCTCCCATATACTTTAAATCATCTCTAGATTAGTTATAATACTTAATACAATGTAAATGCCATGCAAATAGTGGTTATACTGTTTTTTTTTTTTTTTTTTTTTGAGACAGAGTCTCACTATGTTGCCTTTGGTAGAATGCTATGGTGTCACAGCTCACAGCAACCTTCAAACTCTCAGGCTTAAGTATTCTCTTGCCTCAGCCTCCCAAGTAGCTGGGACTACAGGCATCTGCCACAACACCCGGCTATTTTTTTGTTGCAGTTGCCATTGTTGTTTAGCTGGCCAGGGCTGCGTTTGAACCCGCCACCCTCAGTGCATGTGGCTGGTGCCGTAACCACTGTGCTATGGGTGCTGAGCTATACTGTATTTTTTAAATTTGTATTTTTTACTTTTGTATTGTTGTTTAGTCACCCCCTCTAGAATACAGTATTTTCCATCTGCAATTGGTTGAATCTGCTGATGTGGGACCCTCCAGCTATGGAGGACCAACTGTATGTATTTTAACTCTCCCAAATGATCCTTTGAGGTAAGTACTTACTGTGCCCACTTGTAGATCAGAAAGTTGAAAATCAGAAAGGCTATAGAAATTGTCCAAATTTCCAAAGAACTTACTGCTAGTAAGTTCTATAGTCTGGGCTTAACCCTAGATCAGTGTGAGTCCCACTCTTAGCTATGATGCAAACTGGGGACCTGAATTTGAATTCTAGCCCTGCCACTCATCTGTACCTCAGATCATCATCCAGTATCAAATGCTACACCTTGAGAACTATCACAGTTTGGCGGAAAGTGAGTGAAATCACAATTAGTGTTTGTGTGACTTGGCAAGTCTATCCAACTTCAACCTCCTTCAACGTACTAATACTTGTCTCCTAGAGGAAATTTGGAGCAAATATGTAGTAAAATACTGTGCCCTTCCCTGACTCACAGTAGTCAATATGAGTGGCTCTCATTCATATAAGCAGCTCTGTGGCCTAGGACAATTATCTATAAAACTATAGAGCCTTACAGAATAGTTAGGAAGACTAAATAAAACAGATTCTTAGAAAAGGCCTGGCAAATTTCACCTTTTTATTTGAATAATGTGCCCCAGTATACAGTTCAGTGAAAGCTGCACTATGCCCTATTATAAAAAAGCAAAAGTTTTACTCTTCTTCAATCCCAACAGAAGGAGAAAACTCAGGCTGGGATTGGGGGAAGGATGGAGAGGAAGAAGAGGTTACTGGAAACATCAATCACTCCCGTGGAAAGGAGTCAGGCTCGGTTTTCTTCCCGAAGCCTCCAGAGTGTCTCCTTCTCTTTACGTGCCAATGTCTGACCTGAAATTATTAAGATAAGATGATGCATCTCACCTCAGTACATGGATATAATAAGTTCTCCAGCTCATTTTATCAATGAAATCCCAGAAGAGACTTACCTGCAATTAAAAGAAATAAATGTCTGGTGTTTCAGAGTCTCAGAGAAGACTGTCCTACCAGTCTCCCTATCTCAGCGGTTCTCAACCTATGGGTCGCAACCCCTTTGGGGGTCGAATGACCCTTTCACAGGGGTTGCCTAAATACATCCTACATATCAGATATTTACATTACAATTCATAACAGCAGCAAAATCACAGGTATGAAGTAGCAGGAAAAATAATTTTATTGGGGGTCATCACAACATGAGGAACTGTATTAAAGGGTTGCGGCATTAGGAAGGTTGAGAATCACTGCGCTATCTGAAAAAACGTCCCCCACCCTGCACCCACTGTCCTGTTGATTCCTCACCTGATGTATTTTCTTTAGAGAACCTACTGTTGCAAAGGGAATGTACTGAAAAAAATGGCAAAAACATTTTCTGTCTCCCCAACTTTTTGGAAACTAAAACTTGCCTCCCTGCCTGGGAGGAGGGGCATAGGCCAATGGTCAGGAAGGGCAGAGACTATCTTTCATTCTTTGTGTCACAGGAGATAGCTCAAGGGAATCATCTGGGGAGGAAGTCACAAGATCTTATTAGCTGAAAATGGGATGGGTAGAGGTCACAAAGTCAGTTTACTTCTTAATTGTCTATCTCCCCATGTAAACTCCAAGAAGAGAATAATTTTGTCTGTCTTGATCATTGGTATGACCTTAATTCCTAAAACAGTCTCTTAGCCAAAGATGAGATGAATCTGGGCAGAAGTTACAAGATTGTCTTGGTCCAAGATGGGATTATGGGATCAGAACTTTCAAAAATTCTCTGCTTCTGCACAGAAGCAAGAATTTGGATTTTGAGATTATTATCAGCTGTTTGCTTTCTGGTTTTTGTTGTTGTTATTGTTTTCTTTTTATTTGAGTTTTTTGTTGTTGTTTTTTTTTTTTTTCTTTTTCTTTTTTGAGATAGAGTCTCACTCTCTCGCCTAAACTAGAATGCTGTGGCATCATAGCTCACAGAACCTCAAGCTCCTGGGTTCAAGCAATCTTCCTACCTCAGCCTCCTGTGTATGTGGGACTACAGGTACCAGCCATAATGCCCAGATAAGTTTTCTATTTTTAGTACAAACAGGATCTCCCTTTGCTCAGGCTGGTCTCAAACTCCTGAGCTCAAAGGATCCTCCTGCCTCAGACTCCCAGAGTGCTAGGGTTACAGGCATGAGGCACTATGCCCTACCTGTCTGCCTTTTTCCTGCAAAATAATAAACTTCTCTTTCTTTCTCATCAGACCTCTTGTCCCTTCTTCTGATGCAGCTTCGGGGATAAGTGCCAAACTTTCGGTTACACTCTCACCATCTAAAATTACAATGTCACTTTACTTTGTCATTATCTGTCTCCCCCATAAAATGGTAAACTCTAAGAGAAGAATTTTGTCTGTCTTGGTCATTGGTATGACATTAATCCCCAGAACAGTCTCTGGCATCAGTAGTTACTAATTAAATATGTTGAATGAAAGAGGAAATAAATGAATGGATATTACATGGCAGACACAAGCTCATTTATTTTGTCAAGCTGCAATTTTTATTGGATATGGGATGTAGACAGGTCTAAGTACAACCAAGGATGTGATGAGCTTCATATGAGGGGGCAAAGCACTTTCTGGGACAGAGTGTGTCCTAAGGTAAAGGAAAGTTTGAGACGTCTAAGGAAGGTGCCAGGGACAAGCCAGTGTTGAGGAGTATTTTTCAGGCAATCCAGGTTCTGTGTCCCATAATGTGCTACAACCATGAACTTACATCTGAGTTCTAGAGAGATAGGACTAAGGGAGAGCCCAAAGAGAACAGAATAGATTCAGCAGGTAGAACAGTGGACAACCATGTGTGCATCTACAGAGAGAAATGCCAAGGTCAATGCCAAATGTGGGTAGCACCATGGTATTCAACCATTTGAAATATCTTAACAAGCCAGTGGGAGCAACACCTCCACTTGGCATTAGCAGCATTTACTAAACCAGCTGCACCCTGGTAGATGGAGCCTTGAGTGGATGACTCTGACATGACACTGTTGATGATACTGCCGCCACCTCAGGAGAACATTGGTGAGCTCCACATGACAGCAGAGAGGCTGAGTTAGTGAGCACGTGTTAAGCAATGCAGAGTTGGGAAGCTTGGAACAATATGAGGAAAATTTAAGAGAGACTACAGAACAAAAATACTATTTTCTGGCTGTTGTCTTGACCCTCTTTTACAGAAAGTCTTCTTTTTATAGTTTTGTTCACCATAATACGGCATGCTGTAAAAAAAAAAAAAAGTAACCCAAATAAAACTGGGCCATCTTGAGGAACTCTCTTCTCACCTTGAATCCAGACTCAACACATTGACAAATGAGAAAAACACACGCACATGCACAAACCTGACTGTAACAGCATCAGACGGAAATGGGACGTTTTTATGGAAATGTCTAAGGGATTTGTAGATAGATATGACACATTTTATCCCAAATAAACAGCTCCTTAAAATTGCACTAAAAGTCATGCTTACCTACCCCAACCACCTCCATCAGAGGCTAAAATTCCCCCATGCTCCCCCAGTTTCTTCCTTATTTCAGCCTCTTATTCCCTCTCAGTCCTGGCTCATCATCAGACCCAGTCCTGCACCTTCTCTAGCCACAAAGGCCAGGAGCTGAGCAGCAAAGGCTGTCCTTCTTCCCAGGAAGGGAGTGTCGACACTCAGGATTATTTTTCCCTCCATCATAGAAGTCAAGTCAAGAAAAACAATTTTAAGTGAGAGGAAATTAAACTTAGATTCTTTCTAAAAATTCATTTATAAGTGATAAATGCATTTTTACAAAGAGGCTACCACCAAAAAAAAAAAAAAGAAGAAGAAGAAGAAGAAAATTTGATGTAAATGGTAAATGGAAGAGAAATAGGATACCTTGAGACTAGAAACATGAAATTTCTGGAAATTTTCAAAATCAAAAGGAAAACCCTAGTTTTTATTTATGTACATTGGGGAAATGGAAAAGGAAAACACATTGCAGAGCAATCAAAATAAAGGCAACACAGTTATACCATTTATAGTCACTTTCCTACCTAGGACATATCTTAATATGTCAAGTCCTATAACTTGGGTTTCTTATGAAATTATCATTTTTATCTCCAAGCCCCCTATTTAATTTGACTACACCCTATTTTTTTCAGTCTAATCTTTACTTACCCTGAGCTCCAACCAGTTTGCATAATTGGCCTTAGTTTCTGAGCTATTTACACAATTTCTGCTTCTTCAGAAAGATGTTTAAAAGATGTTTCTCTTCTAAACCAGCTGATCACTTTATCACTGCTAGGAACTTGGCTTAAATATTTAGTTCATCATTTTAATTTTCTCCAAAAGATAAAATGTACTTGAAGATTTTTTAAAAACGCTTTTCTTAGTTTTTCTTGTTTGCATTTCCTTTATCTCCCCTCAGGCTTTGATATTTCTATTTTTGAGTAGCAGAAGTTACAAACCGGTTTCTCAGAAATGACTGGATTTACCACCAGATTAGCATAGGAAAATGACTAGTCATAAGATGGCAGTGGATTACATGGTGTGATTTGAAAAGTTTTCTGCCAAAATCTTCACTAACCCACTGAATGACCCCAAATTCCTTCTATGTAAGACTATTTCCTTTCAGGTAGAAGCTTCGGGTTTTCTGTTAAAATGAGACTATCCAGGGAAGGGGTAATATCTCACTTCTCTGCTCAAAATCATCCACTGGTTCCCCACTGGCTACCAAATAAACTGCAAGTTCTTCAACTTGCCATTCAAAGCTCTCAGAGATGGGCCAATTCTTCCTGCTCAGCATCATCCTATTAACCACCTCCAGACACTCACTACCACATTCCACAGGTCCCCTGCATTTCCCTGTCCTGAGCATGCCCAGTGCATTCCTCCAGCTAGGCCTTTGTTTATAACACACCCCCTCTCTATCGAACCACGTGTGCTTGTCACTATCCTACCTCTAGCACCTGGTCTGCAGCACTCCAGTGTTTTGATTATAAACACGATTATTGTATATGTACACTATATAATGAACATGTGTACGTATATGTAATTCTAATTTCCTTGATTTAGTAAGATCTTTTTTGCTTTAAAGTGATAAACACCAATTCATTCATTCATGCAATGCTATTTAGAATTATATTACATACTATATTACATTATATTATATTATATTGGCTTCCTTCTACATGGCAGCTGGCTTCACCTAGAGCAGAGAGACAGAAAGAGAATAAATAAGCAAGGGAGTAAGAGAGTGTTCAACACAGAAACTACAATCTTTTTATAATTTCACCTAAAAAGTGATAAGCCACTAAATATGTATTATTGTATCTGTTCAATGCCTATCATGTGCCAAGTCCTAGGAGTTAGGATGCCACAGAGAAAAAGGCAGTAAAAGACAATTCAAGTTTAGTTGAGCAAAACCAGGGGGAGGGGAATATATTGGCTGGTGGAACTGAAAAGCTAAATTGGGTTTCTTTCACACCTGGATCTAGGGACGTCCTCAGAAATTAATACTCTCTCTCTCTCACTCCCAAAGTATTGATTTTAATTCTGCTTTTCTTGGGTACGCAGCATCCTCAAGCAGGGTTTCTGACTACAATGCTTCAGTTTCCCCAGAGCCAATGACACTGAATAAAGGAGAGAGCGTCTTGCCCAGGGAAAGGACATTTCAGGCATCTGCTAAAAGTGAATTGAGCCAGGGAAATTTACTTTGAGCTTCTCTAAGTGTCTATTAGTTATTTTAATGTATATTAAGTCATTTCTAGTTATGCTGGTATAGGAATTATTTCCGGGAACACTTCTGTCGCCCACCATGCTGACTCACTCAGCTTTGCAACACAGAGATACGGGGCCAGAGTTCATCTTGTGACATGAAAATGAGCAGCATTGAAAGTACATGGGCAGTGGAGGCCAGAGAGGCTGGAGGCTCACAGAGTCAGGAGCTAGTCTATGGAAAATTCTTCTAGTCACATATATGTAAAGTTCCAAGCAGAGAATTTGGTTTCATTAATATGTAGTCAAAATGTCTAGACAAAGTGTACACCCCCTAACACAGTGCATAAATTATAAAAGCACAAGTATACTTTTTCTCCCCCGTCTCTGATGGAGATGGACAAAATCAGGCATACCAGAATTGCCCTGCTACCCGGCACAGACCCGGAGCATCTCAGGTTCTGTATGTTACGCATCCCAGTGTATGATGTGTTAGCATATCTGTCCCTTTTGTCCTGATGAGAAAGGTAATTCCAGACAAAATTTTGCAAAATTGCCAAAGGGAAAAAAAAATGACCTAAAGAAACAAATGTTTTTTACATACTTAATAATTGAAAAGTCAATGAATATTGGGAAAGAGTAATCTGATGACATAATTATATTTGCTGTCCATCACTGCCTCACACATCACCCTGTATTAGTTTTCTAGGGCTGCCATGACAAATTACCACAAAGTGAGTGGTTTAGAGCAGCAGAAATTTAGTCTCCGGCAGTTTGGGAAGTTACAAGTCAAAAATCAACGTGCTAGGCTCCCCTCTTTGCTAGTTGCCAGTGGCTCCTGACCTTGGCTGACAGCTGTATCCCTCCACTCTCCCTCTGTGGCCATGTGGCCTTCTTGCCTGTGTCTCTCTGTGTCCTCTCCTGTTTTTATGAGGGCACCAGCCACTGGATTGAGGGACTCATCCTACTCAGGGGCCTCATCTTCACTAATTACCTCTTCAAAGACTCTATTTCCAAATAAGGCCATATTTTGTGGTTCTGGGTGCACATAAATTTTGGGAGAGAACACTGTTCAACCAATTGTATACCCCCAAGCTTAGCATCCTAAAACAATATATCATGTTTTCTGAGGAATATGGGAGTGGCTTAGCTAGATGTTTTTAGTCCAGGGTCTCACAAATGGCCATCCAGCTGTCAGTAAGGGCTTCACTGATCTCAAGGCTCTACTGCAGCCAGAGAATCTGCTTTCAAGCTCACTCATGAAGTTGTTGGAGGCCTTGGTTCCTCTCTGGTTGCTGGCAGGAGGCCTCAGTTCCTCTACATGAGCCTGGCTCTGTAGCCTGCGTGTATTCATGACAACAATGGTAGCTTCACCCAAAGCAGTGATTTAAGAGAGAGAGAATGAATAAACAAGGGAGTAAGTGGGTTCCCAAGACAGAAATTACAATCTTTTTATAATCTCATCTAAACAGTGACACACCAATACTTGTGTGGTATGCTACTGGTCCCACAAACCAGCTCTGGAACAGTTCAGAAGGAAACTGTACATGAGTGTGAAAACCAGCAAGCCTGGGTCCTGGGGTGCCATCTTGGAGGCTGCCACCACAAAAATAGTGCTGTTCAATGTATCAAGGCTGTGGTTTTTTAGATGCATCTGAATTGTTCCTTTATATACCTTAATTTCAGATAAATTGTGCTTTACTCAGAATCACTGATGAGTCTAAATGTTAAAAGAATTATTGTTAAAAGAAAAACATTAGACAAATTAAATTGAACAGTTTAATTGAGCAAAGGCATTCAGTCAGTCCCCAGGACCAGAAAAGGTTCAGAACAACTTTGGGGCTGCCACATGGTTGGATAACATTTATGGACAGAAAAAGAAAAGTGATATACAGAAGATGAAAGTGAGGTACAGACACAGCAGAATTGGTGACAGCATACCATTTGCCTTATTTGAACATGATCTGAACAGTTGGTTCCCCTGAATGGTTAAAGTATGGTGGCTGTGATTGGCTGAGACTTGGCTACTTGTTACAAAAGTAGGCTACAGTCTGTTTACATATCCATTTGGGTTACATAGTTCACCATGTCTGGAGAAAAAAAGACAAACTTAAAATATGGATGGAGGCTATTTTAGGCCTAACTTAACAATCTCCCCCCTTTTGGCATTCATATCACTCTGTTACCATCATAAATGGACTTATTTTGCCTCAAATTCTATTGGAGAATAGCAGAACAGTGGGTTTTGTAAGGTGGCAACAAGGATATAAAACAACAGGAAAAAATATTGATTGGCTAACATCAGGTTAGTTTTTGGTAAGGGTTAGAGCAGGTAGAATCTCTGGTTTTAAGGAGGGGAAGAAAAACTGGTCTGTTTTGGACACTGTCTGCTTCCTTGAAGTTTCAATGTGATTACATGGCATTTAGCATGAATGACTCCATTTCAGTTTGGTTTGATCTATTGGGTCCTAGTATATGAGCCTCAAAACAATGGCCTCCCATAACTATGTTTAACATTGTAGAAGTGTGCCATGAAGTTACTTACTAAAATAGATCCCAGAATATAGCAGATGCCTACAAAACTCCCTGCAGGAACGGTACTAACTTCCTGTGGACCCAGACTAGATGTAGCTTTTTTTTTTTTTTTTTTGAGACGGAGCCTCAAGCTATCCCCCTGGGTAGAGTGCCATGGCATCACAGCTCACAGCAACCTCCAACTCCCGGGCCCAAGCGAGTCTCCCGCCTCCACCTCCCAAGCAGCTGGGACCACAGGTGCCCACCACAACACCTGGCCATTTTTTTGGTTGCAGCCATCATTGTTGTTTGGCAGGCCCGGGCTGGGGATTCAAACCCGCCACCTTAGGTGTATGTGGCTGGCCCCTTAGCCACTTCAGCCGCAGGCGCTGAGCCGACTAGATGTATCTTAATGCTTCTGCATACACTTTTGAGACCAAGAAGAGCATCTGAACACTTTTGACATCAGCAAAGCCAGATGGCCATCCATCAGGGTCCTGATGAGAAAGAACTTACCAGAAAGAGACATGGAGACAAGAACCAGGGTGAGTTGTGGGGCAGAAATACAAAAATAGCACTTCACATGAGGAAGTGCTGTGAGAGGTACTGGAACTTGGTGCTACATGCCACCATTTTATAGGTTAAGTTTGTAAGGCTGGTATTCTTGGTAGTTTAGAGGTAGTGTGTTTTCTACTAAACTCTACATCTAAAATTCAGGTAGGCTCAGCCACACCCGTGGTGCCTGAGATAACAGCAATGTGATTCAGCAAACCAGACTTCCCTCAATACAGGCAAAAGAAAGATACTAGTTGGGCTTTAAAAATAAACAAAACACAACCCCATTACAGTAACAAAACGTAAATGGTAGCAATTCATAAGTAATTAACGTTTGCACACATTTTAAAGGATGCTGTACGGAGAAGATAGTTAATAAGTTCTGAACATTTAGGCACAAGTAAAGCAGCTGTCTCAGCTTCCATAACTGCTATTAGCACTGTTTGAATTTCTTCTGGATCTTTAACATCTGCACCGAGAACTCCTACTCAGGGGCTTCTCGGGAGCTTGCGGTTTGCAGTTCTTAGTTAATTGCAGTAAACCGGTACTCACTGCCCTTGGGGAAACTAGTGCCTAGGTGATGCTAATCCCAGAAAAATCCACAGGTTTCCAAAACTTCCTTATTTTAAAGAAAACTGCTTTGGGCTTTACTAAACTATTCTCTGCAGAATATTTATAGGTATCCTCCAAGAAGCCCTAGGTCACTCTCTTTCCTCCAGGGCTACAGATAGGTCTATGCAGACCTCAAGCTCTGATAAGGTGCGTTTCCACCACAGTCTTCCCAAGCAAAGCTAAGAAGTAACACACCTGATGTTGTTAATGAAACTGGAAAGTTGCAGTCATCTTCATGGACAGATTTACAAAGTGAGAAGGAAAACCCATGCTGGAAGTCAGCCACAGCTGGCCACGAGGACCCCCATAGCTGTGACAGCCATAAGGCTTTTGATATAGCCTTTTGTTATCTTGGACTCTCCTGGCCACAGCTGGCTTCTTGGCCTCAAGGGACTACGTACACTCTCCTGAGGCCGGGAAAGTGAGAAATGAATAACTCATTAGTTCCTCCCTCTCTCATTCCAACATTCCCTACCCTCATTCCAGCAACTGATGATGTGAGGGGTTTTTTGTTGTTTGTTTTGTTTTGTTTTGTTTTTTGGCTGTGGCATCACAGCTCACAGCAACCTCAAACTCTTGGGCTTAAGCAATTTTCTTGCCTCAGCCTCCCGAGTAGCTGGGACTACAGGCACCTGCCACTGCAGTTATCATTGTTTAGCTGGCCCAGGCTGGGTTCGAACCCTCCAGCCTGGGTGTATGTAGCCAGCACTGTAACCACTGTACTACAGGCTCCATGCCTGATGCGAGCTTTTAATGGATGATTACCGCCAGTCAGGAACTCCATCTAGCCATTTCCTAGGTATATTTCATTTAAGAGATCATACCATGGTTAAGAGCATGCACTCGAGTCAGATTGTGTCGGTTCAAATCCTGCTCTACCACTTCCTAACTGTGCAATCTTGGATAAATACTTTAATCTGTCTGTGCCTTAGCTCTTAGTTCATCTGTAGAATGAACTAATAAAGCCATGCCTCATAGGACTCTAGGGAGAATTAGAGAATTAAAGACGTTAATATAGAAAGAACATGTACAACAGTGCCTGGCACGTAATATGTACAATTTTTTATTATATTGGCTAACACTGTGTCTGGATTAAACATAGTTTCTGATGAATTTTGTTTTTTATGATTTGAAGTTTTTCTCTTCATGACATTTCAAGGGAGTAAAACTGACATTTGGCTCTTTATTCATTCTCATAAAATGTGAAGAATTTCTAAATAGAACCTTTTCTTGAATGACTCATGACCTAAATGGAATTAGATAACTAAAAACTGAATACAGTTCTTACAGGTTATTTTGCTTAATGTTACTAATTTTAGAACTCCAAATAATTCTATAAAGATTAGAATTATATCATCTGTTCTATATTTATCTTTGTATTATAATTAATTTGATGTCATAAGTATTTCCTATTTGTATATATTATATATCAAAAGTATACAGTTTTTCCTAGTGAAATAAGCTAATGTATTTTCTTATATGCACATTAATTTACTTTCTTTCCTGATTTATTATTTATTAGTAATTTTTATATATAAAATTAAGAGTTTCACAATCATGTTAATTATTACAGAATTTTACTCTTGTAACAATAAATATGTTTACGCTTCATTTGACTGAGAGATTAACCTAAATGAAACACATATAAAGAGAATTTTCATTCTGATTTACATCTAGAATACAACTTTGAATATATGTATATATATATAAAATACGTGATATATATTTGGATATCCCCATATTCTGATATTCTAATATTAACAACAAATACAAACAGCATGACGTGTTCATTCGTAGATATTGTTACACTGATATTCTATGGTAGTAAACTAGATGATTACACAATCATTGCTCACACTCATGTTCAGAAAGTCACAAATGATATTGAAGCAAGCATTCATCTATCTGGGCTTCCAAAGACCAAGCCTGAACCAAAACTGAATCGCCTGTTTTGGTTGAATGCCAAAGCCATGTTATCAACACAACACTAATATAATAGAAAAATATGCAACTATGAAGGATGATACTCTAAAAAATAAAGATACAGGAAAGTGCTCATGATAACCCTAGGGGCCATAAGAATACAAGATATTTAATTATATAAATAATACAATCCAAATCATTTTCATATGAACTCTTGAGATTCTCAAGAACAGAGACCCACTCATGTTAACACAGGGAAAAGAAGTTTAGCACAAGGGTGAACACTGAGCAATCCAGACAATGTCAATGAAATCCAAGAGCAGAAACTTCAGGGAGCTGAAAGGGAAGACAAAAAAATTGAAGGAAGAATCAGTGCACTAATATCCTTATCTAAATGATGGGTGTTACGAAGGAAGGTCTAAAATGGATGGAACAGGAAATGGAGATTTAATGATTTTCTTTAAAAAGTCAATAAAGGCAATCAACAGAAGGACTGACAATCATTGCATTAAAAATTTGTAGAGAAAGAAAATAGTGTAATACTCATATTTAATAAGGCAAAATCAATAATATCCCAAAATAATCAAACAAAAATTAGCAGGACAAGTATATTATTTAGAAATAGAAAGTAACTATTGAAGATTCTAAAAACAGAGTCACTCAAAGATAGTTGCCTTTGGCAAATAGAAATGTGATAAAGCCAGTTACTTCTTTTATAAGGCTTCCTGCATAATCTTTTTAAATGCAAATTTCATTTATTATCTGGATAAAATTTTTTAATGAAATGGCTGATTGGATTAGAGCTATTTTTTCATAGGATGTTTATGTCTGCCTAAGTGAGTGGTAAAGGTATTGCTACGTCAACTTCCTCACCCCAGAATGCCCTGCCGTGCATGACAGAAGCCTGGGCTGGTGATTCTAGGCGAGTTTCTTCCCCTCTCCTGATATGAGAAGGCAGCTCTTCTGCCCATATCTACTCGGTATCCTACCTGCCACTACTGATGGTAACTTATTATTGGCAAAAGTGGGAAACTTCCATTTTTATTTAAAAATCACATCTTTTCTCCAAAGATAGTACAGGGAAATTATTTCTCATTTACATTTAGTAACTCAGTCACAGAAGTCATTATTACATGAAAATGTGCATTATTCTGTAAATGTGAATGGAGCATTAGTGAAAAGGGTAGTGTCCTTCCTTGCCATCTAAGTGAACCCTGATGAAGGTATATTAATATACTGATTAGTAATTTGTATGCATTAAAAAATTTTACATAGATTTAATACTATTTTCAGCTTTTGTTTAATGAATATCTAATTCAGAAAGCTAGGAAATAATAGTTAATTACAGCTCTACAAGAACACATATTGACATGTAGTTTAAAAGACTGTGAAAGGTGCCTTGTGCTTGCAGTGAGTTTATAATTTAAACACAAAGAAAAATTTTAAGGTTGCCAATCAAATATTCTCAGAAGAAAGAACTCAGGGAGGATCCCACTTCCACGGGGCACATATGCAAAGGAGATACTAAAAATAACATAGGCCAGGTTTGGCAGACCTTGTTTAGGCAAAATTCCAAATAAACCCAAAAGGGGCTGGTAAAGAAAGTTTCCCTAACTGGAAGGCCTCAGCATATAGATCAGCTCTGAAAAAGATGGTAGGGATAATTAGCACAGGGCCTTAGAGGGAGAACAAACAAGTAAGTCCTAGAAGTTTCAAATTCTATATTTTTCTTAATTTGAGTAATCTTCAAACGTGACTTCCTAAGAAGCTCAGATCTCTTTTGCTATCCATAAAAAACTCATTCACTCTAATTCATAAAGACTTAATGGGTTATCTCTCCTAGAAGCATTTATAAAGCAATGCTTAGCCCTCACAATGAAATAGTAAATTTTAAAACATGAACTCCCTATCATACTAATAGGTAATCAGTTTTTCTGACAAAGAGTTTGGCCAGGTTTTAAAAAAGAAAATGTTTAGAGCCCTTTCAGCAACTCACCTCCCACCTCACAGAAAGAGTCTTAGATCAGTAGATCTCAGCACTCAACATGCTTAAGAAGTTTCTGGAACACTACAACTGACCAGGCTTATTTCCTGAAATTCTGTGATTCTTACTCAGCCCCAGAAAGTTATATTTTTAACCGGCAGTATAAGCAATTCTGATGTAACCCTTCTCCTGGCCCACATTTGAAAATCACTGCATTGCAGTGAAAGACTACAGGGTTAAAGACACTCTCACTTCTTCCTGCTGTGGGAGATCGATCAGCTTTTCTAAAGAAAAAAGTTTTTCTAACCTGAATACTTTCCTTCTCTCCTCCACCCTTGACTTGTCCCCAAAACCTCTCAAGGATCTTTAATTGTCATTTCATTCCCAAGCATAGGCACAAGTTAGTCTACTTGCCACAAGGCACTCTCTTCCAATGTGCAGAAAAAGATCGGCGGTCTCTGGAGAAGTTAGAAATTAGCCCAATAACCCTGCACCTTTTGCCCCTACAAACTTAACTACTATGCAGAGTGACTGGACTCCCCACTGGTATGTCTCACTTCTCCAATGCTGCTTGTTGCAATTGACAGTTGGGTCCCATCCTGTTTGCTGCTTATCTGATATAGTAAATTAATTCCCCTTTCCCTATTCCCCCGAGCCTTGCCTCACCCATAACTGTACCCACCCTGCCCAAAAGAGAGTAACCCCCCAATTGTAGTAAAAATATCTCCTTAGAGATAAAAAAAATATGGAAGTCTTCTTTCAGATCAAGATTCTTGAAATCACTGCTGACAAAATCCTCCATCTGCTTTTTTCTCAAAAGCCCATCCCAACCCATAATGTAACATTTCTTGGTCTCCACATTACAACAATCACAAATAGATAGCCTGAAACTGTGTCTTGATCCTCAGCAGTGAGAGTCATTCAGGCAGTCTAGAATCTGCTCTTGGTTAATGGATAATGACTTAAATGAAACCACAAAATCTGCAATCCTCAGAGAGTACTTGAGAATGTCCTTAGACCTCCAGGTTCTACAGATCACAGTTTAAAAAATACTAGTATAACAGAATTCTCTCACTGCCACTTGTTACCTTGTGATCTTGTTTGTGTCAGCTAGTATACTCTGAGCCTTGATTCCAACCAAAGAAGATTGCTCAATAAAAGGCTATCAGTATGAGTGCAGATAGCTCTGGGAGATACTGAATCTGGAAGATCAGTTGGAAAATTATTGCAAAGGCCCAGGTATGAGCTGACTGAAAAAGGGTGGTACTAGGTTAGTGGCACTGGGAGTAAAAAGGAATAGATACCTAGGACATTAGACTGTTGTCTGACTCGGTGTCAAAGTTAACACCCAGGATGTTAACTAACATTCTGTGAAAACTACAGATCCTGGGCCAGGAGCAGTGGCTCACGCTGGGAGGCCTAGCACTCTGGGAGGCCAAGGTGGGTGGATCTCTGAGCTCAGCAGTTCAATACCTGCTTGAACAAAAGCAAGACCCAGTCTCTTGCTAAAAATAGAAAAAACTAGCCAGGCATTGAGGCAGATGCCTGTAGTTCCAGCTACTTGGGAGGCTGAAACAAGAGGATCACTTGAGCCCAGGAGTTTAAGGTTGCTGTGAGATATGACACCATGGCACTCAACCCCAGGGTGACAGAGTGAGACTCAGTCTCAAACAAAACAAAACAAAAGCGATGAATCCCATCTTCAAATAAATCTGGGAAAGTTTTGCTATCAGATTTGCAAAGCTGTGTCTCTTTTTCTCTCTTTCTTTCGCCCCCTCTCTCACACACGTGAACACCACCTGCCCCACACTATAACAGTATCAGGCTATCATCTTATAGGCACCTACACTCCCAGGGCCTCAAACAGAACCTGTCTAATAGTAATATTTATTAGATGAACAAATGAGCAAGTAAGGAAACAACTAGATGGCAGGATTTTCAGAACCTAAGAAAGACTCCTTCCATTTACTCTGAATTCTTTCTCCTGCTAGCAAACATTCAGATTTCATCAATAGAATTTAAATTCTTTGACCATCATCTCTTAGTAAGGAGAAGGCTTCAGCAAAATGTTTTTCAGACTTATTCAGATGGCAGTACACTTAAGAGTTGTAATGGTCATTGTGAAGTATCTGGGCTAGAAATAATTTTATTATTGGAAACTGAATATGTCATGTTGATAGTGATTGACAAATAAGGATGTGCTCTAGAAGGACAAAGAAGGGCTAATTGAGTAAAAGCCCCTGGAGGACTGAGGACAAAAGCCAGATGGCAGCCACAGTACAAAGGATCAAAAGTCCTTTACCCTGGCAACTGTGAAGATGATTTCTTGTGGCAAATGCCTCAGGTAGAGTCCTGTCTAGACAGCCAAATGCTATTATGACTTTCCAGAAATCACAAAGTACAGCTATCACAGCTTGATGCAACCAAGTCGAATGAATGATTGCTCTGGGAACTAAAAACTACCTAATGTATAGGACCCATAGGAAGCCTGAACACAGAAGCAAGCACACCTCATGGTTTCCGTAGTCTGCTCTGAAAAAGGATGTAAATGTCAAAGGCTGTGAATGAGATGAACGGGCTTCACAACCGAGAATACCCAGATATACAAATGTGTGTTTATCTGCAGTAACTCTGCCTAGTGTCTCATGCACGTGTCTTATAGTTTTGTCTGCTCATTAAATCTTAACACAATTTTGTAGCAAGATTATTTGTCCATGTTTTAGATACTAGGATGTATTGAGTAAGAAATGGTATGCCGTGCTCAATATTCCAGAAAATTAATTATCTGGAGGCATTCATAAAAAAATCGCACAGATTATGATACTGCATTTTAAAGTTCATTTACTACATGTTCGTTGGTTTTGCTGACTACTAGAATTTGTTAGCTGACAAGGAGCATCAGGCATCAAACAACTAAGAAATTTCAATAGGGTAGAATGAATATAGCCTGTGGGCAGAAGCTAAGCTAGGACTGGAATTTGGGCCTCAGCATAAATTGGTCCAGGACAGGCTTAGCACAATGCCTTGGAGTGGCTATCAATTGTATAATATCTCAAACTAGATGCCACACTGGAGCACCAGGAGGTGGAAACAGCCTGAGGATTAAGGAAGAAAAACAAGTAAAGATATAAGGATGATGTCAAGGACCGGCAAGGGTCTAAGGTAGTGGTTCTCAACTTAACTAATGCTGTGGTCCTTTATTACAGTTCCTATGGGTGATGACCCACAGGTTGAGAACCACTGGTCTAAGGTAAGAGGTAATGAAGGGAGATACAGGCAGATCCACCTCCAGTATTTACCTACACTGTCCAACAAAATCAAGAATATTGGCCACCCCTATAATCCCAGCACTTTGGGAGGCTGACATACGAGGATCACTCGAAGCCAGCAGTTCAAGACCAGCCTCTCTCTACCAAACGAAACAAACAAACAAAAGAAATATATGCAGGCATAAAACTAACAGGCTAACGAAGACCTTGGAAATCAATAGTATTCCATTTAATGGTATAGTCAAAAGAAAAAATGGAGCCCTACATGCCAAATTATTTGACTTCAGATTTGGGTAAAGAAAAAGCAGGTCGGCTCAGCGCCTGTGGCTTAAGCGGCTGGGGCGCCAGCCACATATACCTAAGGTGGCGGGTTCGAATCCCCAGCCCGGGCCCGCCAAACAACAATGATGGCTGCAACCAAAAAATGGCCAGGCGTTGTGGCGGGCGCCTGTAGTCCCAGCTACTTGGGAGGCTGAGGCAGGAGACTCGCTTGAGCCCAGGAGTTGGAGGTTGCTGTGAGCATGATGCCATGGCACTCTACCCAGGGGGATAGCTTGAGGCTCCGTCTCAAAAAAAAAAAAAGAAAGAAAAAGCAGGTCAGTCCCAATATGATCTGATCTTCTTTATCTGTAGGTGGGTATTAATTGGAAGCTACGGAGCTCAATCATAATGATGACAGCTATGATTTTGAGTGCATAGTATATGGTAGCTGCAGCAGAAAACAGCTTTATGAGAAAACACCCCACTTGAAAAGATGTCATATTGGTCCTGTTTAAAGATTAGAAAACTCTCATCAATAAAGTATAGAAAGAATAATTGAAAGACTCTGGGGATTGTTGCAAGCATATTTTCAAGATCCTAATATTCCTGTGTCCTTCTTTGACTTTATAGCTGATCCCAATACTTTTTGTGCATTTTTATGTTGTCTCATTATAAGGTACGATTTTGTAAAAAATAAGGCTTGACCAAGACAATCTTCCTGTAATAGAATCTACTAATAGTAACAAAGGAGGTGAGGGAATTGACCTAAATACCCAAGTTAGGAGCCAATGAGTTATAACTTTGTCTTGTCAGCACAGGGGAGATGCTGGGAGGTTCAGAGCCCCTGATCACTTAGTGTCTAGTCAATAAAAGGTCAACAACTGCTGTAAGCTGAACTTAGTATTTTCTAAGGCAATGATGTTCATAGAAATAGAATGTGAGCCACCTAGGTAATTTTAAATTTCGAATAGCTACATTAAAACTAGTTAGAAAGAAATAAGTGAAATTAATTTTCATAGTATATCTCAATACAATATAACCAAAACATTATTTCTACATTTAATCAATATTTGAAGCTATCAATAATATATTTTGTATTCTCACTTTTTATTCCACATTTTTGAAATTCAATGTGTACTTTACATTGACAGCCTGTTCCAATGCAGACTAGCCCCACTGCAAGTACTCAGCCCCATGTGGCTAGCGGCTACCATACTGGGCAGTGCAGTCCTAAGATTTCAAATGGGTAGTGAAATTCCAAATAGGAAAATAGCACTTATTGAACATACAGTATGATGAATCGAATGTTCAAAAACATCGAAATGTTTTCACCTATATCTTATTAAATTGTTTATGGAGCATCACAATCATCTGTGTTATAATCTTCTATAACTAAAGTCATTGCTATATTTTTTAAAAGAATATTTGATGTTGAGAAAACTGAAAACTAAAAATCAAGAACAAAAAGGGTTGAAGATATCCATTAGTTAATTTTTGTGGTAGAATCCTTCAGTCCAACAGAACTTGAAGGTCAATGCTTTGGGATAACATGGGTCATTTACAGCTCTGAAAATAATAAAAGCCCTGAGAGCAAAATCTGACGGGGTCAGGGTGGGTCAGAGCAAGAGGAAAGAGAGCGGGAAGAAAAGAGCCCCAGGAGGCTACGCCAAGGACAGAGAAAGTGGCAGGGCAGGGCTTCGTTGTTACGTTTTTGCCAAGAACTAGTCCTGATGTTTGTGCCTCTACACAGCCTGATTGCACTGGTTTGCGATTATGTATTGTTCTGGCCCTTTATTTTATATATTCACAAGAGTCATATCCAAAGGCATGGCTCATCTGCACATCCGCATCATGATGTGGACTGATCTCCAGGGCCTGCTCCACACAGAGGCACAGGCCATAACCTCAGTGACCTGTTCAGAGTGGGTCTACCCCAGAGTGTCTCGTGATGCCTGAAGCCCATAGAGGGCCTTCCTTGGGGCTAGGACAATGTTTTCCAAACTTCAATTATTTGATTATGACTATCATTGTTTTTGCCATATCTGTATATCACTAGACTATTGCTTACTTATTTTCTTCGAATAAATTACTCCCCTGTGTTTTTACAAAAATACGCTTATTAAAGAAACTCTGTATCACTACTAAGCAGTAAAACTAATGTGATTGTCCATAAATAGAATGTTATTCTGAAAGTAACCCCACAATTATAATTTTAAATGCTTACATATGTAACATCTGAAATCATTTTGCCTACCACCAGTAGTATGATTGCTGCTAATTAGGAAATATTGGATTAAGGGACTATCCGCCTAAAGCTAAAACATGTATATCAGAGAGCAGATACTTAGCATTTACAAATGGTAGTTAGCTATGAAAACTGCTTGAGCAGGGAATAGCATTTAGGTCAGAGTTCTTATCTTCACTGTGCACAGAAATACCTGAGAAATTTATTTAAAATGTAGATTTCTGGGTCTTTTACCAGATTTAGTAGAATTGAGCTGGGCCCAGAAATCTGCATTTTTAAGAAGCTCTTTGTGTGATTAGGATTTAGTGGCTTAGCAAAACACACTTCGAGAAACTCCGAGACACAAAACCACAAGCCAGTGGGAAGCTACACCATGGATAATAGCCCTGAAGTAGTAGCAGGACTGCAATATAGAGGAGAGGGAAGGGACGAGGGCAGAGATTTGAAGATTAGCTCCATCAATTCCATTGTGCCTTGGACTAGACCTTTCCAGATGAACACGGCTTAATGCAACAATCCATTCACTTTAGCATAAACCCCGCAACAAAATCCATCTCCCTGTGGATAACTGTAAATAAACCACATACATCAGCTCTAGATGGAATATTTCTGTGGGGGATCTTTTTGGTTTTCCTCCTCTTTCAGAGAAGGTAAAGGTCATGTGTTTATTATGTTTAGAGTACTGAGGATCTATGTAAAACTTCCATGTTATCTTGAACTGCTAATTCATGACATTGTATGTGAAAGCTGTGAGATTGAAGTTGGTGTAAAGAAGAAGGTGAGAGGTTATGGGATTGGACTCCTTCAGCAAAGTGAAGTGAATCAGAATGGAACCTATAGGAAATAAGGTTATTCCTAAGAAGCGTTCTCCAGGTGAACACTGCTTCTGCAATGGACCAAGCCAGAGGCAAAAACAAACAAACAAACAAACCCTCAGCAGGAGCCTGTCTGCAGTGTGTTTCTGGTTTCTTCTATCTCACACCAGATATTGTAGATCGCTGGGTTGACAGCTTCTCAGATGGTCCCCAGTGGGCCCTTCCTCCCAACATCCATGCCCTTGTGTAATCCCCTGTCCTGAAATGTGAGCTAAAAACCTACTGAGGCTTGCTTTGGACTTATAGAAGCAGCAAAAGTGATGGGATGTCACAGCTGAGATTAGGTTCTAAAACTGTCTTCCACCTCACTCACTCTCCCCTCTCTGGCTCTTTGTGTTTCCACACTTGCAGGAGCCCGATGCCATGCTATGAGATGCCCCAGAGAGAGGGCCACATGGCAAGGGACTAGGGTGGTATATTATTTTCTGTGGCTGCTATAACAAATTGCCACAAACTTGGTGGCTTGAAACAACAGAAAGTTATTCTCTCCATTCTGGTAGCTAGAAGTCTGCTTTCCATTTCACTGGGCCAGAATCAAGGTGCTGGCAGGGCTATGCTTCCTTTGGGAGTTGTGGGGAGAATCTGTGGTTCCTGTTCCAGCTTCTGGCGGCTGCCACATCCCTTTACTGGCAGCTGCATCACTCCAGTCTCAGCGTCTGTGGTCACACTACCTCCTCCTCTCTGTGTCTAATCTCCTGCCTCTCTTATAGGGACACTCCTGGTGGCTCTAAAGGGCCCACCCAAATAGTCTAGGGTGATTTCATCTCAACGACTTTAATTTACTCTCATAGCTAAAAACTTTACTATATGCTAAATTTTCTGTGTATTTTACCACAGTTAAAAAAGAACTTTTAACTTTACCATATAAGATAACATCCACAGATTTCCAGAAATTAGGACCCCCAAGTTTGGGGGCCATAAGTCAGCCCACTACAGGCAACTCTTGGCCACAACCAGGGAGGATCCGAAGGTCTCAGTTCAACATCGTGTGAGGAGCAGAGGCCTGATCCTTGTCTAGTCCAGCCTTGAGGTGACTGCAGGCAGGCTGAAGCCCTAATCACCGCCTTATGAAAGGCTCTAAGCTAGAGAACCCACTTAAACCATGCTCAAATTCTTGATCCATAGAAACTGTGGAAAAAAATGCTTTTTTAAGTAACTAAGTGTTGGGATAATTTGTTACACAGCAACAGATAACAATTGCTTTGCTTAAGGCTCTTAAAATGCTAATTCATTATCTTGTATTCACATCTAAGAGGACAACTAAGCCAAAACTGTTTTATTAATGAATGGAGACAACCTAGTACCTTAACAAGAGCACAGGCTATTGGTTGGAAAAAGTCCACCTACTGGGCAACCTTAAGCAAGTTGTTTAACTCCTCTGAGCCTTCGTTTCCACTTGCGGTAGATGGAGGCAATGACATTTTTCTAATTGTACTTCTGATAATATTCAATAAAATGGCAAATGTAATGCACCTAGTTCAGGATCTGGCATATAGGAAATGCTCAATAAATAGTAGACTATATTGTTTTCATGTACCTTAAGAAAATATGTATTTTAAAATAAAATGGCATGGAATGAATTTTAGACTTCTCAATAGTGTTTTTTTTTTTTTAAATGAAATTTTGGGTTGTTTAAAGTCAATTGTTTGGTATTGCAAAAAATGGAAAGAATCTAACAATGAACTCTTTTATCTCCAGGGACCATGCCAGCTGTACTCGGGGCACCCTTTTTATGGCCACTCCTATAATTCATGTAAAGTCTGACATCAGAAAATGAAAAAATAAAGAAATCAAAACCAAATTGCTTTAGTCATGGTCAGTGAAACATTTATTAATGGAGAGAGATGACATAATCACTTAACAAGAGCAAACCAGTAAAGGGCCCTGAAGTTAAGTACAAGTCTGGGAAACAGTTCCGTTATTGATGGCAGGTCGGTTTAGTGACTAGGGCAGTGAAGAGGCTGAATCATGCGGACAGCTGAGGGTACACTGTCAGAAACATGTGGGGCAAGAGGCTGAAGGCTGATGGTGAGGACCTTGAAAGATGCGGAAGCCAGAGAACAAAAGAGACATTCTCTCTCTCTCACGGAGAAGGTTTGGTCTGCAACCTCATCCCTGAACTTGATAAGCACTTAACTTCTGCTGTCTCTTCATCCCTGATATAAAGAATCTTACTGGATCATCTCTCAGGGCCCTTCCAACTGACTTTCATTGTTTCTGTCTTTTGAAAAATGGATTATTCCCCTACAAGCGTGCTGGGAGAAACCTGGCTTGCACGTGAACAATAAAATTTGCTGGTTACAGTGGCTATTTGGTGTCACTTTCTGCTTTCTCTGGTGTCAGCATGTTACTCCTCATTTAGGAAAAGAATCAGTGCTTAACATGGAAGAGAAGACCTGACAGGGAACTTTGCACAGTTTGAAAGGACAATGTATTTTCTCCCTAACGATGACAGTACATGTCACCGGGGCACCTTGCTAGGTCCATACATATGTTCCCTGGTCCTCCAGTCCCCAGGGACAAGAATGAGTACCAGTATGGAGGGGAGCTGATGGCAGAGTGATCACAGATACAAACCAGATTTACACAGTTAAATCACAAAAAAGAAAGAGTGTGAGTAAAGAGGAGGTTACATAAAATAAAAATACATCCAGAGAGAAAAGAACATGTCAGATCCACGAGTGGGGAAAGCCCCAGAGTCTGAGCACACCTGCCTTTTATAAGCCCACTAGTCTGTCCTGCCTGTCTCCTGACAGGATTGGTTGCCATTTCCCACCTTTTGGGGTGATTGACAGGTTGGGGGGGTCACATAACAGATTACATTATAGGTTACACAACAGGGTGGTTATAATAACAATTTCTCTTTCCCGGAGTCCTTTACAAAGCATCAGTAGCAATGAGCTCTAGGTCAGTTTAAGGTCACTGGAAAATCCTTACTACATATGTTCCCACTAGGGAACAGTTTCTAGCCGTAATTTGGTTCCTAGTTACAATTCAGTTCCTGCTGTCCACCCTTAGCCACTCCCTTGCCACCTGTTTACCCTCATCGGACTTAACAACCTGACCCTTACTGAGATGGAAGAACGGATGTCCTTTGGATGGAGGGGGTTAAAGGTACGCAGCAGTCATATATATCCAGAGAGAAAAGAACATGACAGATCCATGAATGGGGATCTGGAATTTCCTGGAATTTATGAAGAATTAAGGTTTCTTTTAAGAGGAAAAAGTGATTGGATTTGGTGATAACCCTAGCACTTTGGGAGGCTGAGTCAGGAAAATTGCTTGAGGCCAAGAATTTGCAATGAGCTATGATAACCCCACTGCACTCCACCCTCAGCAACAGAGTGAAACACAGTCTCAATTGAAAAAAAAAAAAAAAAGAAAAGGGAAAAATAGAACAAACAAAATTGTTAATTCCTTTTCCAAAGTATTAAATATTCATTGGCTTTTTATTTGAGGATTTCCTTGTTATCTCCAGGTTTTCAGACCTCTCCTCTCCCATGAGCCTATATTTGTGCGTGCAGACACTGTCTTTACATTACTTTTGGCATAGGTCTTGGCCTCCTCACACCTCCTCCGAATTCCCCAGCCAAAGATAGCTGTCCCAGAAGCCCTTGCCTGAGCAAGGCAAGGCAACAGCAACAATCAGGTGACAACACAGCAGTGGAGGCCAGAGAGAGCTGCCTCTTCCAGATCTAAGATGGAAAGGGAAGAACAACAAATGGCCCTTTTTATCAACAGCTTTCCATCCTCATCCATACTGCTTACTGAATCACACCTTCCTTCCTCCAACTCCAACCCTCAATTTTTATCATCCCCTGGTAAAAGTAGCCTCCAACTGGAGAGTTCAGTAACAGCCAAGGAGATTCATATAGAATAATGATCTTAGGGAGAATCAACAATCATTGTCACCACCCCTAACTCTAATAAAGAATGCTCAGGAGTTAAAGAACCCTAGTTTCCATCTGCGCACATGTTGTGTTCCAATCCAAGGATATATTTTGACCACCCAACTGTCCTGTTACAATGGAATCCTGAATGCTGTGTACTGAGAAGCACTGACTAGCAATGACCTTACTTCTGGCCTTCCTAGCCACAATCCTACAGTAAGTGCTACCAGAGAGGGGCCATCAACATACTAGCTAGTAGTTGCTTAAGAGCTTAAGTTTAGGGCCAGATGTAGTGGCTCATGCCTGTAATCCTAGCATTCTGGGAGACCAAGGTGAGTGGATTGCCTGAGCTCAGGAGTTCAAGACCAGCCTGAGCAAGAGAGAAACCCTGTCTCTAAAAATAGCTAGGGGTTATGGTGAGCACCTATAGTCCCAGATACTTGGGAGGCTGAGGCAAGAGGATATCTTGAGCTCAAGCGTTTGAGGTTGCTGTGAACTATGATGTCACTGCACTCTACCAATGATGACAATGTAAGACTCTGTCTCAAAAAAATAAAAGAGTTTAAGTTTACTGATGCTTATTCTATTCTATTACTTTGTGATGAACACTGTACAGACAAATCTAACTTTCAAAACCTCCCTATAAGATCAATACTATCATTACCTCCATTTTACAGATAACAAAAACTGAGGCTCAAGGTCACTATCAAAGATCTTACCTCTATTAAGAGCAGAGCCATAATTTGAACTTATTTCAGGATTTAGATTCATGTTATTAACTACTTTTTTATGTAGTTAAAAGGGGAGAGATGGTAGGATTTTCTTAGAGAGAGCCTGGATAGTAATGCAGAGATGAAAATTGCCACAATAAAAGAACAAAAGAATAAAAATTAAATATTTGAAAGTCACCTAAATGGACTTTACTAAGAAAAACGTATTCTTCAGTTGAAGCGGGAACACAAGAGAGGCTAATCAATCTCTTTCAGCAGAATCCTGAAAAACTATGTAAACACCCACAGGCCTGGGAGGATATTAGGATTAGCCAACCTGCTGGGAAGATGACCCCTAAAGACTTTGTCATCTTCATCATTCTATGATTCAAAGAGAAAGGCAACAAGGCCTTATGAGTCAGTGTGAATAGTGTGGGAGATGAAGTGAGATGACCAGAACTGAGTCCTGGCTAGACTATCCACTCACTTTGTGATCTCAAAGAAGCAAACTGAATAAATATTTATTAGGCCTATGTCTAAATATTTATTAGGCCTACGTGTTTTGCCACATCCTGACTTAGGTTTTGAGGAAACAAGATCATCAGACTTACACCATGTCCTAAGTGGGTCAAGGGCCCATGAAGCAGAGAGAATTATAGATAATTTCCCACATTTTCCTTATAGGTAGATGAATAAAACTACTAGAAACTTGTTAGCATTGTTGTGAGCATCCAACAAGGTAGTGTTGTAGCCAGGTGCAGTGGCTGACACTTGTAATCCCAGCACCTTGGGAGGCTGAGGCAGGAGGATCGCTTGAAGCCAGGAGTTGAAAACAAGTCTAAGTAACATACCAAGACCCTATCACTACAAAAAATAGAAAAATTAGTAGGGCATGGTAGTGTATACCTATAGTCCTAGCTACTCAGGAGGTTGAAGCAAGAGGATCACTTGAGCCTAGGAGTTTAAGTTGCAGTGAGCTATGAAGATGCCAAAGCACTCTAGCCAGGGTGACAGAGTTAGACCTTGTCTCAAAAAGGAAAAAAAAGGCAGTGTTACGAAAAGGACCATGGGCTGTGTAATATGTTATACAATATTAGCAGTGATTATTTAAACCTTTAAAATAATTCATAGATATTAGCATAGTTATTATCCACATAATATGATCCCTATCAACCTCTCCAACTTCATTTCCTACTAGTTCTCTGTGTCTTAGTTGAACAGACTAAAATATTTCTGTCTGAGGGTCTTTGCACTCCCCGTTATCCCTAAGCTAATTCCTTCATTTAATTCAGATCTTTGCTGAAAAGTTACACTCCCCATAGAGGGCTTCTCAATTCACCATACCTACAATAGAAAACATATATGTATACACAAATGCATACACACACATAAACATGCATACATGTATGCACACAATACACACGTGTACCTATAGGCATGCTATACACATATACCCATACACATGCACACACGTCACTATTTCCTTACCCTGCTTTATTTTCCTTCAGAGTTCTACCTCTCACTAAAACTATGGTTTTATTTTTTGCATACTTTGTATTTTTTGTATAGTTTGTTTCTTACCTCACTCCCCCCCGGAGTGGAAGCTCTGTGAGGGCCAGGAGTTTGTCTTGTTCTACACTATAGTTCCAGCGTCCAGAACAGTTCCTGACTTGTCACACGTATCCAATAATTAATGAGATATAATTCACACACCATATAATAGACCTTTCTAAGGTGGTATTTAGTCATGCATTGCATTATGATATTTTGGTCAATAAAGGATTACATATAAGACTGTGATAAGTTTATAATGGCCCTGATAACTCCATGTTGCCTAGTGACACCGGAGCCACTATAACATTGTAACACAACCTATCACCTTTCTATACAGTAGAACCTCTGTAAGGTGACCACCCAAGAGACTATAACAGACTGGTCAATATATGGAGGTGGTCAAGATGAGGAACTAGGCCTACTGTACTGATAGATTCATGTGGTGTGTGTCCAGTCTATGAAAATTAGGTTCACTTAAGGAGGTGGTCAACATAGGAAGGTGGTCAGCTATGGAGGTTCTACTGTATGTAGATACGTTAAAGACACAAATACTACTATTTTAGAATTGCCTCCGGTATTCAGTACAGTAATGTGCTGTACAGGTTTGTAGCCCAGGAGCAATATGCTACACCATATAGCCTAAGGGTGTAGTGAACTCTCGATGCTCACACAAGATGAAATCACCTAACTGCATTTCTCAGAACATGTTCCCATCATTGAACATCACATGGCTATATTTACAGAGTTGTCCAGTCATTACCACAATCAATTTTAGAACGTTTTCATCATCCCAGAAAGCCACACCTGTTACCAGTTGCTCTGCGTTTCTCCTATGTCACCATACCACTCCCCACCCTCACCTTAGCCAACCACTAATCTACTTCTGTCTCTATAGCTTTGCCTATTCTGCACATTTCGTATAAACAAAATTATGAATATATGGCCTTTCAAACATTAAATTTAGGTGAATGAAAAAATTATTAAATCCTATCTTTTGCCACTTTAGATATAAACAGCCTTTCAGACAGTTTCCTACTGAAGGGTTCTAAACAATCCACCAAATAATCTAGGAGACAGAGAATTGGTCTGGCCAAAATACAGCAGAAATCTCATTTATTCATGGCATGCTTTTGTTTGGTTATTTTTTTTTTCATTGTGACATTTTGACAGGAGTTGAATAGAAGCTTCCTTTGCCCTATCAACAGAAAAAAACAAGAGTTGGCAGAACAAATAAACACTAAAAATGAAGTTCCAAAGAGCCTGTTTATTTACTTAAGAGAATCAACTGTCTTCAAACTCTATGAATTAGAAAGCCTGGATACTCTGCTACATTGATTTCAAACCATTCTCTTTTCATTAAGGCAGGACTTTGATCAAGCAACTTTGGTAGATGTAATTCCACACATCCATGGGCTTGAAGGTAATTAAATTGTTTTTTATTATTTACAATCATTTCATAAGTGACTTCACCAACCAACCAGTCTTCCCCCTTCAATTATTTTAAAACGATAAGATTCTAATGCATAGATACACTCTTCTCCAACAAACATTGTTAAGCCATTTATATAAGAGCAACTGAGATGAGGGTGTGAGTTAAACCCTGAATGAAGTTCTTAGAACTGGAATGGACCCTTAGGTCATTAAGTATAAGCTCTCACTCAGCCCTGAAATCCCTGCCATAGCTTCCCAGCTTGAATGCACCCAAGATAAGAAGAACATCATTCATTACTCGAGGCATTCCCCCACCAACCTCCCAAACAACTTTAATGTTCAAAGACTGTTGTTTCTAATAAACTCCCCCAAGTATCCTAAAGATTTCTCCCACTTGTACATGACTCTCTCCCTGCAATGGCCTTTAGTCCAAGCTCTGCCCTCTAGGCTAAAAGAGAGGAAACCCATTACTGCCTGTCTAAGGCAATTGAGTTATTCAAATATCTGAAGATTCCTTGTCTGTCTAGGATTCTCCCCTGGTCTAACTAGCCCCCAGGCCAACTCACAGCTTGATTTGCAGATTTTCTACCAATTCATTTCTATCCCTCAGCACCAACTTGCAATCTGGGCATGTAAAAACTGTGAAACTTCCCAATGTGTTTCAGATGAGAAATGGGCCATACATGCCTCCTGTTAATTGCTAAAATAACATTTTAAATGCAAACACAATCCGTTGTATATATGATGTTGTTAAGAGATACAAAAACGAAAACTTCCCAGCTTAGAACTTCTGTAGACTGTTCATATTCATTTGTGGTCAGAAATTACTTTGAGCTAAAATGCATATATCCTGTTTAAACCCAGGACAATATCCAGTTAGGATCTCTGACCTGCATCTCCTATCTTTAGACACATGTGCCTTCAGCTCAGGTTAAAACGACTTGAACCAGGAGAGCCAGAGCTATTTTGGCAACTGAGAAAACAAAAGCAGTTTGTTTAATACCAAGCTACTTTAATCCATTTAATTTGGAGCTTTTTCAAAGAGAAAAGGTAAAATTCAGTGTGCTTCCCATTTAAAGATGGCACACAAAGAATGTTTGGTTTTTTTCACAAGTCCTTTCAGTGCTTAATCAGTGCTCTAAAATAAGGGATAGAATTGTCAGCCTATTTTTGGCAGGGCCACAGAGGCTCTATCTTAATGAGGATTTTGCAGTTCAAGGTCTGATGTGTTTCCATCCTGTACTTGTAAACACAATAACCCTTTCACTGAGAAGTGAGCTAGTGTGGAGGGCTTGAATCCCACCAGTTGTGGCCACTACTTAATTTCCAGCTGGGGAGACATCTCTGGCCCAAGAATGAAACAAGCAGGAAGCATTATACAGCTCCCTTTGATACGTTAGTGATTTTCAAATAGTGTGCTGCAGCACACTGGGGCACCATGGGAGGATCTTAGGTGTGCTGCTAAAATTTGTAAAGATGGTTAATTAAATGTATTTCCAAGATAAATTCAAAGCATAGTAAGTATATATTTTCTTCACTCTTTCTTTTGATCAACACAGTTGAAGTGTACCACAGCAGTTTAACTATAGGTTCAAGTGCGCTGTGAGATAAAAAAGATTGAAAACTACTGCAATCAGTAATAACAGGCAGAAAAGAAAGCCAGTGTTGAAAGTTAATCCAAGCAATGTTTAAATCACAGCTCTATCTTTTCCTTTTTTTTTTTAGGTTAATGTGAGGGTACAACTAGGTTTCAATGTTTGCATTTGTTAAGTAGAGTCCCTCTGGTAGTTGTGTTCCTTCCATTTTCTTCTTTGTTTGTTTCTTCTTTTATCTTTTTCTGGCTCTTTTTATTTTGTATTTTTGTGTATTTTTTATTTCTTAAACTTTTTAAAATGACAGATAACATTATATGTTGTTCGCATACAACATGATGTTTTGAAGTACACATACACTGTGAAATGGTTAAATCTAGCTAGACAACAAATGCATCCCTTCACCTAGTGATCATTTTTTATTATAAGAGTGCATAACATCCACTTCCTTTACATGTTTCAAGAATACAATATGTCATCAGTGGGCGGTGCCTGGGGCTCAAAGGAATAAGGCGCCGGCCCCATAAGCCAGAGGTGGTGAGTTCAAACCCATCCCCGGACAAAAATCGCAAAAAAAAAAAAAAAAAAAAAAAAGTCATCATTAACTATAGTCCACCTTCCTATATAATAGATCTCTTGAATTTTACCCTTCTTTGCTAACTGTGGCCAACATCTTCCCATCCTCCACTCCCCTAACCACCCCCACCCTGGCAACCACCCCTCTACATTCTACTTCCATGTGATCAACTTTTTCCAGATTCCTCATTTAAGTGCAATCCTGCAGCATTTCTATCCCCAGCTTGCTTCACTTAACATAATGTCCTCCAAGTTGTTGCAAATGGCAAGATTTCGTTCTTTTTCATGGATGAATAGTATTCCATTGTATTTATAGATCACATTTTATCTATTTATCAGTTGATGGGCGCTTAGGTTGATTTCATATCTTGGTGACTATGAATAGTGCTGCAATCAACATGAAAGTGCAAGTATCAAGCAGCTAAGGCGCCAGCCACATACACCTGAGCTGGTGGGTTTGAACCCAGCCTGGACCTGCCAAACAACAATGACAGCTGTAACCAAAAAAAAAAAATAGCCAGGCATTGTGGCGGGCGCCTGTAGTCCCAGCTACTTGGGAGGCAGAGGCAGGAGAATCGCTTGAGCCTAGGAATTGGAGGTTGCTGTGAGCTGTGATGCCATGACACTCTACCCAGGGCGACAGCTTGAGGCTCTGTCTCAAAAGAAAAAAAAAAAAAGAAAAGAAAGTGCAAGTATCTCTTTGACATGTTGATTTCATTTTCTTTGGCTATGTACCCAGCAGTCTTCTGAATCATGTTGTAGTTCTCTTTTTCACATTTTGAGAAACATTCATACTGTTTTCTGTGATGGCTGCACCAATTTGCATTCCTATCAACAGTGGAGACGGGGTGGTGCCTATGGCTCAGTGAGTAGGGTGTCAGCCCCATATACCAAGGGTGGTGAGTTCAAACTCAACCCTGGCAAAACTGCAACAACAAAAAAATAATAAAAAAATAAAGTTTAAAAAAAAAAAACAGTGAATACGGGTTCCTTTTTCTTTACATCCTTGTCAGCATTTGTTATCTTCTAACTGGGGTGAGGGGTATCTCCTTGTGATTTTTAATTCGCATTTCCCCAACAATTAGTGATGTTAAGCATTATTTCATGGGCCTATTGGCCATTTTATGTCTTCTTCTGAGAAATGTTTATTCAGGTCTTGTACCCATTTTTTAATTGTGTTAGAGTTTTTTGCTATCAAGTTCCTTATATTTTGTATTTTGAATGTTAAACTCTTCTGAGATGTATAGTTTGTGGATATTTTCTTCCATTTTGTAGGTTGTCTCTTCATCCTGTTGATTGTTTCTGTTGCTGTGCAGACACTTTCTAATTTGATGTAATTCCATTTGTCTACTTTTGCATTGTTAGCTGTGTGTTTGAGGTCTTATCCAAAAACTTCTTGCCCACACCAATATCATGAAATAGTTCCCCTACATTTTCCTACAGTAATTTATAGTTTCAGGTCTTACATTTAGTTTTTTAATCCATTTTGAGTTAATTTTGTATATGGTGAAAGATGGGTCTAATTTTATTTTGCATGTGGCAATCCAGTTTTCCCAACACCATTTATTGAAAAGACTGTCCTTTCCCCATTGTGTGCTCTTAAGCCTTTTTTAAACATCAGTTGCTTGTAAACACATGAATTTATTTCTAGACTCTCTATTCTGCTCTATTCATCTATGGATCTGTTTTTATACCAGTACCATAGTTCTGTAGTATACTCTGAAGTCAAGTAGTGTGACGTCTCTAGCTCTGTTCATTTTGCTCAAGATTGCTTTGGCTATTTTGGGTCTTTTGTGATCCCACAGTAATTTTAGGATTTTTTTCCTAAATATTATTGGCATTTTGATAGAGATTGCACTGAATCTTCAGCTGTACCATTTTCTTGAACCAACCTCAGTCTTTCTTCATCTAAAATGGGGCTTTTAATACCTACCTCCAACAGTTGTGGACATTTAGGTAAGATACTCTACATAAAATATACTAACCAGGACCAGGCACACAGTAGGTGCTCATTAGTAAAAACTAATGAGCAAATTACAACTCAGAAAATGGTTCAGTGAATGCAGAATTAGGACATGGGATATGGGAGATGTTTAAGGCTTCTTTTCTTTTGGGCTATGAAGCCTAATAAATTGCCTCTTTTTACTCTGTCTGAAGAACTGGAAACCATCAATAGGAATGGCCTGCCTTCTTTTCTGGACAACTGTAAACATATGATGGCAGTTTCCATGTTCAAACTTTCTGTCTTCAAGCTCTGTGCAGACCCTCACCCTTCTCTGGGACTTGTCATTGTAACACCACCCATCCCCCCATCAGTGATAGCTCAGGTCCCTTATTTCACAGATGATTTTTCCTTATACTCAATAGGAAGATACTGGCGCACTGGCAGTCTATTCCCTTTACCTTAGGCTGGATGGCTTCTGAAGTTTTTCTGAATACTTTTATAAATTTCAGTCCCCAAAAGTAACACATTTTCCTTGAAGTATCTTATTCTTTCATTTAGCATACCTATCTGGGGATTCCTCTAAATGTGGACTGATAGTGCCCCAAAATTCCTTCATCAGTTAAAACAACTAATAGAGACTTTTTAGTTTTATCATTCGACATAAATGCACTGAATGCCTTCATGTTCATTAGACACACTAAGGAGAGCAATTTATGGTCTAGTTCACTATCTAGAGGACATGGGTACATACATAAATAGCTATAACTCGAGGCAGAATGTAATACTCACTGTAACTGAGATGCACAAAAAAGCATAGAAGAAAAAAATTGTTTCTGATTTGGTTTCCGAATAAAGGAAGATTTCCCAGAGGGTGGACATTTGCATCTTGAAGAACAGTAGATATTTTGATGGAAGGAGTGGGCATTATAGAGGGAATGCTATGAAAATTACGGAAGCTGTTTGAAGAATAAGTAGAATATTTAAGCTTGGCTTTAATATAGCAGGACTGGGAGAACAACACCATTTGGAGATAGAACTAAACCAGAAGAGATCAGAACACGGAGGGAAAAGTGAAGACCTTGTTAACAAGTCTGAGATTTGCTGAGGAGGCATCGTGCGGTCTTTGGAAGTTTTTGAGCAAAGAATTGGCACAATTACACCTATGCTTTTAAAATAAATTATGCAATCAGCAGCTTATTGGATGATTTAAAAGAGAAGAAACTTAAACCTAGAGCCTGCCACTACTTTAATTCGAACATTCTTTTATCATATATTTCTTGAGCCCCTGTTAAGTACCAAGCAGCAGGGTCATGAATGATGTTTAATGAGACAGACGCCGTCTCAGCACGTGAGCCTATGGACAAATAAAAGTGAAAGATATTAATAATTAGGCTCTAAACAAGAGTGTGTGACAAAATGGGTTCATTTTCCCCTGTCTTCCCAGACCTGTAGCTCAGAGGAACTCAAATGGTCTCTGAGTCACATCCTACCATCTATATTTCATATATTTTTCTAACTAATAACTTCGAATCAATGATTTTTGCTATGGTTTACCCTATAAAAGCCTATATTGGTCTGTATTTCCCCTGAATTTTCTTCCCAGCATGAAATACTTGCACTTGCTCACATTTGAAAAGATATATTACATATAGAATTGAATTAGGAATTCTGATATATAAGAATACATGCTTCCAGATAAAAGCTGGATCGTTAAAACTAGGAGCAAGCTTCCAGAAGAGGTGGGAAACTATAGCCATCGGTTTGGCCACCTGGCATTGTGTTGGCCTACATGATGGAGTTCTGGTCTTATTATTTTTTAATTTGAATATCTTTGGGGAAGGTAGTGATTCTCTAGTTTCCTATCATATTATGCCCAGGCAATTCATTCATTTATATCCCATATCTGGTGGCCAGAGACACTTGAGTTTATCATCTGATTCTTGCCCAACTCTTTCTTGGTCCTCAACCCCACAGATGAGAAAACCAAAATCCAAAGAGATCCTAGACCACCTGATGTCACACAGATGACAGAGATAAGACATATAAGCCATTGCTTACTCTACTCCATCCCACCTCCTGCCAGAGAGGCTGGGCTGGACCACCTGATGGGACATTCCTGAGGGATTACCTTGCATCCTTGGCAACCACAGGAGTCGGCACATTAATCAGTCCTGCTTTGGAATGGCCAATAATTCAGACCCTGCACCAGCCACAGGTGGTTCCTCTCAGGAACAGTATTTCCTGGCATGGGTTGCCTGTTGTCACTGTTTGGTCATTTGGGACAGTGGCAGCTTTGTCCCCTTCATTAGAATTTCCTCCTATTGTGCATCTACACAAGGGAACTGACTGTGCAGTAGAATGACTAAAGAAAGATGCTAAAGTTGGAACTGAGGACAATCCAAGTTGGTGGCCACTGAATCATGAAGAGATTCTATGCTGCCTCTTGTTCTTCCATCCAGCTTGAGTGACTCAGTTGTTGAAATTTGCGGCAAGACACCTGGAAGCCATTTGTCTTTTTTATTAAGGACTCATTCACAGGGTAAAAATGTAATAATGTTCATTTACCATCACTCCATTACCCTGAGCGCCAGATTGCTGCTAATTCAAAGTGCTGCTGATTCAGTCGTCACATCACTGAGGCAACATTCTTCTGAGAAGCTATTTATGTCCCAGCACCATTTGAAAGGCCCTTCAGATCCTGTTTGAAATATTCAAGTTCCAGAGAGGAAGCCTGATGTGATGAGTAGCACACAGGATGTGGGTCCCAGGAGAACCTCATCTGAAAGACAGTCAACTAACTTAGGGGGTCAGGGCTTCCAGCTCAAATGTACATGTCTTTGATCCTCAACTTGCTTCAGGACAAATTTCCTCAGATTAGGAGAGTCATAGCCCACCTGTCTCCTGCTCACTGCAGGCAAAAAAAAGATAGAGAGACATGCAGGCAAGAAAAAGGTAGCCTAACCTCTGATAACACTTGTTTCAGACTCACCAATGGTCTGGCATCAGAACTTGGTCACTCTGTGCAACTTCTCTGTGCTTCAGTTTCTCTAATCTAATCTGAAGGCATTTGTCTCAAGCTGAAACAAGGCAAATAAATGATGGAATGGGGATTATGACCTCGTGGTATGTAATGTTGGACACTCAGCACTAAGCCAGCAGAAGGAAAATTCTGTAAGCCTGTTTATACAATGAGAAAGTCTTTGGGGCTTCTTCCCTCTCCTCTCTCAGAGGGGCAAAGGTCTCAGTTAAAAGAATGATTGTCAGGAAGAAAATAAAGCAAATGTTGTCCTTGCTTCCTCCATCCCAGGGCTCCAGGTGAAATTAGCTGATAAAATGCTTGGGGAGAACTTCGAGCTCCCAGGAGATCAATGCTATATGAATAGAAAGTATTATTATACCGCAGAATGCTAGAGAATGGCTTCCCCGGAAGTCATCATGCACCAGGCAGAGAAGAGATGAAATTATTTCCTTTCCTTTCTTCCGAACTCTGGCAAAAAGCTTCTTAGTTGTTTAAGAAGGATTTAATTCACTAGTGGACTGTCCCCATTCGAGGACTGCCGGGCTAAAGTTAGTACTGACCTGAACACGGCAACCACAAGGGGAATGGGCTGGAGTTCCTCTCGGCTGCTGCAAGCCAGTCGCCTGTGAGTTTTCACACTGTTCCTTCCCTGGAGTCTGGGAGACACAGTCTTCCACCAAGGGTTTCTCCTCTGAAATGCCTTCAAGCCAGGGCGGGCTTGGGAAAAACTCCCCTTTGGCCTTTGGCCCCACCCCTGATTTCTGCTGCTTTTCTTCAATGGGCCTATTCCTACCCTTTGCACTGGCCTTGCTGTCAATCATAACTCAGTTACATTGTGCCCCTCTTGTAAACAAAATCTATGGTAAGGCTCCAGAGAAGGAATAGATTTTTGAAGCTAGTAGGCCCACTCTTTACCCATCAAATTGCTCCATACAAGTAGTTTCTAATTCTAGCCTATGTATTGGTCCATTTCTGAAGGATATGACAGTAGTGGCCAGAGAGGAAGGACCAAGAGGGGGGAGTGAAAACTTAGCACACGTGACACCAGGATGGACTGAAAGAACGGGGTGCTCCCTTAGGGAAGGGGTAGCTCAGGGAGATCACAGGTGCTTTTAAGTATGTGAATATGTATTCCTAAAGTTGGGCATTTATAATAACAAATAGAAACTCATTTGAGCTAACACGAATAAAGTGAAACTGTTTCACAATAAAAGGACTCCCAGGGAAATTCAAAAGATGCAGACATAATGGGGTTGGGAGTCCTGGAGAAATCAGTGGAAGAGTGGATTTGGAGTGAAGATGTTGTAGGTACTAGAGTAACAGAAGCTCTAAAGCCTTTATTATAGATAAGTTATTTTGAACATGACTCATCTATAAGCCACTCATCCATTTCTTCCTGTTCCTTAACAACCAGCAAATTCTTCCCCATTGCTCCATTTAAATACCACTGAGTGAGCATCCAAGTGGCTTGGCTTACTATCTTTTTCATAAGTGGTAGGTTGCTGAATAGCTATGGATTGCCATGGATCAGGGATCTACCTGTCATCCAACTAGCGATAACAAGAGGATGAGGTTAAGTGGTGTGAAAACATTCCTCCCACCCTGGTAATCTGGGCTGTGATTTCTCCTCTAAGAAGCAATTTTTTTCCTTCAAGGAGAAGGGCACAGGAGAACAGGCAGACTGGTATGGAGATTAAAGAGCCCAGACTTTGGAGTCACGCTGCCTGGTTTGAATTCCTGCACACCGTGCCCTTGCTGGGTAAACCTTGGACGAGTCACTTGGCTTCTTTATACTTCAGTTCACTCATCTATAACATGGGGAAAATAAACAAGGCTGTTGGAAGGATGAATTAGACAACCCATATAGAGCACGTAAAATGACGTCCAGCACAGAGTAGCACCCAATAAATGCTTGCAATTATTATTCTCTCCAGTACAGTGCTTCTCCAACTTTCATGTCAATATGAATGAGTTGGGGAGCTTGTTAAAATGCAGATTCTGATTCAGTAGGTATAGGGTGACACCTGGGATGCTACATACCTATCTACCCTCCAGATGAAGTCAATGTTTCTGGTCCACAGCCACACTTTGCAAAGCCAGACTATAGTACGTGGGACATGAGAAAGAGGGAATCAACCGTCTCTAGGGAAAAGAACTAGACAAAAAGGATGAAAGTTATAAAAATAAAAAGTAAACCAGCTCAAAGAAAGAACTTCTGTTGAAATGGTCTTCAAATGGAAATAGGAGGTCTGATAATTAAGTTTGCAAACTCATCCTAGAAAAAGTGCTACATACCTCATGGCTGAATATCACTATGGTCACCTTCAAAGTACTCCCTTTGGGAAGCTGTGCACCAGTGCCAACACCTAGTATAACCTTCAAACCAATTTTGAAACTCTTTTTCTGGAATGGCCTTCAGAGCTGTTGTCATACCACCCTTGATATCCTGAATGTCATCAAAATGTCTTCCTTTCATTATTTCTCTTATCTTCATGTCAAGAAAAATGTCACTGGGGCCAGATCAGGTAAGTAGGGAGGGTGAGTAGGGAGGGTGTTCCAATACAACTAATTGTTTATTGGCTAAAAAACTCCCTCAAAGACAGTGCCTTGTAAGCTGGTGCTTTGTCATGATGCAAGACCCATGAGTTGTTGGCCAAGATTTTCAGTTAAGATTTTCCTGTCTCTCTATTAATGTTTACATGGTCTGCTATGCTTCTTACAGTCAGCTGATGATTTTTATGTACAATTCAATGAATTTTTGCAGTATTTTTGTTAGTTTTGCTTATTATTGGTTGCCCTGACCTCTCTTCACGAGTGACACTTTCTCTCCCCTCAGTAAAACATTTAATTCATTTATACACTGACATTTTCTTTATGGCACTATCCCCCATGAACTAACATGTCTCTAATTTCACTTCCACTCTTGCCAAGTTAAACAAGAAATTTAATGTTTGTTCATTGCTCTAATTCAAGCACTGACATTCTGGCAATGACACACAAAAACATGCAACAATAACAAACACCACTCAGCAAGACACCTGCACACGTTGACATGAACAAAACTGTGAGACACTGATAAACCAAGGTTATGAAACCTAATCAAGTTGCTTGTACAGTGCTGCCAACATACGAGCACAATGGCAAGTTCAAGAACTCAATTGTCAAACTGTCATGAATAGGGCTACTTCATCAGAGAGTGTGTCTCCTCTCTGAATAAGAGGCCAACTTCTCTATCAGGCACAGGAGGCAAGTGCATGAGGGCTCATGATTCTTGTAGAAGTCACAAAATTTTTTTCAAAATCAGAAGAACAACAAATATAATACTGATGAATATATAATAATAAATCAAGCCTGGATTACAGTTGATTTTATACCTCTCCAGTCATAAAATACAATTTTAAATATTGTTATGGTACAAAGGACTTAAAAGCAAAAGTGTCTGGGGCCCTAGAAAGTCACAATGTGGCTCTGACTGGATGTGATCACAAGGATTCAAGCGTGGGATGAAGGATGGAGATGGAGGACCCCGAGTAATTTTCAGAGTCAATGTTTCTTTAAGATTCCATGACCATGCTCTGCTGTCTAGATCTGCTTGCTATAAACTCACACCTGCAAGCATTTCCTATTTGTCTCACATCCTCAGACATGGACTAACATTGCTTCCCATTGCCAATGAATTAGTGATTTGAAAACCACCTCTGGAGTTTATAATCTACCTTTGCATTCTCCCTATTTGCTTCTAAAAATTAAAAAGGAATCATGATTTTTATTCTTATGAAATACAATTAATTCCAGACATTACAAACTTTAATATATATACCTCCTTATTGAAGGGGGTAGGGTTTTTGTAATTGTTTTCTTTTTATATTCAAAGTGAGAAAGGAGGCCAAGAAAAGATTAAATGAGAGCTGTGCTTTGAAACTCAGTGGGAGAGGAAAAAATACCTAAGTCAAGGCTATTCTGATAATGAGGAGGATTATGGCTGTGGGTGTAAAGTGTATATTCAGCACGCATATATTACCAAGCAGTGATTCTCACTTGGTATGTACTGGAATTACTTGTGTAGCATCAAATTAATGCCTGGACCTCAACCCCAAACCTTCTCCCTCAGAATACCCAGAGGACAGAGCCCTATACCTATGTTTTGAAAAAGCTCCCTTTAGAAATTTACCATTATGAAGGCTTAAAGCCACTGTGTCACAGCATGAAGAAGGATTTTGCAGAAGTCTACAAGGGAGAAAGTTCCAAGGAGGGAATAGTTTGGTGTTGGAGGCTGCACAGAGATGGAGCAATAAGGATATAGGGAAAGGCCTTTCAAATTTAGGGGAACGCTGGTGACTTTGATGAGAATAGTGACCCTGCGCCATGCAGGCAAAAACCGTATTACAAAAAGTTGCTTCCTTTTATGCAGTTAGATATTTGAGAGATCATAAAATGGAGACATCAATGGAAGACAAGTAAAAAGTTTTTTTAATGGTTATTTTAATCTGGGGTCATCAAATTCCTCTCCCCCTCGCTGCTCCCTGACAACCCACCAAGGGACCCATGGATAGAAGTCTATGAATCTATGAGCCTGGATGGGAAAAATACATCTTGATTTTCACTCATCTTTAACTAAAATTGTGCCTTTCCTTCAATCATGACAGTAGGTTTCACACTTCAGTAGTAGCAACAGTACTTGTGAGTTTTGTCACCTATAATAATCACAGCTATTTTAATATCATATTGTAGTTTATGTAATATTCCAAAGTATTATTTACAATCTTCACTATTTTGAAACTATGGGAGTTATTAGAACCAGGTCAAGATCTGTTTATTTAGGTGGCTCCCATGGATCAGTGGGTAGGGCACCAGCCACATACAACAAGGCTGGCAGGTTCGAGCCCAGCCCGGGCCTGCTAAAACAACAATGACAACTACAACAAAAAAATAGGTGGGCATTGTGGCAGGTGCCTGTAGTCCCAGCTACTTGGGAAGCTGAGGTAAAAGAATCGCTTAAGCCCAGGAGTTTGAGGTTGCTGTGAACTGTGATGCCATGGCACTCTACCCAGAGTGGCAGCTTGAGACTCTGTCTCAAAAAAAAAAAAAAAAAAACTGGTTATTTAATGAATAGAAGTCACACACACAACTTTTTTTAAATACCTCTGTGCCAAGTTGGATGCCTAACTTAGCCAACAGAAATGCCCTTCTGGAACTTTCTATGCTGAGCCCTCAGATATGAACAGACATCTATTCCTACCATACCCAAACAATAATGTTGTATTTGATCTCCTGCTAACTCTTCTTCATTTCTTGAAAGTGAGGGCTAAGAAGCAGAGTAGCAAGAGAAGAGACATTAAAAGGTGTTTTAAAAAAAAAAAAGACAGTAGAAGTACAGGTTGGGCAGGAAGTATAGAACAAAGAACTATGAAACCAGGAGGAAAAGAAATCAGGATACTCAATGATCTGCAAGAGGGAACAAAAGAAGCCCTCCCCTCCTTAGTCCAACGCTGCTCTATCTCCTTGTGACTGTCTCTTTCATTTAGAATAAGGGCACTGGACACTAAAGCAGGAAGACACCAAAGGCCAGGCCACAGGTCAAAGCTGCTCTGGGCAGATCTTTCACAAGGTCCCAGCGAAGCAAGAAAATTAATGACAAGGTACGAAATACGTTACAAAACTAGTACATCCAATTTCAGAGAAGTTTCTTTTCTTTTTTGAGATTACTGCTTTCCTATTTTTTGTATTAAAATGTCCTTTCTTCTATGAAACAGTACTGATGTTAGATAACACTTTGTATTTGTATTTTAATATCCTTACTTGGTAGTAGGAAGTATTATAAGCCTTGTGTTTCTCCCTCAACTTTAAAAATTATTCTTATTGCTCAGTGAAATCCAGAAAGCAGAGAAGCACTACGTATGCACTTCTTTTTATTTGCTCCTCTCCTTTTTGAGATGAATTCCCAACAAGGCACTGTGACTTCCACCCCAACATGTGGAAGCACAACCTTAAGAATTTGGTTTGACCCCCGGCTCTGCCACTTTCCACCTATGTGGACTTCAGCAAGGCACTTAAGCTCCCAAGTCTCAGTTTCCTTATCCGTAACAGATGAATAATTTTTACCTCAGGAGACAAGTAGTTGAAGGATTATGTGAGATAGTGCATATAAAAGCACACTGCATACTGCTAAAGTCATTATCATTACTATTATCATTACCCTTGTTTTATTATTATAACTCATGTCACATGGGTAATGGCAGCACTCGGTCTAGTCTTTGGGCTTTGACATGGGGCTGACTCCCTGTCCAGTGATCTTGAAACTACCATCAGTGAATCCACCCTGGGTTGTGTTTTTCATTTAGCTAGAGAAACATTAACCACTTATTTAATATTCCTGCCAAAATTGCATAATCTTACTCTAATTATAAGGAAACATTGGACAAAACCCAATTTGAATGATATTATTAAAAATAACTGGCCTAAATACTTCAAAAATGTCAAGGTTATGAAAATCAAAGACATTCCAGAAAAATCTTTCAGGTGTATGATTCTGGACTGGATCCTGGGTGGACAAAAAAAATAAAAAAGCATTACTATTTAAAAAATTATGGAAAAAATTGGAAAATGTGAGTAAGGTTTATACATTAAGTCATAGTAGGCTCAGTGCCTGTGGCTCAAGTGCCTAAGGCGCCAGCCACATACACCTAAGGTGGCAGGTTCAAATCCAGCCTAGGCCTGCCAAACAACAATGATGGCTGCAACCAAAAACTAGCCGGGCATTGTGGTGGGCGCCTGTGGTCCCAGCTACTTGGGAGGCAGAGGCAGGAGACTCCCTTGAGCCCAGGAGATGGAGGTTGCTGTGAGCTGTGATGCCACGGCACTCTACCCAGGGCAACAGCTTGATGCTCTGTCTCAAAAAAAAAAAAAAAATAAGTCATAGTGTATCAATGTTATGTATTCTGAGCAAATATTCTTAGAAAATATACATTGAGGCCAATCATGGTGGCTCACATCTGTAATCCCAGAACTTTGAAAGGCTGACATGAGAGGATCACTTCAGGTCAGGTGTTTCAGACCAGCCTAAGAAACACCGAGATGCCTGTGTAGTCTTGGGAGGCTGTGTGTGCCACTTGGGAGCCTTAGCTAGAAGGATGACTTGAACCCAGGAGTTTGAGGCTGAAGTGAGCTATGAATGTCTCCATTGCACTCCAGCTCGGGCAACAGAGTGAAACTTTGTCTCAAAACAAAAGGAAATAAGAAGAAAACATATACTTAAGTATTTAGAAACAAAGAAGCATAATTTCTGAAACTTTTCGAATGTTCAGAAAAATAATATATATATATATATATACCTATACATAAATACATAGAGAGAGAAAATGATAAAGCACTTTTGGCAGTATTAGAAGTACCCATTACATGTAAGGCACTATGTATGATAATAACACCTGATATTACATAAGAATTTACAGTTGATAACATCTTTTCACATGACTGCTCATTTGATTTGAATCTCACTGAATTTTCAGTGAAGTACAGGGAAACTAGATCTTATGGGAGAATGGAAGGTAAGGGTCTAGAATTTCAACAGGAAGGCAAAAAGTCATTTTAAAAAATTATTTTAAATTACCCTCCTACCATGTTCTTCGTTTACCATAGTATAAACAAACACAAAAGGGTTTGGCCTCATGTCGGAGGCCAAGTTGTGACTCTTTAACTGCTCTACACACTTATTCAGAGTCTACAGACTCAGGCAGGAGGCTCACGTGAGAGGTGCCTAGAAGCTAAGATCAGCTGAGGAAATAAAAGATCTGTGTCTCATCTCACGTTGCCTCCACGTCTGATGCTCAGTCCCTGAGTGGAATGTTCATCAGAATTGCCCCACATTCAAATCTCACTCTTTTCTCTCCCTCAGTGAATTTGTTAGGCTTTGCTGAATGTATGTCGTCGAATTAGAGACAGTTCAACGTTCGGTAATGAGACTTTGGTGGGGCGGGGCCCAGGATTTGGTTGATTGCGCCTCAGCACACATTCTCATCTATTTCCAGGGTGCCTTCCAGGGCTGCAGAGGCCAGAAGCAAAAAGTTACATTTTCATGAATCTAGTTAGGGGGCTGGATAAGACTTAGGTTCTGTCAATTAGATGCACTCATCAGAGATTTAAAAGGTGGAAGTGGGGCAGAAGCTGTCTTCCTGCTGCCTTTGCTGTTTTCTGTGAGCGGGGAAGATTTTTGGGGTGTCAGCATCCACTCTCAGTCTTCATGGGTGTTGAGAGGTGGTTGGGTAAGGAGATCACCAGCATCCACATTTCACCACCCAGACAAATTAGGGGGAGGAGCAGCAGTACAGCCTCTTAATGCTGTCTTTCTGAGCTCTGGATCATAGCTGGGCCTGTGTTTTTAAAGTTAATGGTTCCAGCCTTTTACTGTCCTTCCTAATTGGGGCACAAGTGATCATTTCCCTTGTAGGTCAGTTCTGCAGTATTCTAGGAGCCATTCTTAGCTTCCAACAATTTTCTATGCTTTAATTTCCCATATTAATCTCCCTTCCATTTAAAATATTTGCAGTTTCCACTTCCTAGACTAAGCACTGGCTGATTTTTCTCTATTTTCTAGGTACAGAGAGTAGTCAGAGTACAGGAAGTTAAAGTGGTTCGGTGCTTAAAGTTCATACCAATCAGATACAGTATCTTGCATATGAATGCACCTTGGCTATAAACATGAAGCTGACTTGGTGCCTCTAGATTTATTTATTTCGATTATGTAGTCCTGAGACAGAAATGGCACTTTTATACAACCTACATAAGGGGGCCTAACATTGACCAGGTTCAACAAATAATAACTATTCAAAATATTATTCCACAGCTTCTCTTCAGGAAATTAAAGCAAACTTCCCTTCATTTTCTGTTCATTTTTAACTTCCTAAGGCAAAAAAAGAGAGGAGAATGCTCCAGACAGAAATGAATGGGAGTGACGTTAACTCTCCAGATTCAATAAGGATGAGCAGAAGTTCAGAAAATACTCGGCAGGAAATTTAACCAGGAGCAGGGGCTCAAAACTAATACGCTCATAAACAAATATGTTCTCTATCTTACTTTTGAAAAGATGAAAGGAGAAAAGAAACGTAGGGAATGGACAGAGGTAAACATTTATCCAACATTTGCTGTATGTGAGGCTTTTGCTCAATTTCTGCCACAAATGTAAGAGGCACATACTATTATTATCACCATTTCCTGGGTGAGGGAACCACTCAGGGTCACATAGCTGTTAAATAACCTGTCCCAGGTGGAGGAACACATATCCCAACCCCGCCCCCTTATTTACTGCTGAAGACTTCCTTGAACCACTTGCAAAATAATGCAGCTCTCCACAAGGTGAATGATTGCCCGTATTTCCCCCACTCCCATAAATAGTGTTTTCTAAGCTGAAATAGACAACCATTGATTAAACCCAGCAGCCCTCATTAATCAGTTTCTTGAGTGAAAAATAAAACAGCAGGTTTCAGAATCTTTATTCTTAGCTCACTTACTAGCAGAAAGGAGAGGGATGGAGAGAAGAGGGAAATTAGCATCTAGGCCCACGATGATGGATTCAAATGCACCCTTCTGCTTCCCTAGGAAGCTACCCCTGGCTCCCACCCCACACAGCCCTTCCCAGTTCCCTGAAGCCAGAACTCTCAAACCTGCAGAACCCCAGCAGGATTTCCCTTCCCTGTAACCATTCATTTCTCCACAGTGACTGAGGGCCACAGAATTTTGTTTCCCTTATATTCATGAGTTCTCCCTCAACAACAACTGGCTAAATTTCTCAGGTTAGGATGATGAATGGTTCCGCAATGCAAGCCCTCTCAACACTTCGCTCGCCCCTCTGCCCGGCTGCTCCTGCTGCCCTTAAGTAGAGTGCCAAGTGACACTCCTCCCTGCTCTACACAAATGCCCAGTGACTCATTCATAACTGACACCCAAGCCCTTCCTAGTGACTACTACAAAGAGGATTGTGGAACCTCTAGGTCCTAGAGGCTCCTAGAGTCTAGGAGAGCTAACCTTTCCCCACTTTTTTTTTCTGCTGATGAATTGTGGAGAGCAGTAAGGATCACAGTAAGATATCCATCATCTTGTGGGGGTTACAAGCCACTGGTGTGGCAGTCTCAGCCAATATAACTTTAATCATGGTCTGTGGATCTCGGCGCTCAGGAATATTGCCTTGGTGAATCATTCTATTCCTTCTTTAAGCTAAATGCCCAAGGAAGGCTTTCTGATTCTCACCATCTAAACCCCAGGGAGGAGGGTAGGAGAAATGCAGTCAGCACTGACTTCATTTGCAAAGGTACCTGGAAGCACTTTGATTTTAAAATTCCCTGGGCCTTGAAAGAAGACAAGTTAAGCTAGAGTCTGAAGACATTAAAGTAGCTGAAAACGTGAGCAAAATCTGTGCTAAACAAATATTCCATGTTGCTGAATTCCACTGATGTTTGCCAATAATGTTCATCAAACATTTCCACATTTTCTAAGATGACCTTTGAATTACCAATCAGGCTGGTCATATTTTATAATTACCAGTAATGTAAATTTGTGAATTGTCCTAAAAATTTCACCATTTTAAGCACTGCAAAATTAAAACTCAGCTAACTTAAACACGATTCCATGGTAATTATAGCTTTTGATTACATAAATAGATGGCTTAGAAATGGTGGACTGCTGTCCCCTGAGTGGGACAAGACAAGACAACCCTATTTTATTTGCATTTGGCAAGTGCTTAAAATAGTGGCTTCCAAATAGTCTGCATATGCACTCAGCCAATAAAAAATGTTAAGCATGTTCCCTGTGTGCTAGGCTATTGTGACAGAAAGAGACCAAAACACATATAATGAGTGAAATACACAGAAGTTTATTTTTTGCTCATGTGATAGCGTGAGGTGGATGTCCCTGGTAAATGTGAAGTTCCCTCCCAGCAAGGTTTCAGGGACGAAGGTTCCTTCCGTCTCAGGCCTCCAACATCCCTAGGGCCTAGCCAGCTTCTGCATCTAAGCCAGGAGATGGGAAAAGAGGGCAAAGGACACATGCTTGCTTCTCAAAAGTTTTTGTCCAGAACTGACTTCCACTCACCTCCTGTTGGAGAGAACTGATCACACCCACATGCAAGGCAACTGGGAAAAGGTGCCTCTGACCAGGCAACAGCATATCAGCACCTCAAAAATAGTATGTTCTAGAAGGAAGGACAGATTTTGGTGAATAGCTAGCTGTTGGCCACCCTCTCAGTTTACTCATATCTTTATTCCGTTGTTCTTATTTATTTATAAATAGTATACATGGGAAAAAATGAGAGTTTCAGGGGGCAGAGCAAAACGGTGGACCAGAAGGATTGTTCAGCTGAGCTTTCCTAGAATGACTGGGGGGGAAAGAGAGAACTCAGCTATACCTGGTGCAGGGACCTTACCCAGAGTCATAGCTCAGAGAGCACAGTGAGGAGGTGGTGAGCTGGACACGGCATATGATCCAGAACAGTGGAAATCTTCTGAATTAGGCAAGTGATTGCTACTGGCTGAGATAGACTGGCCCCCATGGAGGTCTGAGATGGGAGGAAGCCTTTCCGGAGTTTTCAGTTGTTGAAGGAAGCTGAGGTTTCGGTAGAAAGCTTGGAAGAGTGGGTGGACTAGAATAGTACACAGCAACCAGATTTGAATGCCAGTTAGGTTACTCTGGAGTTGGAGTGGATTTGCCATAGGTTTGGTGGCTGGTGAGGCAGCCATACTGAGAAGGACTCAGGGCCAGGTGGATGCCGTTGTGGGAAGGTCGTGAGAAGGTCTTAGCAGGGGCCTAAATCACGGCCACTGTGTGACCTGCCCCTGAAGGATTCTTGTGAGCATTAAAATCCCAGGCCAGCAGGGTATGGCACACCTCTTAGGGGCAGGACACAGTATAAAAAGGACTTTATCTAACAAAGGCAATCAGTGTAACCTAATTTTTTGTACCCTCAATGAATCCCAAACAATAAAAAAAGAGTTTTAAACCAAAAAAAAGTATACATATTTGTGAATGAGTGTATATATATCTACATATGTAAATAAAACTGTACTACTCTGTGTATTGTAAGGCATATACAAAAATCTAAGCTTAGAATGATGAAAAGAGAAACAAGTTTAAATAGAAGTTTTAAAAAATGTTTTTCCTATAGCTGATTGGAACATCTGTGCCTCCCCTGGTCAGGATTCGTCCCCTATATTCACCACTCAAGGCCCTACAAGGTCCTGGAAGTTAGAAAGGTTTCTTCTAGAGAAGAATTTTAAGAAATTAAGGATATCACCCTCTCTTGGCCTCTTCCCTCTTTATAAATGGCACCCATGATCCACAAAGGTGTTCAAGCTCCAAGGAATTGAAAATCATCTTCAATTTGCCAAGTCCCCAGCCAGGTCTATTTGCCCTCCCAGCCAGATCCAGAATCCCTGCTCATCTCTCCACCCGCATGACTCCTGCTCTACCTCAAACATCATCATCTCATATCTGGGCCACTGTTGAAGAGTCTTTTGTCCTTACAATCTCTTCTTCATGGGCCATTGGGATCTTGAAAACACATAAAGAAAATCAGGTTATGGACTACAAATTCTCCAACAGGTTAACACTTACATAAAATCAAACTTCCTTGCAAGGCACAGTAAGCATTCAACAAATATTTGTTGATTATTGTTAAACATATGTATACATAGTAAAAAATAAAAGTCTAACATATATATGTACCAAACTGATGTTTCCTTTATTGTGCTATTAAGTTGATCAATGGCATCTTTCATATTTATAAAGAAGCAGAGGCACAGGGGTGTGCACCTGTAGCCCCAACTACCCTGGAGGCTGAAGCAGGAAGATCGCTTGAGCCCAGGAGCTCATAGTTACAGGGAGCTATGATGATGCCATTGCACTCCAGTGTGGGTGAAAAGTGAGACCTCGTCTCAAAGAAAGAAGAAAGGAGAGAAGAGGAGAGGAGAAGAAGAAGAAATGAAGGCTAGGTTTCCAGGTAAACTCTACTGTAAAGGCAAATTATTATTGTTTTTGTTACACTTTTCCTCTTCCAGTTCAAGGAGATTTTTGCTTACTTGCCTTGCAAAGTTTGTAACAAGAAAGAGAACAGAAAATATACGTTTTAGTTTACAGCTTTCTTTCCTTTTCTAAAGAGCAAAACCCACTGAGAAGAATAGGGTTTGATGAAGAGGAAAGTGCCTCAGAAAGAAAGTGGGGAAAGGATTTCCCTTTGAGAAAAAAACAAATGCCCAAGGTTAGTGGAAAGAGAGACCTAAGGTACCTTGGAGGAAAAGGCCACACAAGGCCTCAGAAAAGCTGCAGAACTGGGTTTGGGCCCAGGGCAGCCTCCTCACAAAGTTTCAGAGTTCCAAGGGCCAAAAGGATCTTATGAGGGAAAGCAGCAGTTCCAGAAAAGCCAGCATAGACAATTGTCCAGCACGTTGGCCCTGCATGAGACCCCAGATCTTGGCACAAGTTCACAGGGCATGTGGGAGATTAGCCCAGAATAACAGAGGCCAGACTTCCTGCCAGCCCTAAAGACTGAGTGTCCAGAGCCAAATTAAGCTGATTTATAGAAACAAAGGAAATGTTTTATTTCTTGAATACCTTCATTTGTGTCCTAAGATTTATGCACCACCATTCTCTTGCACAAAAATGTTCAAAGGATTTATCACTTCTATAAATAAGTACTGATTCAATGTCATTCCTATAATAATGTCACTCTTACTCACATGCTCTCCAGTATGATTTCCTGGGGCAGAGTGGAGAGAAAGGGGTGGAATGATGACAGTTCTGGGATTGTCCCAAAGAATGCATCTCATGCGAGCATATCAGCTGGCTTATGTTTCAGTGGGCAAAGAGCTAAGCTGGTTCTCTACACCTGTTTTATTTGGATTTGATTATGGTTTTTTGTTCGTATCTGTGACAGGGCCTACTTTAGAACCTTGTGCATAAGGAGACAGGTTCTGGACCACGGCTGGTCTGGGATGGAAACCAAGCTCTGCCCGCTCTTTCAGCCGTGTGATATGGCGCAGGTTTCCTAATTTCTCTGTATCCTTCTGGAGGGGTGAAGAGATAATGTTATCTTTACCTCATGGGGTTATTGTGAGGATTAACTGTGGTAAGTTTAAGGTGCTTAACACAGTAGCTGTCACATAGTAAGCTCTCTATTAAATGGTAAATGTTATTACTGGATGTGATTATAGCTGGCACTTGGAAAATGCTGGAAGGAAGGAAGGAAAGAGGGAAGTTACCTTCTAGTCCACTGAGAGAAAAATGCAAGAAATATAAAACTAGCCAGGTGATTCTTCATTTAGGCACTATTCTAGGGACTGAATTCTGCCATACTTTCTTTGTGCTGCTAATACATATACATTCTGGGACTTTTCACATACTCTGGAACACTAGGAATGTACCACACGAAACCTTGCATAGCCTTGGTGACCTATAATTGACATTGGCAAGAACTTTGGCCATGATCAGGAATATGCTTTGTGGTCATGCCAAAGAATTTTCTTCTGGAAATGCTGTCTTCTGTGGGAATCAATCTTGCAATTTTGGCCTCAAGCAGCATTGGAATAAATTAATTCCAGGAATCATGGGAAATCAAGAAGTTTATAGTCTTCCTTCTGGGGAGATAATTAAAATAACCCAAGCCAACAACTCAACAGGATGACCAGTCAGACAGCAGCCATTTGAAAACACTCCAATTTCAATAAATGGTGTTGATAAATCACTTTCCAGATAATTGCTAGACAAACTTTTATGATGAAAGGAAAATGATCAATCATTGTATGTACAATCAATGCCTCTATGTTTTCCTCCCATTGAAATTCAAAATAAAAATAACAAACATGCCATATTTTTTTCACATCCTTGGGGTTTTTCCCATATTGTTCCCTCAGCCTAGAATGTCCACCACTCCTCCTACCCCACCCATGCCCTGAACCCCAACAAGTCATAGTAGAATAGAGCTCCATATTTCCCAGACTGAGTGACATTGGGCAAGTTATTTAACTTCTCTGTGACTCAGGTTTACTCTAGGCATAATGATTGCACCAACTTCATGGAGTTTTTGAAAAACTAAATAGGTGGATATTTGGAAAATGTATAGAATAGGACAGTTCCTGGTCAATAGTAAGCATTATGCAATTGGTGTCATTATTGTCCTTCAAATCCTAGCACCAGCTTCACAGAAATCTTCAAAGAACCTTGTGAAGGTTCTTTCATTCCCCTGGGCAGAGTTACACACCTCATCCTCTATGCTTGCCCTTGACATTACTGTTGTCTATGTCGCATTCAATTACAACTGTCAGTGTGTACATCTGCCTTACCACTGTGCAAAAGTATGAGGAATATAAAATCTGTCATTTCACTGTTAGAGTCTTAAAAAGAGGGCTGTGAACATGGCAGATGCACAGCAAATATTTGGTTAATGTATGCATGCATTAATTAAGTGCTATTTGAGCTTTTTAAGCTTCCCAGGCAGTCAGTATTTTCCCCTTCTTCTACAAAACGGTTGAGTGGTGGCTGTTACTATGGCTGCGTCCCAAACCAAATGAGATAAGGTTCTAAGCTGTCTCAACGCCTGTATCGTGATCACTTACATCACAAAAATTCATTGTTAGAGCTATGAACAGAGTTGGGTAAACGTCATCGCTGGGATGGCCGGGTGTCTTGACCAGCATATGTCACCTGTGTAGAGGAACCTTAAAGCTTCCTCAGGCAGCTCTCAAGCACTGCATCCTTCCAGCATTGCTGGGACATGGGACATGTCACAGCTCCCAGGAAAGATTTGTAAGTGGTTAGTCAGAGTCAATCTGCAAAAGAGAGGGGCCTTGGCAGGAATGTGATCCAAGGAGACACTGAAAATAGCAAGTCCACTGAAGGCCAAGGGAAGTTCCCCTCGTGAAAGTGAGAAAAGGATGATGAAATAAGACACTTCCTGGCAGTAAAAAGAAAACAACATCCTGCCTGTACTGGAATGTGAGAGGAGAGCCAGGGAAGGCTCCGCCCACCTGGGGAAGGCACTGTGGGTCAACAGGGGAGGCACCAGACTTAGAAATCAAAGAACCAAATCTCAATTCTTCCATGTGATGAACTTACTTTCTTCTCTTTAGAATGGAGAATCAAATGACCTAAACTATAAAAGTGCTGTATAAATGTAAGTAATGATCTTATAGAGCTGGAAAAAGCCCTACACACAGGATTCATGGAAAGGGCTCCCACCCTGAACACAGGCCTCTGCTGCTTCTCCACTTGGCCCGATAGAGATGTCTCTGGGTCCTTTTCATTTAAATTAGTAGTTTCTTAAGAAGTCAGGTGGCACAACAAGCTTAAAGATTTGCGTGAGATAGAACTTTTTATTAATAGAAGTCTGCTTTGGGAGAACACTATTGCTTTGAAACACACAAAACTATACAATGGATGTTAAGGGACAGGGAATTTAAATCACACAAATTATTATCATTGGAGACAAAGAAATATTCAGGAATGCTGCCTAGCCCAGCAAAATGTTTTCTATAAAATGGTTTCTTCAAAGAGAAGTGCACATGCCCCCATTTTAGCTAAGGTTTGACTTCCCCCAAACCTAGGCATCCAAGGATTGTCTATAAGTTCTTTGGGCATAGGAAAGGAAGTCAAATTCTGACCTGCTGCATTTTATTTTCTCCAGGCACACCAGAAGAGGAGAAGCTAGATTAAATAGAAAATTAGTAACTACAAGGGGCTGAAACATGTTTAAGACCTTAAATTAGTCAAAACCTAAGAAATGGAAGACACCACATCACAGGATGAGAAAGCAGAATAGTATTGTATTGACATGTTTCCGAGAAAGGCCCCTTTCGAAACAGTTCTAAATATAGTTCTTTGAAGAGAAAACGACTATTTTGTTTTTACTTTAGATGTGGAAAATCCCCTGGACTGAAAATTCCAAAATCCTCTCTACAGATTTTCTGATTTTTTTCACTAATCCCACCCACATGGTTTCCAGGCAGAGCCTAATTTGATCTGGCCCCCATATTTACCAAGATCTCCAGTTCAAGCCTTCCACATAATCTCACAATGAAGTTTTACTTTCTGTTCATATATTCTTTTTTTTTTTTT
>NW_003852411.1:11040478-11045564 GCF_000181295.1 Otolemur garnettii | reverse complement strand
CCACCACACCTGGCTATTTTTTGGTTGCAGCCATCATTGTTGTTTGGTGGGTCCAGGCTGGATTTGAACCCGCCACCTTAGGTGTATGTGACTGGTGCCTTAGCCACTTGAGCCACAGGTACTAAGCCTGTTCATATATTCTTTATGTAATGGTATCAATTTGGTTAACATTTTAAATATACCACAATTTTTGAAACTTTGTTTCAGAACATTTGCATATTTTTTCAGTATTCCAGACATCTTAAAAATGGATCCATGACCTAGGCTTTCCACCCCCCTTAGGTAGGCTCTGCTACTAAAACTTCATGTTGTATAAGCCTTAAAGAGTGTGTATCCTTCCCAAATAACTCCCACATGGATGTGAGTTTAAGGAAAGAAGATATACATTTTGGTAATAGGAATTATTTATAATTCAAAAGAGAATGGAATAATTTTTCTGACAACTAGTTCCATGATCTCTTTGGCTCTAACTGACCCCTACCACCTGGGTCTGAAATATTCCTTATAGAATTACTCCCTTTGCATTTTCCCACTCTAAAAGAACTCACTGGATGACAGTCTAAATTATGACTATCCAAACTTTCAAAGCAAATTCAATTAGAGAACAGTAGAAACTTAATATGTGTTTTATTACAAAAGAAACCATGTAGCTTAGCTCTCAACCTTCCTGAGACTAAGTCAGGAAGATTGCTTGAGGCCCAGAATTCAAGATCAGAATGAATAACATAATGAGATCTGGTCTCTAATTTTTTTTTAATTAGCTGAGAATGGGGGTGGGCACCTGTAGTCCTGGCTACTTGAGAGGCTGAGAGGTAAAGATCGCTTAAGCCCAGGAGTTCAATGCTGCACTGAGCTATGACCACACTACCATACTCCAGCCTGGGTGACAGAGTGAGACCCCCATCTCTAAAACAAACAAAACAAAAACATGTAGCTTGGAAATTTCACAAAAGCCTAAAGAAGTGGAAATCACATATCACCTCACCTCTCAGATACGTCTCTGTAAATAAAACATGTTTTTCTGCATGAAACAAGTGTAACCAAAAGGGAATCACACCCTACACATTTTAGAACTTGCTTTTTTCATTTACCCATGTATTGTGAACATTTCCCACCCTATTAAATATTTTTCTACAGAACCATTGTGGTGACCATACACTCCATTTTATACATATGTGTTTTTCATCAGTCCTTTATTTGGGGGCATTCACATTTTCTCCAGTTTATTTTAACTCTGTGATAATTATCCTTGTAGAAAAGTTATTCTTGCAATTAGCCAGAATTATTATGTCCTTAGGACAAATTCCCAGAAGTGAAACTGATAGGCTGAAGAGGACGTATGTTGCCAAGATTTTAGGTACACATTGCCAGATCACCTTGCAAAAGGTGTATCAGTCCCAACAGCAGCACATGAGAGCATCTGTTTACTATTTGCTTTGAAAAATTTCATATAGAGATAAACAAAGTGATTATCTAATATGCAAAAGCATTCTTCACTTAAGAAAAGGACTTATAACAAGGCTCCTTTAAACAGTGAGCTCTCCTAGTACATTTGAAACATTATTCAATTTGAAATACAATTTCAAGTTTCTGTGGAAGTTTTCCTTCACACAGCTAGCAGGGAAAATGAGGTATTTCTCTATCTGACTTTTTTAGTAGCAAAAACTGCATCTCAATGGGCTCCGTCTCTTTCCCTCCTCATCCAGACTGAGAAGAGACACCACAGTGCAGCACCATTATTCTGCTCTTAATCCATCTTCTATTTCATATTCCATTTCCCGTCATGCACTAGATAAACACGGCAGCACTGACATGATGAGAAGCCTTCCCTGAAGACTGCAGCCCACACTCATCCATCCCTTCACTGAACTCCTATTATACTTATTGTCTGTACCACACAATTAGCACTTTATTATATACTGTCTTGTTCTCTAATTGTCTGTACCACACAATTTAGCACTTTATTACATTCTGTCAGATTCTGTAATTGTGTCATGTATTTTTGTCGTATCTTTCCAACTAGATTACAAGCACCAGGGTGGCAGAGACCCTGTTTGGCCCTGCTCTGCCATTCCCCACGGCACCAAACACCCAGTCAGGCACAGCGAAGCAAATCTCCAACAGATGCGGGTGGGTTTCTTGGGGGGTGGTGGGTGAGTGGGTGGGGAAATTGGTTGATTGGCTTCCTTTCTGATGGATTTTAAGTAGGCTGAGTTATCTGGAACCTAGAGTTGGAAATAGATAAGGTGCTGGGTAAGGGGAGACGTGGGCAGCAGGGTCATCCCAGCCTTTAATCAACCTACCTTGTTGCCTAGCAAGTAATTTAGTTTCTCTCTACCAGAGTTTTTCTTTATATAATTAGGCGTCACCTAACAACAGGGGTATATTCTAAGAAGTGCTTTGTGCCTAATGCTCCTAGCTTACAAACCTGGATAGTATGTTACTGTACTAAGTACTACAGGCAATAATAACATCATGGTACATATTTGTGTATCAAAACTTATAAAAAGTACAGTAAAAATACAGCATAAAGGATTAAAAATAGTACACCTGTATGCGGCACTTACCATGAATGGAGCTTGCAGGACTGGAGGTTGCTCTAGGTGAGTGACTGGTAAGGCCAAGAATATTACTATGCAGCACTGCAGACTTTATGAACACTGTGCACTAAATGTATTTAAAAATATATTTCTTTCTTCAATAATAAGTAACCTTCGCTTACTGTAACCTTTTACTTTATAAACTTTTTAATTATTTTAACTTTTTAATTCTGTTGGAATAATAGCTTAACATGCACCGTACAACCACACAAAAATATTTTTTCTTTATATCCTTATTTCTGTAAGCTTTTTCCTATTCTTTAATTTTTTCTTTTACTTTTTAAATGTTTTTAGAAAACTAAGACAGAATCACACATGTTAGCCTTGGTCTACACAGGGTCAGGATCATCAATATCTATATATTGTCCCACGGGAAGGTCCTCTGGCCAATAACACAACATGCATGGAGCTGGCATCTCCTGTGATAACAATGCTGTCTTTTGGAATACCTCTTCCTAAGGGTTTTTTTTTTTTTTGAAACAGAGTCTCACGCTGTCACCCTTGGTAGAGTGCCATGGTGTTATAGCTCACAGAAACCTCAAACTCTTGGGCTTTAAATGATTCTCTTGCCTCAGTCTCCTGAGTAGCTAGGACTACAGGTGCCCACCACAGGACTAGTTTCGGAGATGGGGTCTCGCTCTTGTTCAGGCTGGTCTCAAACTCCCGAGCTCAGGCAATCCACCTGCCTTGGCCTCCCAGTGTGCTAGGATTACAGGTGTGAGCCACCACACCCAGTCCTGAGGCTATTTTATAGTTAACTTTTTTTTTTTTTGAGATACAGAGTCTCACTATGTCACCCTTGGTAGAGTGTGGTGGCGTCATAGCTCACAGCAACCTCAAACTCTTGGGCTTAAGCGATTCTCTTGCTCAGCCTCCCAGGCAGCTGGGACTACAGGTGCCCGCCACCACACCTAGCTATTTTTTGGTTGGAGTTGCCATTGTTGTTTGGCAGGCCCAGGCTGGGTTCAAACCCGCCAGCTCTGGTGTATGTGCCTGGCACCCTAGCTGCTGAGCTACAGGCGCGGAGCCTATATTTAACTTTTTAAAAAATAAGTAGGAATACACTCTAAAATAATGATAAAAAATATAGACTATGCTAAGCCAGCAGCATAGTCCTTCATTATCATTATCAAGTATTATATACTGTATATAATTATATGTGCTGTACTCTTATACACCCGGCAGTGTGGTGGGTTTGTTTACATCAGCATTACCACAAACACAAGACTGCGCTGTGCTATGACAGTAGGGTGGCTATGACATCACCAGACAATGGGAATTTTTCAGCTCCATTATAAATCTGATGGGATGACTATCACATATGCGGTTCATTGGTGACCAAAACGTCATTTGTGGTGAATGACTATACGTAGAATAGGGAAACCAGAACAAGTGGCCAGACAATAGTGTTTTTAAAATCTTGTGAATTCACATTTTTTCATCTGAAGATTTTATATGATAACGTTCTCCAGTTGGGGAGCCACTGCTGTGTAGAGAAGAGAAGTCACGCTTTGGAATTAAGAGATACTGCTTACCAGCCTGTGATCTTCCACACATCGTTTAATCTCTCTGTCTCTCTGCCTGTCTCTCTCTCTGAAAATAAACTCAGGATCCCTCATCTCTGAAAGTATTCCAATGACTGATAATTTATGACAGCCTGCTGGAGTATTCTTATTTTCCCCAATTTCGGCAGCCATCATGCCTTGCAGTAAGTGTTAAGCATTATTATTACCATAATAAATATAATTACTGGGTCCATTTGTCTCACATGCCACTTGAAGGGCTTCCACATAGGCTGTGATTCAGGGTTTGCTTCTCAGTACGTGTGGGAAATAAAGCAGTGAGAGTTACACAATTTATCTTCCCTAGTTGAATCATTTACACATAATGACCTATTACATGACATGGGTCTCACTTCTCGTAAATAATAAGAGCAGAACACCCAATACACAGCCTTAAGAAATCCATGCCTCCGTCTGTCACTTCCACCTGTGCTAGAAACGTTTAGGTGAAGGCAACATTCAGATAACCTTATTTTCTGAATTTGTGAGGACACAAAATGTTCTGTCCCTGAGTGTCATCTGCTTCTTCCCCTTCTGATCAATACGTTTTGCCATGGTGTATTCTTTTTTTGTATGTTTTTGACCTTGTTTGTTCAACTGGCAGGTCCACAATAAAATGTAACCAATCAAATAGTTGTTCAACATGTTAGTTTCTCAAATATAGATCAATTAAGCCTCTCCTGGAAGGCTGGGTACGGTGGCTCACGATGGTAATTTTAGCACTTGGGAGGCTGAGGTGGGTGGACTGCTTGAGCTCAGGGGTTTGAAACCAGCCTGAGCTAGAGCAAGACCTGATCTCTAAAAATAACTGGGCATTGGGCCTATAGTACCAGCTACTTGGGAGGCTGAGCAAGAGAATCACTTAAAGCCCAAGAGTTTGGGGTAGCTGTGAGCTGTGACATTACAGCACTCTACAGAAGGCAA
>NW_003852411.1:11033535-11040423 GCF_000181295.1 Otolemur garnettii | reverse complement strand
AAGAACAAGAAGAAGAAGCCTCTCCTGGAAGTGCTGCTCTAACCATGGAGCTTCTCTACCCCTGAGCGTTCAGGGATCCTAGAGAGCATTGAATGGCTACTTTATAAGATAGAGGACTTCCTTTAAGAATCACTTCCCTCTGGGATGGCGCCTGTGGCTCAAGGAGTAGGGAACCAGCCCCAAATACCAGAGGTTCAAACCTGGCCCCAGCCAAAAACTGCAAAAAAAAAAAAAAAAGAATTACTTCCCTCCCTTTCCATGTGTTGCCTGAGTCTCCCTTTGGCAAAGATGAGCTGTTTCTTTTTGCATATCTATGCTAATTGGCTGTGTTCATTTATTTTTTTTCAAAAATATTCATCAAGGTCAGCTGTGTGACATGCAGGAGACTGCATGCTGGAGAAGGAACTCACATTCAAGGAATCCATGGGCCAACAGAGAAAGCAGATATGTCAACAGACAACTACCACATAGTAAGATAAGTATGAACAGAATACACTTGGCCAGCGTATCAGCTTGAGCCCTGTGGGCCTGCCATAGAGTCAGCTTTGTCCGACAGATTTAAGGGAGCAGTTAACCTGGCTGTGGGTGCCGATTCACCTGAAGGCAAGGGTACTGCTCCAAGATGGTTTTGTGGCTGTCTTGGGGTAGAGAAAGGAGGATGAGAAAGGGCGGTCTTGGAATGGGGTGGGGAAATGAGAAGGAAAAGATGGTCTGTCCCCAACTAGTTCCATTGACTCGGGCCTGAGCCCCGCAAACAGAGAAACTGTGAGTAGAGAGGGGAAGGTACTCAGGCAGACAGGACCCAAGTCATGCTGTTTCTGGTTCCCAGGTGAAAAAATGTGAAAGAAAAGTGGAAAAAAGGGACTCCTCTCCACATTAGGGACAGTGTGGCTGATGGCCTTGAGAGCCTGGGGGAAAAACATCCTTGGCTGAAAGTGGCTGAGATGAGACACTGCCTGCCCCCCAGTGGCCTCACGACAGGGTACATCAACATGGTACTCAAAGTGGAAGAATAGGAAGGAAGGGGAGGAAGCTCATGGGAGGTACTACTATATCATGCCTCCCAGAAAGAACGGGGAGACTTGGAGGGAGAGGTGGTTCTGCACTGGGCAGGTGGAGGCCTGACCCAAAGCACCATGATTTATTACCACTATTATAACTCTTCCCATTAGGGCTAATTATTAGTCTTCTATATACACAAAAGGTAGGGGAACACACCAAAAAAGCATTTGTTTTCTGGTCACAAGATTAGGCAGAGTGATGTTTACACTGGCGGATAATGGAATTGAGGCTTGGTAGGTAGAGAGACCAGAAGCCCCAGGTAGGCGACAAAAGGAGATACAGACCAACATTGGGGTTTTATAGGACTGAGTGATGGTGAGAGGGAACTCGGCCAGGCCTCTCCTTCCCCATAAGCCAAGCAGCTTGAGGTTAGCTCTCCAGGAGTGTCAGACAAGATGGATAAAGGAAATGGCTCTGAAGATGGAGACAGACTGAAGTCAGGTAACTAGACAGAAGTGTCCAGAATCCAATTCTAAAAAGAAGACTTAGCTGCTAAGCTAAAGAAAATGAAATTCTACCTACATGCACATAGTTAAACAGAATTTAAACAAGAAACCATTTCCAAGAGCACTACAAGGCACACTAAAAAACAAGTCCCACTGGCTCTCAGACCCCTTACCCAGAGAAGTGGTTGGTAGCTGCTTGGCATGAACCAATATGGGCACATACAGGTAGTGAGAATATTTCAGTACTTTCCTACAGGTTAGTACATAGCCACTGCTCCAAGCCCCTGGATTGCTGCTCCCAGAGTTTTCATTTATCATTGAAAAGTCAAAGCACAAACATTAGGGGACCTTCAGGAGCTCTAAAGCCAGCATCCATCGCTGTCTGGCAATGCTGGACCAGCTGCTAAACAGTTTGAACAGCACTGGTATCCTTCCAGAAATATTTGCGCATACAGAGGCATTTCCCTACACATATCTCTATTTTCCTTTACATACAAGTAGAAGAACTGAATAAATACTATTCTACATTTTTCTTTTTTTGTGTGCCTACTTGGTCCACTTTTAAATGCACAACTAAATATAGATTGTATATTTTTCTTGCGGAGATAACATAATTTAGGCTATAGCTAGACATCTCATCTGAGAAATGGAGCATAGGAATAAAGAGGGAGACTTTGGAATAACCTCCGGGAGCTTTCCATTAAGCCCTGAAGAACCTTGACAGTGGAGACTGGGGAAATAACTCTGTAAACTGTAATCTGAGCACCCTAGTCCAGCTTCAGTGTCTTAAAGGCTTAGGTAGGAGGGATAAGGGGAACAAGACCAACCAAATCTTCTCAGAAGAAACCTAAGCCTCCCAGAACTCAACATTATTAGCACCTAAATTCAGTGGTTACCCAGAATCATACCAGCCTTGGGTGGAAAAATTTCAGTTTCACTTACCTCATTGAATTTTTTCCAGGGAGTTTTTCCTTCACTCAAAGGGAGCATAAAATGAATTTCTTCATAAAAGAGCTAAAATACATTTCTCCTAATTGTCCTATGTTTACTTCAATTACAGAAGGAAGCATAGAGTTTTAGTCATGAGAGAGAAAATACTTACAAACTAAACTTGAACACTATTTTTAAATATACTTTACATGCCCAAAAGTCAAGACCATTAGGTGTCCTCTTCTTACACATAAGTTCATCTTCTGAACCCAAAGAACCAGTATTTGGGAGGAGGAATTAATTTTCCATGTCTAATTTCTATGTTTCTATATATCCATTTTTAAAGTTTAGTGTTAACGAAAGAGAGATGGAAGAAGAACATTTAAAAATGAAGATGTAAAGTGCATGGATTTTTGGAGTAGGAGGACAAGGAAATGAGACCAGAAAACTTTCATCTAGTATTTTTATTGTTTTTTGATACTCTAGAAACTTTCAGACTAGAAAGGATTCTTACTGCCACCTAGTGGTGAGGTGAGTTTCCTACCCTATTCACAATAGAAACAGCTGTTAAACTTTGAGATGCTTTCAGAAGACATGCTTAGTCCTCTTTGAGATCTCTGGGGAACCTTTTACGGTATTGTTGTTAAGTATAATATAACTCACCTGTGGCTTCCTGACGGTCTGATGTTTGTGCAGGCAATAGCTAATACTGACTGAACATCTTTCAGGGGAAGTTTTGCCTCTGTAATTATTTGAATATTGTCAAAGAAGCTCTGTCATGCAAAATTAACATTATTAACTTTCTCTTCTGTTTACAACCTCTTGTGCCCTTAGTGTTCTCAAGCTGTTAGTCAAACTAGGCCTATATTTTCAAAGGTTTTCTCCATTTTTAGTTGGTGACCAAATATTGTGCACAATCCTCTGGCCATATCAGTCTAGAGATACAATTCAGGAAGAGGGGGCTACAAACTTGGCAATGAGGCCATGTTCCCCAGATTGAAACCATCCATGCCAGGAATCTTTCCTTCTTCCTCTCAAGGAGACGTTATGGTCCTCTTCATCCACAGTGTGTCCTCAAGAGTTCCCTGGTTTCCCACTTTTTTTGTAGCCCCATCCCTTTTGGCCAGGAGGGTTCCTACTATTGTATTAACCCCAGTCAACAGGGAGGAACCATCCTCCCATCAGTGCTAAAGTCTATATTCAGGCCACAGAGCTAGCACACTGCCCTCAGTTATCAGCCTCCACTCTTCATGCCATACTATTTCACCTATTTATGGAGTGCAGGCACTATATGGTCACATGGAATGGAAAAACAGACCCGAAATGCACTAAGAAGCTGAGTTCAGAAGGGTGTGTTCACTGGTATTAAGAGGAGGAGAGTGTCACCTAGATTGAGATGATCTGAGTGAGGGTCCTTGTGCAAAGGTTCCATTTTAGCCAAGATCTGAAGGATAAGTAGAAGTCAGCCAGGTAAAAAAGCATCCTGGGCACAAGCAACAGCCCCAGTCTCGGTAAGAAGTTGGGATTTCTGAGGAACTGAACAGAAATCCAGAATGCTAAAAACTAACTCCACAACAACAACAACAAAAAGAATGCTACAATATTTCAAGTTTAAATGGAATATTATTTGGCTATAACATGGAATAAAGTACTGATTCATGCTACAATATCAATAAACCTTGGAAATATTATACAAAATGAAAGAAACCAGATGCAAAAGACCACATGGTGTATAATTCCATTTCTATGAAATGTCCCGAATAGGCAAATGTATAGAAATAGGAGATTTGTGGTTGCTTAGAAATAGGGGATGAAAATGGGGAATGGGTTTTTCTTGAGGGAGTGATGAAAATGTTCTGAAATTGATTGTGACAATGATTGTATAGCTCTGTCAATATACTAAAGACTATTGATCTATTGTACACTTAAAATAGGTAAATTGTATAATATGTGAATTATATCTCAATAAAGATGTGATTTCAAAACATCTAGAGTCACCATCCCAGGTTAAGAAGACCAAATATGGAAGTATGTCTCTTCTGTTCAAATCATTTTTTCCTTCTGACCCTTTCTCTTTAAGAACCTAGTATCTGTTCACTAAAGGGCTAAGCCAGGAGATAATTGAACATGGTGCACTATACTGCCCTTTCCAGAGACCCCCAAGCATTCCCTAAAACCAGTTTATGTGCAAGACTTTTACTCAAGAGATATCCCTCTAATGGTTGGCACTCATCCTCAGAAGATTAAATCCTAAAAGATTTTTGTCCTGGGACCTATATCATTCCAACTTCTGCTCATGGCCTATTCTCTTCCCTGAAGATCTCTAGACCTTAATACAAAAATAAACCCTACCTTTTCCACCAGCCCCATTGACATACCTATTTAAGTCAGAATTTCCAGAAGAAACTCTCATGCCCATTACCTGGTTAGAAAAGATTCTTGCTCACCTATGGACAGATCTTTTACTGGCCTGTGATGCATAGCAACACTTTCAGATCCAACTTCTCTTTTTCCTTCATGGGTGTTTCCCAAAGTGGCAGTGTTTCAGCTGTTTCCTCTTCTTTGGTAAAGGTAGGGGAACCTTTCTGGGGGACCACCCCTCATATACAGTCAGTTCAGGAGCCTGGGTTGGGGCTCCACTTCCTGCTGCAAGGATGGAACATGTGGCCAGTTTGACCAATGTCAGTACACCACATCCCCCAGCTCTTCCCCCTACACCAAAACTCGAATAGTTTTGGGTTTCAAACTTGCATAGTACTGAACAAAATCTGACGTGAAAGGAGAGTTGAAGGGAAACTCCACCACGTTGCCAGACACTACACTCTGTACTTTCCCACTTTCTTTTTTTTTTTTTTTTGAACAGAGCCTCATGCTGTCGCCCTGGGTAGAGTGCCATGGTGTCACAGCTCATAGCAATTTCCAGTTCCTGGGCTTAAGTGATTCTCTTGCCTTAGCCTCCCAAGTAGCTGGGGCTACAGGTGCCTGCCACAGTGCCTGGCTATTTTTTGGTTGTAGTTGTCATAGTTGTTTGTCAAACCTACCAGCTCTGGTGTATGTAGCTGGCACCTTAGCTACTTGAGCTACAGGTGCCAAGCCAACTTTCCTACTTTCACTGTGAGAAAAAGGACTAGGACTTGGTGCCTGCCTTGAACACCTTGCAGTGGAATTGGGGGCAAGAAATAAAAGCATGGTGAGTTAAGTAGTGCTGATTAAATAATAGCGGGTAACAACAAAAGAAATATCATAGCCCTGCAACTTAGAAAAGGTTTTGAGGGCTGCAGTCCATTACTGACCCTCTTGCTTCCTATCCTTTTACTAAGCCCTACTCACTGTCTGAGACTTAGCTTGGCTATATAACTTCTCCCAGAAAGACCTTTCCAAAACACTTTCCTGCCTCAGCACACCGACACATAAACCCCCCTCAGCTCAGATAGAGTCTCCCTCAGTGTTCCTATAATATCTCCATATGGGTAGGAATACCATTGCACTTACTATATTGCTAACAATCAATGTCTCCCCCACACTTCACAGCAAGGCTCTGAATTTCTTAAAGGTGTAGCGGGGACACCTCTTTCCACAGGTGTCAGCCCTGCATCACAGCCCAAGACCTCCTGCTTTCTCTGGCTCGCTCCCCCAGTAAGTCTCTTGCATATCTAATCCCATCTTAGGATCTTAGCAAACTTCTTAGCAAACCCTAACATGTTATAAGGAATTGCTTTATACTGCCATACATATAGTTTGTTTATGCATTTAGAATATTGGTTTATTGGTCAACAACGTTAAGCCTAATCACCTATACCTTTGGAGTATTGATATTTTTATTATATTTAAGTGTGATTTTGAAAAAATTACTTACATTATCCCATTAAAATATAATGGGATATAATGGGAGTTTTTAACATTAAAAAAACCTAACCAATCACTCGACATAGTGGCTCACGCTTGCAATCCCAGCATTCTGGGAGGCTAAGGTGGGTGGATTGCTTGAGCTTAGGATTTAGAGACCAGACTAAGCAGGAGCAAGACCAGTCTCTATCAAAAATAGAAAAAACTAGTCAGGTGTTGTGGCACATGCCTATAGTCTCAGCTACTTGGGAAGGCTCTGAGGCAAGAGGATCACTTGAGCCCAAGAGTTTGAGGTTCCTGTGAGATACAATGATGTCATGGCACTGTAGCCTGGGTGACAGAGTGAGACTCTGTACAAAACAAAAACAAAAACAAAACCCAACCAACAAAATAGCCTGTGCTTTACATATCCTTAGGAGAACTTATTTCATGTAACTAGGGCTTTCTCTTTTTGCCTTTCTTTCTCTTTTTTTTTTGTTTTCTCTGCAATATAGAGTAGTTGTTAAAACCATAAGCTCTGGCTCAGCGCCTGTGGCTCAAGCGGCTAAGGCACCAGCCACATACACCTAAGGTGGCGGGTTCAAATCCAGCCCGGCCCCCCCAA
>NW_003852411.1:11020160-11030796 GCF_000181295.1 Otolemur garnettii | reverse complement strand
AAAAAAAAAAAAAAACACTGATCATTCTCTGTTAAAGCTGTTGTCATTGTTTATCCCGTCCCTTCCGACAGGACTTTCACAGTTCACAAAGCTGGCAAACTTTACTACTTATTTAATATATTGGTCTTTTACAAAAACCAAGTATTTGGGGCAATCTGAGGGTTAGAAATTATTTTCAGTCTGGGGAGTCACAGAATTCTCTGGATTTGAAAGTGAGCTGAGCTTTAAAAGTTGGCTAGACTGAAGGGACTGGAGTGGGAGAACCACAAGAACAAAGGCAAACAGCCAGTGAATGGGAGGCAGGAGCAACAGGAACAGTGAGTTCAACTAGGCAACTGGGGAAGTGCATTATAGGCATGAAGATCTGAATAGACACCCAGACCAGAGAGTGGAGTATTTATTCCACTGGCATTTTCTGGACATGACAAAAACAAGATCCAGTGTTACTGGAGGATTAATCTGACAGGTTGTGTGGACTGAAGGAGTGAAAAAGAGAGTGAAGGTCAGTACAGTGATTCCCATCCTACATCCTATATTCCTTCCATGGGCCCCATGATTTGAATCTTTTACCTAATCAAACTGCCTTTAAGTGGTGATTAATTTGATTTCTTTTCATCAAAGACACACATAAAACTGGTAATCTGAGCTTCTGACCATGCTAAGAATATCGGCGTTACTGCTGTGAGTATGACATAAATACAGCCCAAAGCGGGCACACACACGCACAAGGGAGTCTATTTAGCCTGAGCAGCCCAGTAGCATTTGACTTAGGGGACTTTTAATGCTGACTTAAGTTCTCTGGACTCTTATCACGTGAACCTTCTTGAGTCTTTGCCCTTGGGGTTGCCATTGGTCTAGATAAGAGGCAAGTTCTGACAAGGACAGTAAGGGGGAAAGGAAGGATTGCAAGGAAAGATAACAGAATTGAAATGACTTCATCCTTGATTAGCCATGAGTAGTGACAGTTGGGAAGGAAACGCCAATAGCAATGACTGGGAAAATGATGCTGATAAAAAAATAATACTTCCATCCTCTACTTATCAGACAAGACTCCATGGAGGGCACTAAGTGTGTACATACTATGTGCCTGGCACTGTTGTTAATCAATTTTCATGAATTAATTGGTTTAATTCTCTCAACAACCCTAGGAAATACAATTACTACTTTATCCTCATTTACAGAAGGGGGAACTGAAGCACAGAGAGGTCAAGTAGTAGGCCCAAGATCACCCAGCTGGTAAGTATTGGAGCCAGGATGCAGACCCATGAGGCCTGATTCCAGATCTGGCCCCCTAAACCCTCTATAATAAGGAACAGAGGAGGAAATCATTTAGAGGATGAGATGGCAGGTTCCCTTTGGGTATCTTGAACTGACGCATTTGAAGGAGTGCCAGGTAAAGATATATAGCAGGCATATCATTAATCTCATCTGATGATCAGACATTCCTCCAAGTAGGCAGGACCTGTTATTGGCCTCCAGGGCTCAAGGACTAAGTGGCTGACCATTGTTATGAAGGTGCTCATATGATTCCTAATCTTGTGTTTTCCCCATGAGCCAGGTGATTGCATTCATCTTTCTAAACTTTTAACCTCATATTTGAACTAGGAAAAATCAGAAATCCTAGTATCCTATGACTCTCCTTTATTGCTCTTTATCAGAGAGCAAAGCTATAGGCAGGATTTGGGCTTGATTTTAGGAGCAAGTCCTGCTGGGACCATGTTTGTTTATACAGGGAGGTATTATGGTGGCTTTCCACAAAAGCAATAAGTGTTTCTCAGGGGTTCATCTGAGCCGGGACTCTTGGAGGATATAGAAAGAGTAGAAGATATGTTCTCTGTACTACAGAAATTTATTCTTCTGTTTGGGATGATAACGTTGACAGTTATAAGAGCAAACAAAATGACACAGTTAATAATTAGTATTCATGCATCATGTGGCTCAAATTAAGTATTGCGGGCATTGGGTTTGGGACATGCCAGTCATGTCAGAACTATAACATAACCTCTCTTGCTGATCACCTATAGACATCATTGTATTTGCTAGTAAGCCCAGTATCTTTTGTAAAATTGTCACCAATATTGATTATATTTTACTATCTTCTTCAATTGTTAGACATTGCATCTGTGGCTTTAAAGCCCCCTGAAATAATAATGCTTCTGTACCTAGCAAGTGTCAGAGCTAGGAGTTGAACCTAGTGGTCTACCTGTGGAACCGAGGGTGTGAACGGGTCGGGTCTGTTGCCTCTCATGGCCAAGGTTGGGTCTTTTATACTGATTATGGATAGGAACATTCTCTGCCAGATGATGAGGGATCCTTTGGTTCCAAGTGAGTGGTATAGGTTGACTGTTTGAGCAATGAGCTCCCCGTCTGTGAAAATCACCATCCAGCCATAGTCTAATCATCTCATTAGGTCACCCACACATTCATCACTTTTGAATGAATATCAGGTATCAATCAGAAGGCTCATTGTAGGGAAAGCACAAGCTAATGAAATATTCCTTGTTCTGGGAGCCTGCTCTAATAGGAAAAAGAGAGGCAAATATGCAGTTTACATGGTTAACCAGAGCTAGCAAATCTGGGCAAAGCTGGGAAAAATTAGGATATGAGATGATAGTTAGGTAAAGTTAAAAGTACATATGTAAGTCATAGTGAACCCATAAAGACTTTAAGGGCTGGTTTTCAGTGAGATTCCAGTTTAAAAGAATGAAGATATCGAAAGAGAAAAGAATGTTTTTTGTTTTTATGACCGGTGTCAGTAATACTACAGTCGACTCTTGAATAACATAGGTTTGAACTGCATGGGTCCACTTAATGTGGATTTTTTTCCAACCACATGTGGATGGAAAATACAGTATTCATCTGGGGATGGTGGCCTGTGCCACCAGGAAGATTGCTTCAGGCCACTAGTTTGAGACCATCCTGAGCAACATAGCAAAACTTTAAAAAGAAATGAAAAAAATTAGCAAGGTGTAGTGGTATGTGCCTGTAGTCTCAGCTATCTGAAGGCTGAAGCAAGAGAATCTCTAAACCCAGGAGGTCAAGGCTGCAGTGAGCTATGATCATGCCACTGCTCTCCAGCTTGGGCAGGAGTGAGATGCATCCTCCCATGCCCCCACCCCCATCTAAAAAAAAACAAAAACAAAAACTTCAGTATTTGAGATGCAAAACCCACGTGGAATGGGGCCACTGTGAGTCCTGAGTATGCATTCTGGTATATGCAGAGGGGGAGATTTGGGGGATGAGTAGCATGGGGTGGCAGAGTACCCTGGAACCCATCCCCTGTACTTACTGGAGGACGACTGTAATTCTTTTTATATTTGACTTACTTGAGTTAAGTTCAAGCTCTTTCTTGAGTCTGCTGTTGTTGCCCCTACCCTTTGAGGATTACCTCCATTCTCTAGATAGATAAAACAGGAGGCCTTGTATATAGTATTTGCCCAGGTCTACCCTCTCCTATCTTATAGTTTTCTCCCCATTAGAACTAAAGTCTGAAATTTTACTTTTTTTTTTTGCTTGCTCTGTTTGTGTACTCATAGTCACATTTTACAGTTCTAAACTAGAAATGGACTTTGCCCAGGAGTTTTAATCATTAATTGACATTCCTTGAAGAAAGAGAGAAATGATGTTTTATGTTTTCCAGACTTTCCAGCAGCTCAATGGCCTCCCCGAAGAAGAAACTTCAGGGTCTTGTTGCTGCTACCATCACGCCAATGACTGAGAATGGGTAACTATCCTTTGGAGCCGTAAAGGGATCTGTTCTCATTCAAACACAAAGGACAGAAGTTCTCTGTAGTGACAATCACTTAGGACTCTGCTCCTCTGTGGTACAATTGCCGAATGGTTTTGTCGGTCATCCCTCTGAACTGGGTCTGACCCTGCTAAGTCAGAGAAGGGACTATTTCCCTGACCCCCAAGTCAGAGAAGTACTATGTCACAGTGCAGAAAGGGAAGAAGTGACACCTGGTAGCTTGCCTTCCTACCAGTGTCTGTAGCTCCTCAAAGGAAATTCATCACAGCCCTGCTTTCCCAGATGTGGCCGGCAGAGGTTGGATGGGGAGAATCCCCTTTTAGAGAATCCCATTTGACATCAAGCACTGCCCTGGTCCCTCTCGGGATCCTGTCTTTAGATGTCTGCATGATTCCACCCCAGCCCATTCATGGACTTGATGAAAATGTCCTACCCCGAGGAAAGTGAGAGGGTATCTGCAAGCTGGACCCTTTGTTGGTGTTTACAGCCTCATTTCCAACATTGATCATTGTGTTGAGTATTGGGAAGGGAAGTAACAACAAATGATTGTTGAGTAATCGTTACCTAAGCAAGTATTTTGACTTCAGATGAATACTACAGCAGTCCCTCTGCTGGCACTGTCAGATTACGGTCATAAGCCATAGCTGGCCACACACTGTGTATAACCTCTCCTTGAACGTTGCTACTAACAAAAAGGGGATATAGCCCTCTTGGATGAAAATGTTTTGACCTGTCAGAGGAGTTAGACTGCCAAAACAGAATGCTGGCTTCTTTAAGCTTTTCCTTTTCCCCTCTGTAAAATATATTAATAGGCATACCTACATCATGAACTATGAGCATTAAATGAGATAATCCATACAACAGTGCTTAGCACAGGGTCAGTATACACTTAGGTTTGAGCTGCTATTATGGCCTAAGGCAGGGAAAAATGGAAGATCAATATGTAAGATACCTTTTTAACAGGCCTCTTTTTTTGGCCTTCTCTTGCTAAATTTGTAAGCCTTAACCCACTTAAAGTAGAAGAAGTTTCTTGATTTTTAGTATTCTCATTCCGATTTGGCCATATCACAAGTCTTCCTTAAATCATTTGAGTTCAAGACTCCCAGCTTCTAAGATTCATGAAAAATCACATCCTTACTAGGCCTAAATAAGACTTGCTGAGATGGCGTTTAGATTGTTCAGCTGGTTAATTTTTTTTTTCCTGTTACTTCTCTTTCCACAAGTGCTAAGAAAGGCCAAAATCAGCTGTTTCTCAATGTGTCAGCACTCGCTGGGGAGATAAAACAGAAGCCATGTGACTACATGAGTAGGCAGGATTTACTTCCTGTCGCAGAGGGAGATGCTGTCTCTCAGCACAAAACACCACATCTGGCCCATGTCACTCTAACCTTTTAGGAAGATCCCTCTTAGCCTGGAAATGCCTTCTTAAACTCCTATTCGTTCACCTAGAACCCACTGAGAGTGCCAGAGTATTCTTCTGCCCTGTTTTTTCGTTTTCCTGGAAGGCCCCATGTATTAGAAATTAACTGAATCTGCTTTTCTGGATCTTGTTCCATTTCCCAAATACTTCTGGCCCTGCTGCTTCCATTTCACTGTTTTCTCTTTTTTCATTAATTCCTTTTTCTGTTTTTTTCATCAATTCCCTTTTCCCTTCTAGGAGCCTCACATTTCCTGAAGTATAAAATCAAAATAAGAATGTATTCTTTGTAGAGGCCTTGTAAGAATTAAATTATTGGTAGATTAAATTAAATAGTGCACTTCAGTGTATAGTGGGTGTGGGAGCAATGTTAGTAGCCCTTTCTCCCACCACCTGCTCCATCAAACATCCCTATAGGTACAAGCAGTTTTGAAAGACCACCAAGAGCAGATAGGCATCAACCTACTTGCCCATAAGGAAATCTGCACTTCTGTGATGTTTCTAAGAGACAAGGTGGAAGGAAGGGGCACACGGAACCTAATACCTGGAAATACAGCCCTATGACCTACCATGGTGGGGGTTTTCCTAACCTGGCTTGTACATTATACTTCAGCTACCATCATTCTGAATAGCTAAACTGTTCCCCTGCATCATTTTTTTTTTGTCTTAACTGCAATGAATACTTACTAATAATTTATCTCTCTGAATATAAGTTGATGTCCGGGACCAGGGACGTTGGCAGAATAGATCTTAGTTGGTTAATTAAAGTATCTGGGTCCTTGACCCCTAGTTTTGCTGTCTGATCCTGGGGCGGTCTTGTCACCTTTTAAGAGTACTCTTTCACATTATATAAAGAGAGTTCATCTATATTGTCTCCAAGACCCCTTCCAACTGCAGTCTACAGTCCTCTAGTGTATGTCATTATGGCTACTACGGTGATCACCATTAAATAAGTATGTATAGAGTAGCTCTAGTAACTCTAGAGGAGTAACTTTAGTCCATCATCCATGCTATAGCCCAGCGACCTTCCTGGTAAATAAACCTGATCATGCCACTCTCCTCTTTGGAAATCTCTGTTGAATCCCTCTTATTCAGACCTTGCTACTCATTGTGTGGCCTGCGGATCAGTTGCTCCAACATTACACGGGAAGTTGGTAGCAATGCAGTCTCTCAGGCCCTACCCTTTACCACTAAATCTGATCTTGCATTTTACAGTGTCCCCAGATGACTCTTTAGCACATCGAAGTCTAACATGAACTGGTCTAAAAAACAAGCCCAGACTCCCTGGGATGGCCTAGGAAGGCCTTAACAATCTACCTTTCCTGCTTCACTTCGATTTCCCCAAACACATCATACTCCTTCTTCCCTCTGTGTCTTTATGCACTGTTTCCTCTGCCCTTTTCTTCCAGCATCCTCTTCTTTCTTGAGTCAAACACTTACACTGATGCATCAAAACCATCCTCTGATAATTGCTCCCCATTTCTCATCAAAAGAGTTAGAGGATCCTTCCTATGAAATCTATCAACAGCCTTTATGCATTGCACCCAAATTATTTGTTGGTAATTACTATAAAAACATTTTGTTACTTTCCTACCTCTTTCTTTGAGCTGCTTAGCCTTATTCAACAGGTATTTACTGAATACCAGGCAATAAACAAGAATGAACATGTATTTTATTTATCTTTGTATCTTCTGCATCTAGCACAGTTGCGATAAATTTTGTTATTTCGTAAATGAATTTATGAAAGGCATGACTGGTGCTGGAAAGGAAACTCATACTGACTAAATGCTGTCTTTCACCAGCCTGGGCATTTTCATTTACATTTTCCAACTTATTCTTGATAACAGCTCTATAAGAGAGCGTTATAACTACTCTTGAAGCTGAAGAAATTAAGATCCTAAAAGCTAGCACACTGGCCCTAAGCCACAGAGTTAGAAAGGGAGATCTTTCTCTACCTATCACTCAGCTTTTTTTTTTTGCATTAGAATTAAAGACTTTTGATTTCTTTAGTTATTCAAAGAAGGAGCTTTTTTCTTTAGAAAAAAATTAGTGCACAGTCATTAGAATAGAAAAACCATTTCTGATTGGCCAAAAATGTCAAGAAAATGGTTCCCCTCCTCCATGTCCTTGGCTTCCCCATAGGAATCTTCACAACATCTTCTGGTAAAAACAAACTTGTTTCTCCAGTGAGAAAAGGCCTGGCCTGCTACATTTAGAGCAGCATAAATTATTGTCTTTCTAACAGTGTTTGGGAGACAAGTGACCCAAACTTCCAGAACAGAACATTTTCTACCTCCGGCAGGGTGGGAAGTTTAGTGCCAGCCTGCTTCTCTGCTGAAGGAGTTTTGAAGTAACTAAGTGGTTATTGTGCCAAAAGCATGTATAACTTCTATCTGATTTTTGAATGCTGATAGTTATGTTTAAAAGGCAAAAGAAAATGGAAAGTCAGAGTTTCTGATAGACGTGCCACATCATGCCAGTTGTGAAAAGAGCCTGCCCTGTGCTGTGGATTCTGTCTTCTCAAGTAAGGTGAAAATCTTTCATGGTATGTCATACACCAGGAGAGAGAACAGACAGTAGTAGGGATTTCTCTCTTTAAAAAAATTCTATTTGGGAAAAATTCTATTATCCTTAGGTCCTAAGAGAAGAGTTATAACATTTACATGAAGTTTCATAATTCACCCCCACTAGACCTCAAGTTGTGGTCCAGATAACATGAGTTTCTTCCTATAATACAGTTCGGATAAACTAAATGTACAAATAAAAGATTAGGTAAATTCATAATGTTCATCTATGAAATGGAATTTGTAGGTAGTATAGTAATGGACTATCTAAAAATGTGGGGAAATGTTTAATTCATAATGCTAAGTGAAAAAATATAATGGGGCTCGGCGCCTACGGCTCAACCGGCTAAGGCGCCAGCCACGTACACCTAAGGTGGCGGGTTCGAATCCCCAGCCCGGACCCGCCAAACAACAATGACGGCTGCAACCAAAAAATAGCCGGGCGTTGTGGCGGGCGCCTGTGGTCCCAGCTACTTGGGAGGCGGAGGCAAAAGACTGGCTTGAGCCCAGGAGTTGGAGGTTGCTGTGAGCTGTAATGCCACGGCACTCTACCCAGGGGGACAGCTTGAGGCTCTGTCTCAAAAAAAAAAAAAAAAAAATATATATATATATATAATGGGCAAATATACAAGAAAATAATATACTATGTATATGTAAATAGAGAAATATCAAACTATAAGAGGAATCATCACCAAAGAGATCCTCAGGGGGGTTTGTTTTCTTTTTTATTTTTTATACTTTCTAAAATAAATTTTGTAGCTTCTATAATAGAAAAAAGTTAAAAAAAAAAAAGTCCTGGGCCATGGTGGTGTGTGCCTGTAGGCTTAATCTTAGCTACTTAAGAAGCTGAGGTGTGAGGATCCCTTGAGAGCAGGATGGGCAGCATAGCAAAACCTTGTATCTTAAAAAAAACACACACACACACACACACAGGAAAAATCATAGACCCAAGGCAAGGAATCTGAACCCAGGGAATTGAAATTAAAACATTAAACTGGGGTTAAGTGTGAGAATAACTGCAAAAAGCATGGAATTTGGTTCTGGGCCACTATCCCTTGAAGCAGTCCAGTGGTTAGATGTGTTCTGGGGCCCACAGATGAAGAGCAGATCAGTGCAGCCTCCTCAAGTGAACTAGCATATGTCACATCTCACTTCTGCGAGCACCAAGTTCCAAACACCCAGTGGTGGAGAGAACAATCCAGTCTCACCATTTCCATTCTCTCTAGTGACTTCCCAATATTTGATGAAAATGGACCTAGGTACCAGGAGCAGGTGGAGTAGAGTGGGAAACCAGGGAAGCGAGCACAGTCCCCAAGGAGAATTATTAGCAGGTTGCCGCCTAAACCTGCCATTTGGGGCCCCTGTATAACAAATATGGTAGCAGCTCTGAATGCTCCCATGGGGCCCACTCATGCCTGGAGCTGCCCAGCATCTTGGTCTAGGACTGCAAAGTCAGGCAGGAATCTGACATGCCCACAGTACCTGCCGACCAATGGGCCTCTAAAAGGGGTGGCCATTGCTCTTGCTAGCATTGTCACATATTCTGGCTTTTCAAATAAAGTCTGTCTTTTTTTTTTTTTTTAACAAGAAAGTATTTGATATTGCGAAAGTCAAATAAATACATTTGGAGGTAACCCCTTTTCAAACGGTGATCTCCCCAGGGAGATTTGGTACTTCCCAAACACCTTAAATCTAAGGATGGTTTCTGGGTGACGCTGCCCCTGCTTAGGTAGTGTCATTTCTGTAGGTTAGGGGCGTTTTGTAAGAAGCAGCAAACTACTTTCTCCTTTCTTGTAGGAACTGATAATGCATCACTCATTAGCACTCCTAACCTGAGTGAGATTGTCAGATGAGTAGCTTCTCCCTCACCCAGCAAGGCCTGAGGGAATGTGACAGGGGTGGGGCTGAGTGCAGGTGGAAGCACCACCCCCTGAGGCCTTGAAACAGTATAAAGTTCACTGCGGAAAGAAGGAGCCTCGATCTAAGTGTCCAGCCACCTGTCTTGAAAGATGAGAATAGCATCCCTCAGGAATGTTGGAGAGAAGGAAGATGATAAGGTTTTGTCCTGTTTCTTCTTCCAGATCCAGTTCCTTTGACATCTGCTTTCCACCCTCCCTAACTGTAATTTGTCAGTCCCTATTCTAAAACCCCATACACTTAATTTTTGACTCAGTCATAGCTTCACTGTATTTTCCCTTCTATCTTCATTATATACACCATTTCCTCTATTTGATTAATGTAATAGTGAAGGCTAGGTGCAGTGGCTCACATCTGTAATTCTAGCATTCTGGGAGGCTGAGGCAGGATTGCCTGAGGTCAGGATTTCTGACCAGTCTGAACAAGAGCAAGACACTATCTCTACAAAAATTAGAAATATTAGCCAGGCAGAGTGGCCTGCACCTGTAGTCCCAGCTACTCTGGAGGCTGAGACAGGAAAAATTCTCAAGCCTAGGAGTTTGAGGTTTACAGTGAGCTATGACGACACCACTGTACTTTAGCGAGGGTAATAGAGTGAGACTGTCTCAAAAAAAGAAAAAGTAATAGTGAAATTTCAAAATATCTTGCAAGTGTGGTGCCAAGCTGTTTGTAATGGCGGAAGTTATGATGATTTTGTGATCATGTAAATTGTCACATCTCCACCCCTTCACCCAGCCTTTGCTGAGCACTTGCGGTATGCCAGGCACAGACCGAGACCGGAAGGGAAGTGTTAGGATATGAGGGCATGAGCCATAATGGAGGGAGCATTAAATCACACAGTGGCAGGCTCAGGTCCTCACTGTCTTTCCTTTGAGCAAGCTCTGCGCTGTGATTGCCTGTGCATTCTTTGTGTTTAGTGTCTTTCCTTTTAACCCCGGTCAGCTGTTTTCTATTCCATCTCTTTTTATTTCTAGCCTTTTTTTTTTTTTT
>NW_003852411.1:11012651-11020111 GCF_000181295.1 Otolemur garnettii | reverse complement strand
ACAGCTCACAGCAACCTCCAACTCCTGGGCTCAAGCGAGTCTCCTGCCTCCGCCTCCCAAGTAGCTGGGACCACAGGCGCCCGCCACAACGCCCGGCTATGTTTTGGTTGCAGCCGTCATTGTTGTTTGGCGGGTCCGGGCTGGGGATTCGAACCCACCACCTTACGTGTACGTGGCTGGCGCCCTAGCCGGTTGAGCTATAGGCGCCGAGCCTATTTCTAGCCTTTTTGACAAATACCCTTTGATGTCTTTGTTTCCTAAGTACATCAGACTTTTTTTGTTTTATTTTTGTTGTTGGAGGAATACAGTAGGTAAAGATGAAAAGAATGTTAATCAGACTAAAATTAAATTAGGATTCTCTGGCCCCCACTGACAAAAGTGCTAATGGCAGCCAGCTGGTACTTTGTGTTCCCGGCACTGGGTTCTGCAACATTTAACCCAGGCTAGCTGCACGGTTTCCTTTAGATTTCACTTTCCGTCACCCATCCTCCCCACCTGCATGTCGACTGAGGACAGGTGGCTTAATGCAGTTTGTCTGTGAGTCAGCTTCTGGATTTTAAAATCATTACGATTTTAAGAAAAGAGCCTTTAACCTTAGGCATTATATCCATACAAGGTCAGGGTGCCTCAAACTGCTCAGTGTGTGCAGATCACAGGGGGATCTCACTAAAAGGCAGATTCTAGGTGGGCAGGGCTGTGGGGGCCTGGGATTCTGTACTTTTAATGAACTCCCCCCAGGAGGCTACTCTTTTGCCTTCAAGAGGCAAAGTGACACAGAGTTCCTTTCCAACTATTAATCTTCTTCAATATAAAAAGAGCAAATACAGATAGGTTTAAAAATGCAGATGGGTTTTAAAATTCTTAAGTTATTAAGATTGACTTTTTCTATTTTGTAAGCCTAAGAAACAATTGTTTCTTACCAAATGGAAAACATAAAGGCTTCAATTAGCCGTGCCCATGACCATCACTCTTCCCCCAAACAGGCAAAAGATAATTAAACAACTACTTTAAATGTGATGAGGTTTAAAAAGAAATCCTTTGTGGATAGCCAATAGAGATGCTCGTTTAAGTGAGGCACACATGGCTGAGTGGAGAAATCACCAGATTCAGAAAATCCAAACCAAACAAACAAAGAAACGCAATCCCAGTCATTATTCAGAGCAAGCTAAGAATCTCACAGACTACGTAGATTTTTAGTAACTATTAATGAGAGAACTATTAATGAGTAACTATACCTCTGGGGATTAGTTGAATAATCTATAAAACAAAGACTAAATATACGTTCTTTCCCATTTTTCCTGTGTCTTTTAGAGAAATCAACTTGTCAGTAATTGGTCAGTATGTGGATTACCTTGTGAAAGAGCAGGGAGTGAAGAACATTTTTGGTAAGTCACCTTTGGTGATTTCTCTGCAAGTCTCTCTCTCAGTCCTTAGAATGGAGGGAGGTCTTGCCTGGATACTAGCCTAAAGGTCAGCGTCATTGTGTCCCCGGTTATGATGGAGCCTGGGTAAGCCAACTAAAATGTGTAAATTTGTAGACTTACAAATATTTGAGAAATGCAAATAGGTAAGATTGTTTTTATCTCCATGTAGAAATAAAAATCTATAATTCAGGCTCGGCACCTGTGGGTCAAGTGGCTAAGGCACCAGCCACATACACCTAAGGTGGTGGGTTCGAATCCAGCCAGCCTGCCAAACAATAATGACGGCTGCAACCGAAAAAAAATAGCTGGGCGTTGTGGCAGGCGCCTGTGGTCCCAGCTACTTGGGAGTCTGAGGCAGGAGACTTGCTTGAGGCCAGGAGTTGGAGGTTGCTGTGAGCTGTGATGCCACGGCACTCTACCCAGGGGACAGCTTGAGGCTCTGTCTCAAAAAAAAAAATCTATAATTCAGCTATCCTCTTTAGCTTGCCCCAGGCCATTCAGCCAAGCAGTTTTATACCAAGTAAAGGCTCTTCTTTCTCCCTTAAGGATGAGTTCTAGTCTGGCCAGGCATAATGGCTCAAGTTTGTAATCCTAGCATTTTGGGAGGCTGAGGTAGGAGAATCACTTGAGGCCAGGAGCTCAAGACCAGTGTGAGAAACATAGTAAGATCCCCATCTCTGCAAAAAAATAGAAAACTTAGCTGAATGTGGTGGGAAGCACAGGTAGTCCCAGCTATGCAGGAGGCGGAGGAGGAGGCACCACTTGAGCCCATGAGTTTGAGCTGGCACTGAACTAGGATGACACCACTGCACCTTAGCCTGGGGCAACAGGGCAAGACTCTGTCTTGGAAAAAGAAAAAAAAAGAATAGGCTTTATTCTGTCTTCACCTGACCTTTCAAATTGTGAATGGAAGAAAGACCCTAAATACAGCAGACGAAAGATTCACTGGACTAGCAGTTATCCCCATGTATTTCAGAGACAGTAAAAGTTAAAAAAAAAAAAAACTTCACACCTTGAATGTGATAAGCCTGACAACTATACTTAACCTGCAATTGAGCTGATGGTTCCAAGGATATCACACCTTGGCTCTGAGTTGCCGCTCTACCTGCAAGGAGCCCTGCAGTGCTAGAGGTACCATGGTTATAAGCAGAGTGATAAAAACAGGGGTAAAAAGATGTCCTGGGCTGCAGGTCCAAACCAAGACCCGATTACAGAACTAACTGCTCAGTGTCCCTTATAGCTCCAGGCAGATTCTTACTCCTTAAAGGACCACTGATCTCCCCTGGATATAGGGAAGAAGCAGGAACATCCCTACAACTGGAGCATATTTGAAATCTCGTAGGCCCCTGGAGGAGTGGTAGACACACTTTCCCACTCACCTCCTTGACCTCCACTGTTCCAAGCCAGGGCTCTGTGCCTGGAGACACAGTGCTGCCATCCACGTGGGGCTCAGTATGTGTCCTGCTGCCACTGGCATCTTTCTGTGATCCATTAAGAGATGATTGTAGAAGAAGGGAAAGAAGAAAGAGGCTGTGCATTGGCATCTTACAGCTTTGGATTAAAACTTAAATTAGTGTTTCAGACTTCATGTTTTCATTTGTAAATAAGAATAATAATTTCTACTATTCTGGGTTGTTATAAGAGTAAGTGAGGATATGAGAGTGCTTGGTGTAAGAAATATTAATAGCCTTTGTGCTTATTTGTGAAATGTCATTTTATAAAAGCCTTGTCCTAGCCTGATCATGTCAGACTACGGACAGGGGTAGTTTGGTCTGTGTGTACAAAAGCAAGCACATCATGTAACTCCCACTTACGGCCTCTTTGACATTCCAGTACTGGGTGCTGTTGATTTTCCTCCCGTCTAAGCCCAGATAGAGAACTTGGTGGTGATGTTTGGAGATTGGCCCAAAATATGGGCAGTTATGTCTGCCTCTGTTCAAAATATTTGCTATCTGTCCCTGACAGCAAGGACAGATCTGTAATTACAAGTGGCAAATAACTTTCCTACTACTTTTGATAAGGTAAAGGTGGAAGAAAGATGGAGTCTGAAGTGAAAATGGAAACCCGGCGCTTTCCCCTCCCAATTCCATCCTCTGGTACTTCCCTGTGGTGCTTCCTGTTAAACAGGGGTTCCCGACCCTGCTCTTCCAGAATCAGACTTACAGGAGCAGAAGGTGCCTGTTGGTCCCACTGACTGACTCTTTGTTTGGAACAGTGAATGGCACAACTGGAGAAGGCCTATCCCTGAGCATCTCAGAGCGTCGCCGGGTTGCCGAGGAATGGGTGACAAAAGGGAGGAACAAGTGAGTGACCACACCAGGATAAAAAAAAACCCATTGGTAAAAGCTGTCTTGAGTGAGCCTCTTCCCCGGTTGAGCCTCCCTGCCTTGAGGTCAGAGGCCAAGCTTGAAGCCAGCTGGCGGGAAGATGAGCAGATCACCGGGATTCTGGCTTCTCATTAGGGAGCACCCTTCTTTTCTTTGTGGAAGGGCAGCGGCTGCAAGGCATGTCTGGCACCCAGAGGTTTCATCAGAAACTACTTCTTATCCTTCTACAAAGCCAGTCCCCTCAGGATTAGCTGTTTTTTAGCTGGAGGATAAGAGAGATGGAGATGGTGACTGACTCTGCTGGGCACGGCTCTTCTACTGAGCACCTCACACCCCTCTGGAAATGAGTGCCTGATACATGTGCATTCATATCAACTCACTACTTTCTTTTTTTTTTTTTTTGGCCAGGGCTGGGTTTGAACCCGCCACCTCCAGTATATGGAGCCAGGACCCTACTCCTTTGAGCCACAGGCTTTGCCCCTCACTCCTTTCTTTATAGGTCTTCTCTGTGCATATGACTCAATATGCTCTTTTATGGTGCTTCCCTTTGTGCTGTTGGGGGACTTTATCCCCTAAACATGATAGGTTTTTGTTATAACACCAAGTTAATGCCATGGCAAAACAAATAGGACAGTATCAATTTCATAGATACATCCAGGTAGCGTCAATGCTCTGAGGTTGCTCACCAGCCAGTGGGGATGTCAGATGCTAAAGCTAACACTCTGCCCCTTCTGATAAATGTGTAAAGAAGAAGAGAATGATTGATGCTGCCTTATGTCGAGGCAAAGATTAGAAGTTAAGTCCCAAGTGAGCCTAGAGCAGAGGTTGTGCGTGTGAAGCCCAGGGTCTCCTTAGGAATCCTTCAATAGCTTCAGAGCAGTACTCTGAAATTATGCACAAAGTTTTAAGGCATATCCACATCAGCATTTTTTGGTGGATCCATCAGCTTTCAGTAAGTCACAATCTGAATGATTAAAAATCATGGGCACAGTGAGGAGAGAGGAAGGCTAAGGATAAACATTAGGAACAGTATCAGAAATGATAAGTGATAGGGAAGTGGTCAGGGACAAAAAGTCCTCCAAGAGCAGGAGGGAGGTCGGGACTATATCCTGTCACTGCAGCCAGGGAGGAGAATGATTTGAGAGGGCGTCAGTGCACCATGACAGTGTAGACAGACTGTGCAGCCAGCCTGCCTGAGTTCTAGTCTCATCTTCCTGTTAGCTCTGGGAACGCAAGCACGTCACCTAATCTCTCTGTGCTTTATCCATAAAATAGGAATAACAGTACCTATCTTATGGGGTCATAGTGAGGTTTAGAACAGTGCCTGGAACATAACATTAAGTGCTATAAGAATTGGTTGTAACTATTTTAAGTAGATGCAGTCACTATAATATTTGTTATAATAATTATCAGATGCCGTGTAAGTCAGTAGATGAAAGACTGAGAAGACCACTTCATCTGACACATAGGAGGTCACCAATGGTCTCCAAGAGAGCAGAGCCAGTGGATAATGGCAGAGGAGCCAGATTGCAGCGAGCGGTATAACGCAGCAGACATGTGGAAGTGTAGGCTGGAACTTCAGCTTATTCTCACATAAAGTTTTCTGGTGAAGGGAAGGAGAGATGGAGTAGTAGGTTAGGGAGGAAGAGATAAGACTAAAAGGAGGGTAGTTTCGTTCTCTTAAAGTGGGGAAGTCTTTAGCTTGTTTCTATGCTGAAAGGACACTGCCATGGGAGAAGAGAGTAAGATACAGAAAGAAGTGGCAAACTGATCTTTGATGAAAGGTCTCTGAGAGGGGTTGAAATGCAGGTGCTCCTTGATTTATGATGGGGGCACCTCCCTATAAACCCCCCATAAATCAATTTGACTTACGATATTCTCAATTTATGAGAGATTTATCTGGACATAACCCTATTATAAGTCAGAGGTGGGGGTTACTGAATGCATGTCACTTTTGTATCATTTAAAGGTAGACCATCATAATTCAGGGATCGTCTGTATCCCCCAGAACAGACAGAGTAGCTTTAGAAGACAGCTGAGAAGCTGGGAGGAAAGTTGTAGATGGTGTTATGGCTAAGCATAGGTGGAGAAGACGGAAGTAAGAGGGTGTGTGAAATCTTTATCTTTGGTGTCTGGGAATATAGGACTTCTACCCAGAACAAGGAGTCAGGTAGGGTTTAAAGCTGGATAGAAAAGGTCAAGATTTGGAGTAGCCACTGCAGAGAATGGGAAAGGGAAGTGAATCAGGATAGCCAGAAGCTTTATTGGAGCCACTTCCTGAACTGAGAAATTACTGGGAAATTTTTATCAAAGTCCAACAGGGTAGGGATGCCTAACAATATCCCAGAGGAGAGGAGAGGAGTCAATGTATGACTGGTCTCATCCGAGCCAGGAGAAAGGCTTAGTTAAAGGAGGTCCTGCAGCAGAGCAGCTGGTGGCTGACACCTGTAATCCCTGCACTCTGGGAAGCCAAGGCAGGAGGATCCTATGGGCTCAGGAACTATGATGACGCCACTGCACTCACCTGAACAAGAGCAAGACCCCATCTCTATTAAAAATAGGAAAATTAGCCAGGTGTGGTGGTAGAGACCAATAGCCCCAGCTACTCCCGAGGCTGAGGCAGAAGGATCACTTAAACCTAGGAGTCTGAGTTAGCCTGCTGTGAGCTGGGCTGATGCCAGGGTACTCTAGCCTAGGCAACAGAGCAAGACTCTGTCTCAAAAAAAAAAAAAAATGCAGCAGCTGGTGACATTTAAACCTTTCTCCATTCAGAAGACTTGTTATCCTTTAAAAATACCAACTTGATTATGTCACTTCCCAGCTAAGTCCCAGTTTCCCCACAGTGTAGCAAGCCAAGAATCATGGAAGGACTCAGGTCGCATCTCCATCTCATGAGGACATGGTATGTGCCATTCAGAGCCCCTTGGAAGACTCACTGGGGTGACAGAATTCACAGCTGAGCTTTATCACCAACCCCACCTAATAAGGCCAGCCCAACTGTGGCCTCACCGCAGAGGGTCCTATGGAGCACCCTCAGAGGTGAGCATTGGGGTCTCAGAGTAAACATTCCGTTGGCCAAATTCTGAGGACTCACAAGATAGGAACTAGCTTTTTACAGTGAATTTTGTTTCTCATGTGACTAGTTCCTGGTTGTACTCTTGAGGAATTTCTTATCTCTAACTAAAAGAATCTCAGTATCATACCTATCTTCATGCACCTGGTACTACCAAATACAACATCTACCACAGTGCTTCATCAGAATAAGTACTCTCATATTGCTGAACCAGTTACTGCTTTTAAAATTCTACTGTTTGGCTGGGCCTGGTGGTTCAGGGCTGTAATCCCATCCCTTGGGAGACTGAGACAGGAGGATCACTTGCACTCAGGAGTTCCAGATCAGCCTGAGCAACATAGTGAGACCTTGTCTCTACAAAAAAATTTTAAAACTTAGCTGGACATGGTGCTGGGTGCCTGTCATCCCAGTTATTTGGGAGGCTGAGGCAAGCGGATTGCCTGAGCCCAGGAGTTTAAGGCTGTAATGAGGTATAACTGTGCAACTGTACTCCAGCCAGGGTGACAGAGCAAGAGTCTGTCTCAAAAAATAAATGAATGGGCTCAGCGCCTGTGGCTCAAGCGGCTAAGGCGCCAGCCACATACACCTAAGGTGGCGGGTTCGAATCCCCAGCCCGGACCCGCCAAACAACAATGA
>NW_003852411.1:10999568-11011227 GCF_000181295.1 Otolemur garnettii | reverse complement strand
GCGTATGTGGCTGGCGCCTTAGCCACTTGAGCCACAGGCGCCAAGCCAATTTTAAACATTACTAAAGCAGATCCCTTATTTCCTTTAGAGTTGATTTTTAATTTGTATGTCTTTCATCACAGCCTAAAGCCATTTTTGTATATAAGCATATATATAAGACCATGTATAAAAGACCTGTAGCATGTATTCTACAGACCCTAGTGTGCTTACCTATAAGATAATGAGCATGGACTAAGTTATCCCTGGGGTCCTCTGCCTCTAATTTCATGAGAGATGAACCTCATTTCTGTGCATGTTCAACAGTTTTTAGCAGATATTTCTCCTGCTGGCAATATGAAACCCCCATGACACTATGAAAACATGCCACCTTCCCACTGGCTGTAAACTAAGCATTGCAGGAAGAGCTGCATTCCTACAGTACAGAAGAAATGAAGTACAATTTTAACTTTGTCTTTAAAGACCTTTTCTGTGGGGTTGAATCTTCTCTGCTGTGGGTTGAATCATCCTGGGAGCTCTCTAATCACAGCCAATCTCTCAGTAACATGATTAGACTTTGATATTGGTGGCCTACATTAAAAATATCACCATATACCTTTTAATTAGCTTAATTTTAAATAGATCACTATTGAATTTAATAGTCTTGAGATTGAGATTAACAAGACATCAGCTAAGTGCTGAATCCAGTCCTTCTGTGTTCCTCTAAACTTCAAGGGATGCAGCAGTGTTTTCTCTTGCAGGCTGGATCAGGTGGTGATTCACGTAGGGGCCCTGAGCTTGAAGGAGTCACAAGAATTGGTATGTATGGGAATCTGTCTGGGAGAGACCATTCAAGGGGCTTCCATTTTTATGAGACTGAAGCACTACCTACTGTGCTAACGGGGCACCTGGAGCTTCCATTTTTAGGCTGAAGTTAAAATCAAGACCACTTTTGCTATATGGTAGATAATAGTGCCTGAAAAGATAAGGTGTGGGGCCTCAGGGACTTACTGTCTGGAAGGAGGTACTGTGCCACAAAGAAGAAGGTGTAGCCCAGCGTGACGGTACTGTGGGACAGGAGACAAGGCACCTTCCTCCAAGGAATGATGTAGCTGAGTTTGCATGTAAGGACAGACTTGCAGAACTTGATCCAACTTCAGTTTTCTCTGTTAAGTAGAAGGCAGGGCCATCTGCTGGACACAAAGGGGATAAAAGAATAATGGCTTGAGGGGTTAAATGTGATATGCTACCTTGACAGAAAGGATGAGAGAGCTGAAACAGGAAAGGATTGCTTAGTGGTGCTGAAAACCAACTAACGATGTAAGTCATAAATCTGTCATATCACCATTCAACACAGTTGTGGAATTTTTTTCTGGGTGCACTCTTCAGCCAGAACATAGAAACAAGAATGCAGACAATTAGGTTGCTCTAAGTTTAGGGATTAGCAAGTTAGGTAGTACAAAAGCTAGGGAGGAAGGAGTTAAAGTTGTTAACAGAAAAGCAGATGGTGTGGTAGTTTTGAGGCCTAGGTGAATAGGTTAAGAAAAGAAGGCACAGAGATGTTTAGAACTGTTTACCAGAAGGTCTAAGGCCTGGATTGCTACAGATTGACCATGTTTCCAAAATTTAGATAGTCTAACTCAAAAGAGTAAAATGATTTTATCTAGCCCAACATCATCTTGATGGGTTTTGTTTTGATGGTTTTTCCTATCATTTGGATTTAGAAATGGTATGAATAACATATACTTAAAAAATTGCAATTTGGTGCTCTTAGGCAAGCCCCAAGCCTCTAGTTAGTATTACTAGACTGTTAAGCCTAGAATCAGAATTTGGGGATTTGATTGGATCTTACAAAAGGTCTTTCAACAAAGGTAGCATGGTATAGGGGATATTTTTTCTTTTTCTTCTCTTTCAGCTGCTTTCTTTTCTAATATGTAATGTAAATTTTAAAATATTGTCTCATTATGACGTGAAAGGCCATGTTATTCATTAGGCTGAACACAAGAATGGTATAGAGATAATCTTGAAATAGAGATAGTCTTCTGGTATAAGGATGATCTCCTGGTATATGGCATAGTGTTGCCAAGGAGACAATTACATTGGCCTCTGTAGCCCTTGCTCTCCATCAGATGATGCTTGAATGGACATTACTAGCAGCTGTCTTGGGTGTTTCCTTTTTTCCTTACTTTCAGCTTAGGTTGCCCATCTACTCTTTTCCTAAACAAATGATTCAAATATATCTCACTCTGATTCTAGGCTAATGAAATTATACCCAATATTTTGATTGGTCTTTGGGCTATATCTCAATGTTCTCTTCTTAACTGTCCTAGTTTACTTCTGCAGAAAGTTGATCACCTTTATTCAATACAAATATTACAAGTTAAAGTCTCAGAAGGAAGCCCTGTCCCACTTTTAGGTAGTGGGGCATTTTCTGAAATAATCAATAAGCATCTACTGAGTGCCTGCCTGTGCCCAGCACCATGATTGTCCTGGACTCAGGAGTGAACAAGATCTGACCCCTCCCCTCAGGGAATTCACACCCTAGTTGGAGGAGAGTCACCATACACAACTGTCTTACAATGTGATAGATTTAGGTACTCTACTTGAATTATAAGGGCCCAGTGAGAGGAAATGTTAATTGTTTCTGGAGGAATTTGAAAAAGCATAAGAACCCTGGTGCAAACCTTTCCCAACTGCATACAATCTTTTTTGTTTGTTTTTGAGACAGAGTCTCACTATGTCACCTTCAGTAGAGTGCTGTGGTGTCACAGCTCACAGCAACCTCAAACTCTTGACCTTAAGCAATTCTCTGGTCTCAGCCTCCCAAGTAGCTGGGACTACAAGCACCTGCCACAACGCCTGGCTATTTTTTTGTTGCAGTTGTCATTGATGTTTAGCTGGCCCAGGCCAGGATTGAACCCGCCACCCTCCATGTATGTGGTCGGCACTGTAACCACTGTGCTACAGGTGCCACCCCATGCATACAATATTTAATACAAATTTTAAAATATGACTGTTGTATCATTGAACAGAAAATACAGTGTCATCCAGTAGGCTGAACAGCAGAAGAGAAATTACATCAGCAAGTATCTCTATGAGCAATTATCATTTATCAGAATGAACCACTTGTCTCCTTAGCAAGATGTTTTTTTTCCTTGTACTGACAAAACTATGGAGAAGTATGAGATTAAGTGCACAGCTCACCTTCACCAGGGATCCCTACTTTGCAACCTGGGATTTTCCTGGCAATGATATTTATCATTAAATTTGGCTCATTTTTCTACTCTCCAGTGGTGTTTCAGTTGGCAGACCTAAAGAGCTTTTTAGTGAACTCTAGTATCTACGCTGTAGGTGACTGTAATAAATCACTTATTTCAGTATTTCACTTCTCTCTTCCTTTAAAGGCCCAACATGCAGCAGAAATAGGCGCCGATGGCATTGCTGTCATTGCACCTTTCTTTCTCAAGCCATGGAACAAAGGTAATCAGTAGATAGGTCTAAATATACAATGCCTCACATGGTCTACTATTTCTTGCCTCCATTTAAAATGGCTATACTTAATTCAGAAAAGCAAAGTCCTATGGACTGGAGGCCTGAAGTTGTGATGATATAGTGGTTCTCTGGAATATTTATTCTCCCTGGATTCAGAAAAGTGACCACATTAAAAGACTTTGATTATTTTCCCAAATAATCTGATTGGGTCATGCACCAAGCCCCTGGTTGATCTGTACGTGCCTGTGTTTTGGTTAGGAGTCTGTTGTGTAGAATGACAAAGTCACATAGCAAAACATGGGACTATTTTTCTCAAAAGAAAGGAGTATAAGTGACAAGCAATTTTGAGACTATATAGTCAAGTTTGAGTAAGTGCAGAATTAGAGAGATTTTACGGAAATACTGTCTTCTGAATTTCCAAAATATCAAAGTATTGCTTTCTCTGTGGAAACTTTTTATGGTGTCCAAGTATGCTAGGTCTTTTTAGTCCTTCTGAGTAGTAAAAAACGAAATAAAAATTTTAAAAGGATAGCAACAGACAAGATGTCATTTGCATATATGATTAAATAAATTCATGAGTAAATGTATAAGAGGCCAAAATATCCCCTATTGTTGGTAGATAGAAAAGGGTTGTTAACGTAGATAGGTAATTTAAATATTGCTAATTCAAGGATTTAAAATGAACATTTTTGAAGTTTTTTTCACAAGCTTTTATAAATTTTTACATTAATATTTTCCTAAAAGATGAACAAAGGAGAAATGATGAATTATACATAATAATTTGCCAGAAATATTTATCATAGGCTGAATATATCATCACAGTATTCAGATAAAGTACGTAAAACTGGCTCAGCGCCTGTGGCTCAAGTGGCTAAGGCGCCAGCCACATACACCTAAGGTGGTGAGTTCGAATCCAGCCTGGGCCTGCCAAACAAGAAGGCCGGCTACAACCAAAAAATAGCCAGCCATTGTGGCAAGCACCTGTGGTCCCAGCTACATGGGAGGCTGAGGCAGGAGACTCACTTGAGCCCAGGAGTTGGAGGTTGCTGTGAGCTGTGATGCCATAGCACTCTACCCAGGGGGATAGCTTGAGGCTCTGTCTCAAAAAAAAAAAAGAAAGAAAGAAAAAGTGCTCATCATCCCAAACTGATCAGAGAAATGCAAATCAAAACCACTCTGAGATATCACCTACCTCCAGTGAGATTAGCCCACATCAAAAAATTCCAAATCAGCAGATGCTGGTGTACATGTAGAGAGAAGGGTACACTTTTGCACTGCTGATGGGATTGCAAACTAATATAACCTCTATGGAAAGAAGTATGGAGCATTCTCAAAGAACTAAAAGTTGACCTATTTGATCCCGCAATTCCTTTGAGCCATTGTAAACTTTTTTTTTTTTTTTTGCAGTTTTTGGCTGGGGCTGGGTTTGAACCAGCCACCTCTGGCATATGGGGCTGGCACCCTATCCCTTTGAGCCACAGGTGCCGCCCGATCCCGCAATTCCTTTACTAGGTGTCTACCCAGAAGAAAAAAACATCATTTTATCACAAGCACTAGAATGTTCTTTGTATCTCAATTCACAATTGCCAAGACATGGATGCAAACCAAGTGCCCATCAACCCATGAACGGATTAACAAACTGTGGTATATGGACACCATAGAATACTACTATTCAGCCATAAGAAAAGATACTTTACCTCTTTTCAGTTTACTTGGATGAAGTTGAAACACATTCTTCTTAGTAAAGTATCTCAAAAATGGGAAGAAAAAGTATCCAATGTACTATTACTAATATGAAACCAACATATAAACAACTACATGCCCACACCAAAAAAAATACACAAGTATAGTCTAGCAAGGTGAAGGAGAGAGGAAGAAGAGGGGAGGATAGCAGGGGAGAAGGTGATTGGAGGGATCTCACCTAATGTACACAATGTGATGGTATTCAGCACGGGTGAAGGGCTCAACTACAACTTGAACTTTACTTTAGAAATGAAAACAATGTAACCTAAACATTTGCACCCTCATGTTAATCTGAAATTTAAAAAAAAAAAAAAACAGTATTTTCAGTTTCTGAGAAGGATGGTTGCATTTCATTACATGATTTGTTTTTTCCACCAGGGCAAGCCACTGTTTCATATTTGTTTACACTATGCTGTTCTTTCAGATGTCCTGATTAATTTCCTAAAGGAGGTGGCTGCTGCCGCCCCTGCATTGCCATTTTATTACTATCACATTCCTGCCTTGACAGGGGTAAAAAGTAAGTGCTGCAGCTTTTGATACTTCTTTCCTTCCAAATCTCACATCTCACCCTATTTTACTAAGAAACTCCCACTCTATGCACCCTACCCCATGCCACAAAAGCATAGCTGGGAGTTGACTGGGGAGTTCCAATTGCGTCTAAATATCACTCTAACATCCCAGCTCTTATCAATAATTCACACCACCTTATAATGAAAGTTGCTAAGTGTGAAGTAAAGGCTGACCTCTAGGCACTTGTAGCAGACACCTGTGTCTCTGTCACACACACCCCCTTACTTCTGTGAAAAGACTTGAGACTGTAAGCCCCTCTAGGGCAAGACCATGTTTACCTGGTACCTATTATATTCTCAGTGCCAAACACGCAGGAAGGTACTCTGATCTCTTCTGACTTTTCTTCTAGCTTTTCTTTGTTATTACTGTATTTCTCCAGTGAGAAGCTTTTTATAATTAGATGAAAATTCTTAGCAGATTTTTTTAAGTTCCATTCTATTCTAAACTCCATAAAAGAAAAAATGGGAGGCTATGCTTTATAAACATTCAGAGGAAAAGATAAACTGTTTTTTACTACATTCTACTCTCACACTCACCACTCAAACAAAACATTTCACCTCTGATCACTAAAATGTATGTGGGAATTCCTCCTCACTGACAACCAGTTCTCCACCAGAGACTAACTGGTTGTCCTATAGTTTAATTCTGACACCACTGAACTAGAGTTAGCATCAGATCCTGCAGGTTAAGAACTCAGTCCCCACAAAACTTCCCCCACTTCATGTCAGCCTCAAGTCCCAGATTGTGACCTAGGCTTCTGACCAATTTTGCTATAAAACAGGGTCCCCACAACTTCCTCTCTGGGTTTGATTAATTTGCTAGAGTAGTTCACAGACCTCAAGGAAACACTTTACTTACTACACCTATTTATTATAAAGAATGTTATAAAGGATACAGATAAAGAACCACACGAAGAGATGCTTGGGTATATGAGAAGGATATGGAGCTTCCAGTCCCTCTCCGGGCAAACCACCTTCCAAGGACCATTTATCCAGCAACCCAGAAGCTTTTCAAATGCTGTCTTTTGGAGTTTTATGGAGGTTTTGTTATGTAGGCATGATTGATTATATCATTGGGTGTGGGTGATCAGCTCAACCTTCAGCCCCTCTCTCCTCCCCAGAGGTTAAGGTGTGATTAAAAGTGCCAACCCTCTAATCATGTGGTTGGTTCTGTTAGCAACCAGCCCCCATTCTGAAGCTTTCTCAGAGACCCAGCCCTCCATCAACACAATAGCACACAGAAGGGCTCTTACTACTTTGGAGATTCCACGGGATTTAGGAGCTTTGTGTTAGATGTTCCCATTACTCATGATATTACACAAGTCTTAGGAGCTTTATGTCAGGAACCAGGATCAAAGACCAAAGAATAGAATAAAGTGTTTGTTCTAGCACCCCTGTCTACAAGAGTTTTAAGAGCTTTGTCTCAGGAGCTATGGGCCAAGACCAAATATATCATAAATATCTATCTACTGTCTTTAAGGAACGCAAAGTTTAGGATTATGAGTTGACAAGTACATAGAGGCTACTAGGCAGGGGCAAGTGATTATGCCCAGTCTGCAGTAAGCTCCAGCTGACACGAGCCTATGGCAGCTCAGTGCAGATGTGTGGGGCTATATGCGATGTTATTCCATACACGTATTTCTCAGAGGTATACAGACTGATGAGGCATTTATTGTTTCGAGCAGTTCGTGCTGAGGAGTTGTTGGATGGCATTCAGGAGAAGATCCCCACTTTCCAAGGGCTGAAATTCAGTGACACAGATCTCTTAGACTTCGGGCAATGTGTTGATCAGAATCGCCAGCAGCAGTTTGCTTTCCTTTTTGGTGTGGATGAGGTAAGTCACCTCTTAGCATATTGCAGCAGGTCCGTTTCCCTCTCAAACAACTTCTGTAGTTGTCTGTATAGTAGTAGCATCTCTTCCCTTTCTTTTTTTCATAAAAGTGAATACTCCTTATCTGTTTCTTATTAGCAACTGTTGAGTGCGCTGGTGATGGGAGCAACTGGAGCAGTGGGCAGGTGAGCATGACTCATTTTCCCCAATGATTATAAATTTAAAGTCCCCCAGGGAGACTTTTATCACCAGAATAGCTACACTTCTTGCATGTACATCCTTTCCAGTAGAAATTGCCTCTCTTTCCAACATTTGTCTGCTAAAAGGGAATTAAGTAGGGCTTTATCAGTCTGTTAGAAACTCAGTCACTGTTGTCTACAAGCATCGGTTGCAGGTAGAGGTAAGACCTAGGAGCACATGAGCTGAGGGCATGCACAGCCCTATAACTTAGCAGTAGCTGACCCTTGGTGCTGTAGCCCTGTTGATCATTGTCTCCCAGATAGACTCACACTGTCTTTGTCTGAAATTATTTGGTTACAAATAACAGAGACCTATTCAAAGTAACTTAAGTAAAAGAAGATAAGTTATAAAATACTGGCAAATTACTTAGAATCCAAGAAAAGGAGGTGTAATCAGGCCTCAAAGAGGATGAAAACTAGGAACTGCAAAGTTCTTAATAGCCAAGGAATATCATCTTCTATCTGTGAGGAATATCATCTCTCACCTCTGCGTCTCTCTATACATCTCTTTATTTCTCATCTCTTTCTCTTTTTCCTAATGGGCTCTCTCTGCTTCAACATGCAGTTGGCCAGTGATGGATACCTAATACTGCCTGGTCACATGTCCACCTCATGTTCAACCAGCTGTGGATATACTCAGTGGCTACTCAGAAGGCAGAAAAATTTCAATTAGCGTATCCATTGCACATGTCAACCTAATTCATTAGAATATGCTTGCAAGCAGATTGATTGAGGTTTTACATTAACTGAAGCAAAGTGATACTCATAACATGTTCTTGGTGAGCAAGGTTTGAGGAAGAATGGTTGAGCTTGATAATCTTAATGGCTTGTTCACCTAACCAAGATGGCCTGTGGCATCCTTTGTAGCCGCAGGGTCATTTCTACCAAGGAAGCCTGAATCTTGGATTTGCTGACCATGGAACCTTTTTTCCCCTGGAAATTCTTACTTTTTTGACCATGTGAGACATTTTAATTCAGTCAACGTTATCTATAAGCAAAGCATATTTGGTTAGACTTCATTTTGTCTTAATTATAATCACCTTAAGGTTACATCAAAGACGATTGCAATTCAAATTTTAGTTTTCTGAAACTCCTCAGACATTATTCTTCCTTACTTTATTACCAGAAGATAATGTGAGCTTCACATTCCTGGAATCCCTTGCTATTGATGCAGGGTCTACATATACAAGGACCAATGACATTTCTGTTCTTGGTACATCAAGATAAATACATCTTCTGATACTGACTTACTTTTATTTCATCTTTAAAGAAACTGGAGAAATGTCCTTATCAAGAATCTCTATAACCTTCTATCTTGCTGATTTCTCTAATAATTCTGTCATAAGTCTAAGATTTGTCTTTATTTGTAGAGTTAGAGATTTTTTTTTCTTGAGTCTGTGAGAACATTTTATGAGATTGAATAACTATTCTCAACTTTATTTTTATTCACTTGTCATAGAACCATGAAGTGATGGAAATCTTTATGGCAACTCTGCACCCCTTCTTTGAGCAAAATAGAAACCAGCTTAGCTTATAGGGCTTTGAGAGGATTAGACATGATTTACGTCAAACGCCTGTAATATAATAAGCACTTAGTAAATGGTCCTTTGTTTCATTATTATCATCATTATTAATACTATTGTATAGAAACTAGTCTCTAAGTAACATATAAGCTGGCAAGGAATGGAAGTAATTTGTTGAGATTTTCTCCTTTTACTGTCACTCCATTCTCCCAATTTCTCAGCATAAAGTTTTTGAGACTCATCTCAGATGCTATATTTTTGTAATTTATATTTTTTTATTTTTAGTTTCTCCCAGCTACAGAGAGGGACAGATGCTACATTTTATCTACAGCTCTTATCTAGCATTAAGCCTCTGTGTGTGCTTAGGGCAGGTGTCGGCCTCAATTTCTCCCTACCAAATATACCTCTATCTTTCATTTGCTTTTTCTTCCTAAGTTTATCCTTTTCCCATTTTTCTTCCTTTAACCACTTCTGTATTCTCTGCCTTATGTGCAACACTGCTGAGTATTGCTGGAAAACTCAGAACAGAAGACAGTCTGATCCCCTAATAGATTAGAATCCAAAAGCAGACTTTCAGGAGACCTGGGCACATTTTTCCCTTTTTAAACAATAAAAGGGTCTGGAATCTGGGCCTTTCCTGTTGAGCTATTGAACCTGCAGTATTTTCTTTTGTCTTGCCAGTACCTATAACTACCTGGGAAAGAAGACAAACCAGATGTTGGAGGCTTTTGAACGAAAGGACTTCTCCTTAGCCCTGAACTACCAGGTAAACATTTTCTTTCCTTCCCACAATCATACTCTTTTTCCTTTCCCACTTGATTCTGTTTTTTTCTTCTCTTATCAACATTCATATACCACATTTGCCCTCATTAAACTCTTATCAACATTCATATACCACATTTGCCCTCATTAAAACTTTCAAGCCACTGCTTTCTTTACCTTTCTTCTGTTTCTTACTTTTCCTTGTTTAAAGCCAAACCTGTCCCCATTGTCCATGTACCCTACATGTTTAATCAGGTCAGGCCTCATACAGGAATGCTTCTTTTTGTGCCTCCTAGACAGGATCTTATTTTTATGCTCTCTTCAAAGTATTTTTGTGATTGTAAAATAGTGGTCATACATTTCTGGGAAAAATGACTCCATGAGAATATTACCCCTGAGTCATCAGAGGAAAAAGGAAATTATAAAGCTGGTAACTTAAAATGGAGAAGGCTTAATCCAAAGTCAGGGCAAGTGAGTCCTGTTCACCCTGGAAATGTGCTAAGAACCGGAAACATCCACTCGGCAGGATACAAGGGCCTAGTCGGTGATCCAAAAGGAGACACTGGCTTTGAAACAGGGATAGAAAAGCAACAGGCACTGACATGTTACCCGGAAGACGCCAGAGGAAATGGTGGCTGCTGTTAATGTTACATCGAGAAGAGCCTTGCTGAAGGCTAGACCTAGTCTCAACAGCTGGTTCTAAAGTGTAAATGGAATGAGATGGAAGGAAATAGGGTAGGCACAAGAAGAAGACTTTGGGGGGCTGTGAAGCAAAGGGATTTCCAGAACAGTGTAAGCAGCTGAGAGGAGTATCCCAGGAAAATAAGTGGGAATGGGAGGGCATCACCCAGATCAGACAGCGTGGTTTGTCCTAATAAAGCTCTGATGTGGAAACTTTTGAACAGGACAAGCTGCCAGCAGGATAATCAGAGATTACAGAGCAGAAGTGCAAAACATCCTTAGGGGTTAGAGGGAGTGACCTACAGCTCCAACCCAGAGAGACCACAAGGAAGCAGTATCCATGAAATCATTCATAATTCATCATAATTATTCCTCAGCCTTAGGCCTCCAAGTCAAGCCAGCATACATCTGCTTCCTCGTGTTTAGATAGTTATATCTATACATGATATATCTCTGCTTTGTCTCCAGAACAGGCAAAGCTAAGAGCAGGCACAAGGTGGGGATTTAGGAAACTCTGTCAACAGAACTAAACATTGACAAGACTTTGGTTAAAATTAGGATAAGAAGTCAGAATTGTGCAGACTCTGCCATCTCCTGGCACTTGTAGTTTCTTTCCTCCTTAGTTGCCTTGAAATGTTATTTCTGAAAATTCTAACCTGTTCTGAGCTGAAGGACAGGGAAACCATAGATGGAGTAAACTAGGAAGCACCTATAATGTTGCCCCTTCTACCTAATGGCTTCTCTCATTAGCTGGCCCAATCCCCAAGTGAAGAAACAGACAAGTAAAAAAAAATAGAGCTGGCTCGGCGCCTGTAGCTCAACCAGCTAAGGTGCCAGCCACGT
>NW_003852411.1:10996525-10998603 GCF_000181295.1 Otolemur garnettii | reverse complement strand
GAAAAGAAAAGAAAATGCATCTCTTTAATGAGATAGAGGAGACTTTTGTTTTTATCCATTTGTTTATGAATTCATGGATGAATGTTACTTAGTACCAGGATGAGTTAAGGTTCACCATCAATACTATCTCAGTTTTTTTTGTTTGTTTTTAGAAAAATAAGTACCACAAAACCATGTTTTTATAAATTAAAGAATAGAATGGAAAAGAATGGAAAAAGTTTTGTTATAACAGAGTCACTCAATTCTTTGAGCATTTTGTGAGTCACATGTTAAAATCACAGAATGCTATAATCATTTGATGATTTTCAGCTGTCAATGCGCGTAGCAGTGCTGAAAGCAAAAAACTGAAAACCTGATTTTCAAGAGGACTTGTTATCCACCTGTTGGAGGAATCACTGTCACTTTCTTTATCAATGCCAGTACTAACATTTTAATTTGCCCCTTTTTGGTGCCCCAGAGGTGTCCTAAGGCAGTGATATTGTAGGTATGTCTTTATTTTTTCTAAAAGCAGGAAAAGAACTGTGAAAAAAGGGGGAAATAGAAAAGGATGATCTGTAGCTCCCTTACATGCAAATTCTTGTGCTGATCAATTTTTTAAAATAGCACTTAATGGATGTTGAGGATCTAGAAATCGATCCTCTTAGCCCTGGCCAAGTGCCCCTTAGACATCTTGGAAGGTACCCCAGATCTACTTAGCTTCAGTTTGAAAGCCACTGCATTAGCTGGTAAGTTTACATAAGCTAGATGGATAAGGGGTACATTACCCAACTTAATCTCTTGTACGGTCCCTTCATTGGAGTGTCTTTTCTGCATAGGTCCATTCTGTAAAGTCTCGGTGTATGAAAAGATCTTACTTTATCCCGGATGGGTCCTCACCATCCTCCCTGCTATTTTTCTCCATTCTGACAGACCTTCTGACAACTTGTGTGGACCTTTTAGGGCCTCTGTAATTTCACTTCCAAATTTTTTGTATGTATTGTTTTCATAGTTCAGTAATACTGACTACAGATCTCTGTTTGTTTCTTTCTAGTTTTGTATCCAGAGATTTATCAACTTTGTGGTCAAACTAGGTAAGTGCCTTTGTCTGCCGCTGGCAAATGTAAAGGAAACAGAATAGCATCCCTTTCTCTGAGGGTTCAACTAGAACACCTTTTCATGATCTGTTGCAGGCAGTGTTCTGTTTCCAGTATTAACCTCCAGGGCCAAACATACAAAATGGTGAAGTAAACCTAGTTGGAAGATCTTTGGCAGCCTTCAGTAAAATAAATCTCTCTCCTCCATGTTAGCACACACCCCCCATATTCTGTTCCTTCTCTCCTACACAGTCAGCACCCCTGCCTGCTTTCACTTGCCTCTGCTCATTAAAATTCTAACAAGTCACATGTCTGATTTCAGCCTAAGTGCTTTGGAGAAGGCAGTCTAAATACAGATCTTACTAAATTGTGAATGACTGACAGCTCTCCCAAGAGTATTTACAATATGAAAAGAGTTTATTAATGAAAGTAAGCTCAAATGAATGGGGGTTTGGATAACATGACAAAGTAAAACTGGGGGGAGGGGATACAGTGAATTTGAGTAGAGGAACCTCTCCAGAGCCTCTTAAATCTTATTCTATGACAAATGGCAGATAGCCACCATTCACTCTTCTTATGCAAAAGATTGGTCCTTGGACCAATTAAACCTGGGTCAGTGCAGCAAAAGTTTTAGGTTAATTCTTGGCAGACCTCCCACCTTCCTGTTAGAGCCCTTCTGCCTCCCCTTGGCAACCCTCCCCCTCCCCAAGCACCTATTCCCTGTTAAGCCTCCCATTCTCACAGGGCTCTCAACTAGCTCTCTTAACCCTTCAAAGACAACATTTAACCTACTTTTTATTTTCATGATTTTTGTCATATTTGTTTGCCACCAGTGCTATGAACTACCTATTATTATTCTCTTGTCCTAAACATTACTTTTCACAAAATGGTGGGTTTGGTGTGACAATTATAGGTTCCTAAAGTACATTAAAATAGATATTGGACTATTAAAATTTTTAAAGAACTAAAAGTTTGCCTGTGTACAGTAGTCGCGCCCCCCCCCCC
>NW_003852411.1:10986922-10995799 GCF_000181295.1 Otolemur garnettii | reverse complement strand
TGGGAGGCTGAGGCAGGAGACTCGCTTGAGCCCAGGAGTTGGAGGTTGCTGTGAGCGTGATGCCATGGCACTCTACCCAGGGGGATAGCTGGAGGCTCCATCTCAAAAAATAATAATAATAATAGTAATAATTTGTTTCTGCTATTCTCTATGAATATTGTTCTTGACTGTGTTCACTCAAGTCCCTCATTCTGAAAGCACAGTAGATATATTTGGGTCTTCTAAATCTGTATCTTAATGATTCTTGATATTTAATATATACTTTCTATGCTTTATTCTAGATCATTTCCTTAGCGCTACCTTTAAAAATCACTAATTCTTTCTTTAACTATGTTTTCTATAGTTTAATTTCTCTGAATATATATTTTTATTTTCAGTATTTCTCTTTGGCTTTAAAAAAATTGTTTTTTTATTTATTTATCCTTCTTTTAGCCTATGGGTTCTATTCATTCTTTTATCTCTGTGAAGTCTTTTTCAGAATTTTCTATCATCTGCTGTCAGGATGTGAATTTTGTCATTTTTGCATATGCTGGCTGCTCTCTTTTTTCTCTTCTCCTTTTGGGCTATGTATTACACTTTTACCTCTGAGCTCATCTTCTGAGACTGCTGTTTACTGGGTAATTCATTGTACCCTGAGTTGTCAGGTACCCTATTTTGCATTTCCCTTTACTGGGACATTTTAGTTCCACCAGTTCTGACCAGTCTTTAGTTAATTTCATAGTCTTGTACCTATATCAAGTGTATAATGCAAATTTGGATCCCACATTCACCTGGGGCATGGACTTGGGATTTTTTTCATGAGGTCTTTTTCCATAGAAAGCCCTGGCACAAGTCCAGTTTCCTTGTCAATCCCCAAACCAATGGCCTGGGTTTTCTTCAGTTGCTTTTCATAGAAGTCTGGCTACCAGTTTTATACAGGGCATTTATTCCAGCTTCTCACCATGCATAGACGCCTTCATTTTCCTTCCCTTCTTGTGCCAGCTTCCTGACTAAAACAGCACTAAAACAGCAGCATTGAGTCATTAGCCACCTACAGTGGTACATTTCTCAATGACATTGAACTAAATTCTGTCCTAGCAATGAAGTCCAACATCACTTGATTAACAACAGTATATTCCTAAATCAGATTATCCTCAAGAGCTATTTGGCTTCACTTCTCCTCATCCCTCTGGCTTTATTCCTGACACATTTGGTGCCTCCTTCTTGGTTTTAAAATCAACTGAGCCTTTGTTTTTACCATTTGTTGATTTGTTAAAATTTTCTAGCATTCCTATGGATTTGATGCAGCAAAAGGGGTTTCCTACATCTGCTCAATCTGTCATGTCGACCAGAAATATTCTTATATTTTCACCTTATCCTATTGTAGTAGTTGCTGTTAGCAGATGGTCTTTTCTTTGGGATGTTTCTGGAGAAGTGGACAGTACCAGTCACGTTTCCTCATTTCTTTTTCCTGTCTAGGTTTTGGAGTATCACAGACGAAAGCCATCATGTCTCTGGTCTCTGGGATTCCAATGGGCCCACCCCGGCTTCCACTGCAGAAGGCCTCCAGGGAATTTACTGATCATGCCGAAGCTAAACTGAAGAGCCTGGATTTCCTTTCTTTCACTGGCTTGAAGGATAGAAATTTGGAAACCTGTAGCTAGTGCACCACTATCATATCAGGGTGTGTCCATGGAGACATAATTTTCACATCAAATAGGCATTTTTTTTCTCAGGGACATTTTAGATGAACTTAAACTCTTAGAAAATAAAATCTCAATCAGTCAACAAGTACTTAAATACTTACTCTGAGCCTTAAAAAAAGTTTAATTTTGGGGTGGTGCCCAAGTCTCAAAGGAGTAGGGCACTAGCCCCATATACTAGAGGTGGCGGGTTCAAACCCAGCCCTGGCCAAAAACGGCAAAAAAAAAGATTTAATTTTATGAAGGGGCAAAGGCTGTGGATGAGAAGGAGTCATTCATTTCCCTAAATTTCTGCAGAGAGATTTTTGTTTACATGAATGAAATGGAATCAAGAGGAAGATTGTAATTGATTGATTCTATCTGCCTTTAGGAGCTCTCATTATCTCGATTTCTTGTTCTTAGTCCTATTTTCAAGTTTTCTAATTTTATATCACTATACTGTACTTTCATTTTAATAAATATTCATTTGGAATCTACGAAGACTCTGAGCTATTGCTTTTATGTAGGCACTCTAATACCAAATTAAAAACTGGCTCAACTATGTACAACTACTATTAACACACCAGCTCATAAGGCTGCTCTAGAATGGATGCTTTCAGAATAATTATGACATCATAGTTTTTCCCCTATACATTGGATCAGATGGAGACTTTCTCCAGTTCTTATAACTAAAGGGCCCTTTAGGGTAGCTTTCTCATAATGAAGAAAAGGCCTTCCCCAAAGATGAATTTAAGTCTCCAATTCATGTGATACAGAGGATTTCTTGAAGCTCAAAGTTTGTAAGGACTAAAGGGCCCTTGCTCTGGGTACTAACTTTCCTTCCCTCTTTGGAGAAGATAGTGTCTATCCTGCAGTGCCCTAACTATTGGAATCAAAGGCCAGTGTCCCTTCTGAGATAAGCCCAGGAGCTACTATTATTTCTCTGTCACACTTCCAAGCAGCTACTTTCCTTTAGTGATATGAAGATTTGAAGAGGACCCAAAAAAGTTATAGCTTTTGTTATAGTTTGTTATAGTTAGACCCCCTTTATTCTTTCCTTCCTCTGTAACACATCACCAGCTGTTTAATCTTCCTTTCTAACAAAAACTGGGTGTATGCTTTCTAATATCAAAGTGTATTGACAGTCAACTTTTACTGATTTTTTAAACCTATCCAGTCTATTAATTACCAAAAATTTTGTTTTCATTTTGTCTCTGATTGCATTGTTCATTAGCAAAGGAAAAGGATTTGAAAATCACATCAGTTTTACTCCTTATTTTTTATCTCTTCAAATGAAAAATAAAACTTCTTCAAAATGTAATTTTAAAATTGTCAGTGGATTTCAATTATCTTTGTTTATCCTCTCTTTAATTGGTCAACTAGTTAAAGGTTTTTATATTTATATCTCCTCACACCTCTTTTTGCCTTTATAGCTGTTTTGCCTTTATAGTCTTTGGTTCTGAGGATGTGATACTCTCACTAATGGTGCTAAAGTCAAATTTAATTTTTTTAAATTAATTTTGGATATTCACCTAAGTAAAGAACTATTTTTCTACTTTTGTTTTCATGGAGTCAATGCTTAGAGGATTTTTAAGACAGATAATGAGATCTTGTGAACATAAAGAACAATATGATGATTAAAAATGACCAGGGCTTAGTGTAGCTCTACATATTTTAACATGTAACTACTTAAGAAATGAATATAGGGCAGCGCCTATGGCTCAGTGGGTAGGGCGCCAGCCCCATATACCAAGGGTGGTGGGTTCGAACATGGCCCCAGCCAGCTAAAACAGCAGTGACAACTGTAACAAAAAATAGCCATGCATTGTGGCAAGCACCTGTAGTCCTAGCGACTCGAGAGGTTGAGGCAAGAGAATCACCTAAGCCCAAGAGTTGGAGGTTGCTGTGAGCTGTGATGGCATGGCGCTTTACTGAGGGTGACAAAGTGAGACTCTGTCTCAAAAAAAAAAAAAAAAAAGAAATGAATATATTATAGAAGTAGGGTTTTAATATTAGCCTATTATTATCAGTAAAAATGGAAGAACTTAGAGGCTGCTAGTAGCTAGGATAATATTAGCAATATCAATATTGCCTTTAACAAGTAAAATTTTAGAAAGTTATGACCTATTTTCCATCTCCCAACCTTTCACTATTTGCTTTCACTATTGTTGAGGGACAGAGGAAGAGAGATGAACCAAGATATCCTCCCCCATTTCTCAACACCCATTTCAACTATTAGGTGTTTGTTATAACCATCCCTTCTTCTTTATCAGAAACTGTGCCTCAGCCTCAATTGGCAGAAGTAAGAAATGACATGTGAAACTTTGTCAGTATCCCCAGACAGTCCACAGATTGAATTTAAGATTTAACATATTTTTTGTTTTCTACCAATCTCAGAAACTAAGTCAGCTCTTTCATCAATTATTTCTAGCCCAAAAAGTAAATGTTAAATGTTAAGTAGTCCATCTGAAACATACCTTTCATTATTTGGTCATTAGGAGTGACCTGTAGACTCAGTTCCAAATTCTTACGTAGGAAAATGTTTACCTATTTTCTTATAAAGCTTAAAAAAAATTCCTACCCTGCTCTGTCCTTTATTGCTAATTGCTGAAATCTACAGGATAGTCATCTACTAGGAATAGGTAATAGTTGTATTGAAATCTGCCTACTTCTGGAGCATTTCTTGAAGCTTCATTTGCAAATGGAAAGTGGAAGACCTTAGAGGCTGCTAGTTGCTAGAAGCAACCTATAAAGATAATGCCAGTCATGGGACCTAATCTCCAGAGGACTTTAGGTCTCAAGTGAAAACTCTAAATTAAGAACCAACTCAAAGGCAAAATTCTCCTTAATCTTTGGAGTTAAAGATCCACCTCTGAATGATTTATTTACACTTAGTTTGTTGACACTTTTGTTGTGTTTGTTATCTACTATCCTTGTCTTGTTCTAGTTCTTAAAAGCTATAAAGGAAACGCTTTTAGCTTGTCCCCATTCAGTATAATATTAGTTGTAGTTTTTTCATATATGACCTTTATCGTGTTAAGGTACACTCCTTCACCTAGTTTGTTGAGAGTTTTTATCATTAAGGGATAAAATGCTTTCATTAAATGCTTTCTGTACATCTATTGAGATGATCATATTTTTTTTGTCCTTCATTCTGTTCACTTGATGCATCATTTTTGTTGATTTGCACATGTTGAACTATCTTTGCATCCCTGAGATAAATCACATTTGAGCATGGTGAATGATCTTGTTACTGTGCTGGCATATTTGCTTTGTTAGTAGTTTGTTAAGGATTTTAACTCCATATTCATCAGGGATATTGACATATAGTTCTCTCTCTCTTTTTTTGTTGTTGTCTGGTTTTGTTATCAGGATAATTCTTCATAGAATGAGTTTGGAAGAATTCCCTTCCCTTCAATTTTCTGGAATAGTTTGAGAAGTGGTATTAGTTTTTTCTTAAATGTTTGATAGAATTCAGCAGTGAAGCCATAGGTCCTGGGCTTTTCTTCAATAGGACACTTTTATTACTGATTTACTCTCATTACTCATAACTGGTTTGTTCAAGTTTTCTATTTCTTGTTGGTTCCATTTTGTTAGATTGTATGTATCCAAGAATTTTATCTGTTTCTCATAGGTTTTCCAATTTGTTAGCATAAGGTTGTTTGTAATAATTTACAATGATCCTTTGTATTTCTTTGGCATGACCTGTAATGTCTCCTAGGCACTTACTGTTTTCAGCACCCTGAAGAACACAAAACATTATCATCTTTCTCAATGTTTTATTCTTAAAGATATCAATTGCATGCAGAAAATAAAAGGATGGGCTCGGTGCCTGTGGCTCAAGCGGCTAAGGCGCCAGCCACATACACCTAAGGTGGCGGGTTCGAATCCCCAGCCCGGGCCCGCCAAACATCAATGATGGCTGCAACCAAAAAATGGCCAGGCGTTGTGGTGGGCGCCTGTAGTCCCAGCTACTTGGGAGGCTGAGGCAGGAGACTCACTTGAGCCCAGGAGTTGGAGGTTGCTGTGAGCTGTGATGCCACGGTACTCTGCCCAGGGGGACAGCTTGAGGCCCTGACTTAAAAAAAAAAAAAAAAAGAAAAGAAAAGGATGAGTGAATGTGTAACCGTGCTGTTCAGATTTTAAGAGTAAAAGATTCAGAGTAAATGAATTGCTCACTATGAGCCATAAGGTTTAAGAAAAACGTAATCAAAGAGGTGAAAAATAAGGACTGATAGATATAATAGACAGTTGATTAGTCTGAATTCTCTGGAACGACCCCAACTTGAAATGTTTTGTATTGTTGCCTTCATGGGAAACATTAGGAAGTTCAAAAATTAACAGTAATAAGAACACAAATTATTCCAAAACCTTACAAAAACATAATTATCCAATTTAAGCAATAAATAACCTTGCAGGTTTTACGTATTCACACATTGAATTAGTTTACTGAGCACTTAGCACGTTCCAGGCACTGCAGTGACATGAGTAGTAGGAGTCCCTGCCTTCACAGAGCTTCTTTGAAAAGTCGTTCAGATTATCCGAACAATAACACAATACACAACCTACTGAAATTGAACACCTATTACAGGCCAGGTGCTGAACTAGCCACCCCCCCCCCCCATAGGCCAGCCATCTCATTTATGAGAGGTTTAGTGATACAGTCCTGCCATAGTCCGCAAGAAGGAAGCCAGTTCAGGGATGAAGGATAGACTTTATTTTAAAGGCCAGAATGAAGTCTGACCAGAAATCAGCTCAGCTCACAGTTTCGAGGGACTTTTATTAGTGCAGTTGGAATGTGGGAGGAGATCGTGAAAAATGAAGGAAGTCATCTTTCCTACACAGTGAAAGATGTTATCTGTGCCTGAGACTGATTTTAGAATTACTGCCTTCCATAAAAGATGTTGATCTTACACAAGGCCTTATCTCTAGTGCCAGCCAGGACCAGGGTGGAAGGTCCTGATGCTTCCCAGGAACACCGGCCCTAAAGCATTTCAGGAGAATGAGGAGGGAGTTACTGTCACCATGCCATTTGGTCTCACTGCCTGCTTTCCCGGCCTACGAACCATAAATTTAATCAAGCAACTCTATACTTCGTTAGCAAGATTTTCAGTTCTGGTATCGAAGGGCACCTCTTTTCACTAGAGAGCCCTGTGAGAGAAACTGAGAAACATTTTGCTGCATATAAATGCCCTCAACTCACTAAAATGCTCAAAAAAAGGAAGCTCTTTACCGGAAGAACCCAGATTAGGGCGCCGCGAATCTCCTAGGCGACGTGACGCTAGGTGGCGCCCTGTTGCAGAGCCCGCGCTCTCCGTCCACACGCCCTCACCCCGCCCCCTCATTCGCCTTCTGCGCAGGCGCACGCACACTGACCCCGCCCCTCTCGCGCCACGGTCGGAGCCATTTCGCTGCCGCCGCCTCACAAGGTGCTGCGTGCTTCTCCGTTGTCTTTGTGGTGAGAAGGCCCGGTGTGTCCGACGGTCCTAAGGGCCTGTGCTCTCTGGCACTAGAAAGCGGAGGCGGGTAAGTAAGAGATGTTCTGGGCGCTGTGCGGGGCGGCGGGAGGCGTGGGCCGCGGCTCTGCAGCCGGCTTTGTTGCGAAGCGCGGGCCGCGGCGGCGGCGGCGGGTGGGGGAAGGGGCGAGCCGCCTCGCTGAGGCAGGATTGCGGTTGCGTGTCGGCGCGGCGCGCTTGCGCCGCCCGAGCCCTCGCGGCCCCCCACCTTTCCCGCTGCGCTCCACGGCAGCCGAAACCCGCTTCCTCCTCCGACCAGCGTTCGCTGGCGGCGCTGTGACCGCTGAGGAGACGGGACGAACCGTGTGGGGTGGTTGCTGCTGGGGCGCTACACCAGCCTGGGGCCCTTTATTCGCGAACAAGTGTTTGGTGCCGCCTCGCGGGCCCTGCGGGAAGAGCAGTACGCGGGTTACGCACGCTCTGCGCTCCTCCCTCACATTGTGATCGGCGTGGGGGTTGGGCGCCGCGTTAGGGAAAATAAATGTCTCCTGGTGTCAGGGGAAGATGGGAATGAAAGGATAATGGGAGAGAGCTACTTTGGCGACGGTGGCGAGGGAGGAGACCTTGAGCTGCTAACCTCGGCTTTCAGACCGAGATTGCGTCAGCTGCGAAGATGTGGAGGAAAAGCTGAGCAGCCGAGGCAGAAGGGATTAGTTACGGCTTAAGGCCGGAGACTGGACAGGAGCTGAAGGAAAGCGATGTGGCTGGAGTGTATGAGGATTTAAGAGAAGAATGGATTGAGGGTGGCACCAGTGCAAACAGGGAAACCACGTAGGATTTCTCCTGCTGCACGGGAGTGGTGGTGGAGTTCTGCAGCGAATGGATGGGAGACGGGCCTGCATAGTGGCGGAGGGCAGTAGATCTGGATTCGGACTAATAGGGGGTGAACAGGTTTGGGGAGGAAATTTAAAATTGTGTTCTAACCTAGATGCCAAGGCTGCGTGCAAATGGGCGCGTTAGTGTGTCACGGATGAAATTGATGTAAAGTCAAAGGTTTGAACTTTGAATATATATTTGAGCATCTTTTGCACGCGGTTGGTATTGAATATTATAGAGTTTAATGGGACTAGGGAGAAAAGAATTTGATACAATAGTCCCTCATATTTCATGTTACTCATTCACCCCGAGGGTTTGTTTTTTTAATTAATTATTTGGGAGTGGAAACTTTAGATATCTTCATCTTTCCACTACTTTTACGTTAACAGAATAGTTTCTTCACAAAATAACTGACAGTGGTTAGATTTTGGCCACACAATAAACCGAACAAGTTTATACTTGGATCCAGTTTGATGGCATTGATGAGGTGCCAACAGAATGCACTTAAATATTTATGAAGAAAAGACAGGTTTGCTGCTGGTAATGGAATTTCTTCTTACAGCAAAGAAAATTCATAGCACATTTTCTCTGATTCTAAATTTGGTCTCAAGTATCTTATATTTAGTCTGAGGTTTTAGATTCATGAACTCTATATCTTTTGGTATTTTAAAACTGTATTAGAGGCTTGGTGCCTGTGGCTCAAGTGGCTAAGGAACCAGCCGCATACACCTAAGGTGGCAGGTTGGAATCCAGCCCGGGCCCATCAAACAGCAGTGACAGCTGCAACCAAAAAATAGCTCGGCATTGTGGCGGGCGCCTGTGGTCCCAGCTACTTGGGAGGCTGAGGCGGGAGGCTGAGGCAGGAGACTTGCCTGAGCCCAGGA
>NW_003852411.1:10983645-10986686 GCF_000181295.1 Otolemur garnettii | reverse complement strand
ATGTTGCACTTCACAAAAACTTAATATCATAAAATTTTAATGAATAACAGCCTAAAGGAAAGATTTGTATAAAACATTAAGTTGTTAATACATTGGTATCTTCAGCTCAAGAACTGAATGCTTAATGTGTTTGGACTTAATAATATATAACCAATTTGAGGATAGTCTGCAAGCAGTTATAATTAGTATGAGAATAAGCCTTTAGATTTTAGTTATTGATTTATCATTCAAAATAATTGGTAACCATTTTTTTTTTTTGTTACCGCCTTGTTCTGAGCATCATCATAACTTACAACTACAGTCTCTCTGGGCTAAAAAATTATCCTTGCCTTAGCCTCTCACATAGCTGGGACTATAGGCATGCACCACTATCCCCAGCTAATTTTTCTGTATTTTGTAGAGAGAGGGTCTCACTGTGTTGCTCAGGCTCTCTTGAACGCCTGGCCTCAAATGATCCTCCTGACTTGGGCTCCCAGAGTGCTAGGATTACAGGTGTGAGCCACCATGCCCTGCCTAATAACTATTTCTTAAGGAATGTGGTTTTGGATTTAGGCCTCTGACTTGAAAAGTAACTCTTATTTATTTATTTATTTGCAGTTTTTGGCCAGGGCTGGGTTTGAAACCACCTTACTCCTTTGAGCCATAGGTGCAGCCCTGAAAAAGTTACTTTTAAACCTAAGCTTTATTTAGTTTCTTCCTCTGGGAAAAGGCAATAATGAGTATCTACCATATCTGCTATTGTTGTGAGGAATAAATGAGTTTAAAATACACGGGCTCAGCAGCTAGGGTACCAGCTACATACACTGGGGCTGGCAGGTTCAAATCCAGCCCCGGCCTGCCAAACAGCAATGACAACTACAGCCAGGCATTGTGGTGGGCACCTGTAGTCCCAGCTACTTGGGAGGCTGAGACAAGAAAATCGCTTAAACCCAACAGGTTGCTGTGAGTTGTGACGCCACAGCACTCTACCCAGGGCAACATAGATTCTTATCTATCTATCTATATGTATATATATATATTTGAGGGACACATTGTAGCATATGGAATATTACACACTATATATTTTTTCTTTTCTTTTCTTTTTTTTTTTTTTTTTTTTGAGACAGAGTCTCACTTTGCCCTTGGTAGAGTACTACCAAGGGTGGCATCATATCTTACAGCAACCTCAAACTCAGTTCTCTTGCCTTAGCCTCCCAGGTATCTGGGACTACAGGCGCCCACCACAATGCCTGGCTATTTTTAGAGAAGGGGTCTTGCTCTTGCTCAGGCTCATCTGAAATCAGTGAGCTCAAGCAATCCACCCGCCTTGGCCACCGAGGGTGCTAGGATTAGTGTTCAGCCACCCTCCTGGCCCTATATACAATAACATTTAAGCAAAGATAAAAATCACTCATAGATTCCAAAGATAACGATTGGGGAGGTATTTCTAGTTTTGATTTATGCAGTTTAGGGTGTAATTCAAATCATGTAGTTTTATACTTTTCTTTCTTACAACATGTCAAACTTTCCAATTATGTCTTTAAAATTCCTTTATAGCCAATTTTAATAGTGTGATAGAATGATCTATACTTAACCTAGATTTTTAGTAATTTCCAGGGATTGGTTATTTTCAGCTTTTGATATTATAAATAATGCTGTTTTTAACTTTTGTTTTTGTAGATCTGAAGAAGATACGCCAATCATGGGTGACATTAAAAATTTTCTGTATGCCTGGTGTGGGAAAAGGAAGTTGAACCCAACCTATGAAATTAGAGCAGTGGGGAACAAAAACAGGCAGAAGTTCATGTGCGAGGTACTAATGGATACAGTTTATATTTTTGATTTAAGACTTTTCTGTTTGGAAATGTTACTGTATTGCATATTGGGGAAGAGTAGTCTTTATTGTGACTTAACTAATAACTCTAGTTTATTATAAATCGTTTCAAATGGACACTACTTTTAAAACAATCTGATTATCATTATCAGATTAACAATCTAGTTATCATTAGAGCCTGTATCTTTCTTAGCTTTCTGAGTACAAGTAGAGAATCAAAAAAGTTGAATCAGCTGTTTGGATTTTTACCATCCCCTTTAAAAGTAGAACAATTCTGTTTGTTTCGATCCAAATGGAGAATTTGTTCTTGGATATTATTAAATCAGATTTAGTATGTATATTTTGTTATCTGAGGAGAATATCTGAGCTGCGTAAGTAAATATTCTTATTTTTGGATTAGCTTATATCACTGAAGAAAACAATTACAATGTTTAAGTAGCCCATTGTTTTAGGGATGTTAATTTCTGTGTATTTCTAGAGTATGTCTTCAAAAGTTAGCTGTTTATCTCTTGCTGAACTATTATGAATTTTTTTATTGGGATTCGTTGAGAGTACAAAGAATTAGGTTACAGTGATTGCATTTGTTAGATTAAGTCCCTCTTATAATTGTGTCCTGAATTATGAATAGTTTTTAATCCCAGAATTACCCAGGTCAGTCTCTTAAATATGTTTTTTTTCTTCACTGTTAAAGGTTCAGGTGGAAGGGTTTAATTACACTGGCATGGGCAATTCCACCAATAAAAAAGATGCACAAAGCAATGCTGCCAGAGACTTTGTTAACTATTTGGTGCGAATAAATGAAATAAAGAGTGAAGAAGTTCCAGCTGTTGGGGTAAGTACTTAGGGCGAAGCACTTGAGGTCTGTGTTGTAAGGTGTTATATACGAATCCAATATGTATGGAGACCCATGGTGATAACTTTCCATTGTTTTCAAATATATTTTCATAATGAATGTTGGCAGCTTGTTTTCTCTGAGCATTTTCCTGTTTTACAAATACCCTTTATTAAAAAAAAATACGTTTTATTAGAAGTCACTGTAATCTCCATGTATTATAACGTATTTTATATCTTATAGGCTCTTACTCTCTACAATTTTTTTTTTTTTTGACATAGAGTCTCACTTGTCCTCGGTAGAGTGCGGTGGTCTCACAGCTCACAGCAACCTCCAGCTCTTGGGCTTAGGCAATTCTCTTGCCTCGGCCTCCCAGGTAGCTGGGACTACAGGCAC
>NW_003852411.1:10979089-10983285 GCF_000181295.1 Otolemur garnettii | reverse complement strand
GGCTGGGGATTCGAACCCGCCACCTTAGGTATACGTGGCTGGCGCCTTAGCCAGTTGAGCTATAGGCGCCGAGCCTATTTCACCTTTCTTAAAGAATATTTTCACTATATATAGAATTCTGGAGTGCCAGATTATTATTTTTTTTCAGCATATGAGTATAAAAAACATACTCTTCCTCTGTTTTCACATCGCAACAATCAGCAGAGACTTCTGTGACCAAATGTGGTTGGGATTTTTCTCTAACACCAAGCAAGCAATTAGTTCTGTTGGAGACACTAGCTGGGTATCTTATAGTTCAGCTTTGACCCATCTACCTATACATACCTACAGTCTCAGGTCCCACAGGTTGAGGGCTCCTTCCTACAAGGCTTCCTTTTCAGACATCAGGAACCTTCAAGTTAGAGTTTTCTCAGGGTTTAATTTGCTACAATGACTCACAGAACTCTGGGAAGCTTGCTTATGTTTTCGATTTATTACAGAAAGATACTACAAATGAAGAGGTGCATACAGCAACATATGGGGAGGGGGACACAGAGCTGCAATGCCTTACCTGCACTTGCTGCCCTCTGAGAACCTTGAGAGGACATGTTTAACTGTCCAGCTTTCCTAACCCTGTCCTTTGAGTTTTTATGGAAGCTTCAAAAATAGGCATGACTGATTAAATCTTTTGAGAGGTAGCTGTTAGGAGCCCCAACCCTCTAATCAGGTTTTGGACTTCCAGCAGACCAATTTCCATTCTGAAGCAACCTAGAGGCTGCTGTCAGTTAACTTATTAGCACATAAAAGGGCTCCACTTTGAGGATTCTGAAGATTTTTAGGAGTTGTAGGTCAGGAAATAGGGTCAAAGATCCAATACAAAGCACTCTGAAGATAATGTGGTATTTTCTACTTACATGGTTTTCTATACGAAGTCAACTGTAATTGAATAATTTCCCCCCATATATAATGTCTAGCTTTCTCAGAATGTTTTTAGGATCTTTTTTCATGATTTTGGTTTTTAGAATTTTTCTCTGTACTTAACCTTGCTTGGGGTCTGCTGAGTTTCTTGAATTCATATGTTTACGTATTTCACCAATTTAGGAGACTTGTCTTTTATTTCTTAAGGTTTTTTTTTTCTTTCTAGGGCTTGTACTTTAAGCTTTTTGGTATATCACAGGTTCTTGAGGTTCTCTTTTTTTATTTTTTTCTTTGTTCTTCAAATAGAATAATTTCTGTTGATTTTCTTCAAAATCTCTAGTAGTTTTCTTTGTCAAATTCATTTCATCCAGCGAAGTATTTCTTTCAGATACTGTGTTTTTCATTTTTAGAATTTCTGGCTTGATTTCTTTTGTACAGGTTTTATTTCTCTATAATGGCATTTGTTTTTGTCCATTGTCTACGCATGTATTATATGAATACAGATTTCTTTTATGTTATGGAGTATAGTTCTAGTAGCTGCTAATTTTTTTTTTTTTTTGGTAGTTTTTGGCCAAGGCCGGGTTTGAGCCTCCCATCCCTGGTATATGACTCCTTGAGCCACAGGCACCGCCCTAATAGCTGCTAATTCTAACATCTCTATTATCTTAGGGTTGGACTCTGTTGATTATACTTTTTCTTGAGATTGGCTCACATTTTCCTTTTTGTCAGGTAATTTTGAGCATTGGAATATTACGCTTTGTAGACCTGAATAATGTAATATTCCTACAAAGAGTATTGATTTTGTTTTTTGTCAGACAATTGAGTTGGTTAGACTCAAACTGCAAACATTGTCTTTTGGATGTTCAATCTCGCTTTACTTTTCTAATACTTTGCTAAGTGGCTTGAGTCAGCCCTTTATGTGTGTGGATCAGGGGTTAGCCAAAGATTTGGGCAGAGTTTATACACAATGTGGGTGTCTTTCTGGTTCTTTCCTTTCCAGAATTCCCCCTTCAATTGCTATGGTTTTTCTAAACTTTCATTCTCTGATTAGTCAGGCTGGATCCAGTGGCTTCCCTCAGGCTAAAAGCCAGTTGCAGCAAAAACAAATTAGACCTTTGATACTCCTTGCTACTGCATTTTAACTCTCCTTTACAATCTGCCTTGTTTTGCTTGCCCTTTGTATGTGGGGGGGGGGTGGTTCCTAAAATTTATGTTATCTGTGTTAGGAATTTAGCTATAACAGAAGCAATTTTCTACTTTTATTTTTTCATTAGCATTTTAACATAGTCAAATCTTTCCCATTAAATGCCCTCAAGCATGCATTTTCTTTCTCCCTAACTTCCTCTGTTCAAGCTACACTGACCTTATAGTATGCCTAAAAACTTAATGTGCTTTTATTTCTGCCTGATGGACTCTTCCCCAGCCATCCTATTTAAAATTGAAAATTCACTACCACCCTACGTGACTTTTTTTTTTTTTTTTTTTTTGAGACAGTGAGACAGAGCCTCCCCCTGGGTAGAGTGCTGTGGCATCACAGCTCACAGCAGCCTCCAACTCCTGGGCTCAAGCGAGTCTCCTGCTTCCACCTCCCAAGTAGCTGGGACCACAGGCGCCTGCCACAAAACCTGGGTATTTTTTTGGTTGCAGCCATCGTTGTTTGGCAGACCTGGGCTGGATTTGAACCCGCCACCTTAGGTGTATGTGGCTGGTGCCTTAGCCACTTGAGCCACAGGCACTGAGCCCCTACATGACTTCTTATCCCCTTCACTGTTGCATTTTTCTCCCTAGCTTTTTTTTTTTTTTTTGAGACAGACTGAGTTTGTCGCCCTCAGTAGAGTGCTGTGGTGTCATACCTCACAGCATCCTCCCACTGTTGGGCTTAAGCGGTTCTCTTGCCTCAACCACCCAAGTAGCTAGGTCTATAGGTGCCTGTCACAGCGCCTGGCTATTTTTTTGTTGTTGTTTAGCTGGCCCTAGCCTGTTTCAAACTTACCACCCTCAGTGTAAGTGGCCAACACCATAACCACTGTACTACAGGCACCGAGCCCATTTATTAACTTTTAATCCAGTGCTTCTTACCTGGGGACCATTTTGTCCCCTGGGGATATTTGGCAGTATATAGAGATGTTTTGTTAAAACTGGAGGAGGCCACTGGTATCTATCTAGTGGTTAGAAAGTGGAGATGGCTGTTAATATCCTGCAATGCACAGGGTACCCTCCTACAACAAAGAATTACCCAACTTTAAATGTCGGTTGTACCAAGGTGAGAAACCTTGTTCTAACCCACTTTATTTTTGTTTCCTGGATCCTGGTATTAGAATGCAAGTTAATGGGGGCCAGGGATTTTTGTCTAGTTTGTTACCGTGTCCTGAGAATCTAGAATGGTTCTGATCTGTAATAGGCACTTAAATTTTTTTTGCTTGAATAATGAATGGATAAATTTGAAAGAAAATTAGAATACTGCTCATTTCTACTTTTAGCCACCATCTTCATCTTACCTCCTTATCCCAGGCAAATTCTTGTTCTGGCACTTATTTTCATTTGCCACTTGCCCTTTCATTCCATAAATTGCATTTGCTAAAAGTGATACTTGTAAAGGACCCTTAAAAATTTCAGGTGTGTGTAAAAGTAAGAATAATACAACAAACCTTTGTTTTTCCCTTATCTGGTTCCAACACTTTTCAAATGTGGCCAAACTTGATTCATATCTACTCCCTTTCCTTGAAAGTTATTTTGGAGCAGAGCTCAGATATACTGTTATCTGTTAATATTTCCATTTGTATCAACAGATAATCCTTAAACATAACAATACCATTGTCAAACGTAAAAGAAAAATTTACTAATAGTGTCTTAATATCATCCAGTTCATGTTAAGATTTTTCTGATTATTTTATGAACTTTGCCCTGGAGAGGACATTTGACAATGTCTGGAAATATTTTAGACCAGTGTTTCTCAACCTGTGGGTTGTGACCCCTTTGGGGGTTGAACGACCCTTTCACAGGGGTTGCCACAGTACATCCTACATAGCAAATATTTACATTATGATTCATAACAGTAGCAAAATTACAGTTACGAAGTAGCACCGAAAATAATTTTAAGGTTGGGGGTCACCACAACATGAATACAGGTGTGAGCCACCATGCCCAGCCCAGAAAAATTATTTTTAAAAGAAAATAACTCATGGCTCTGCACCTATAGCTCAACCGGCTAAGGCGCCAGCCACGTACACCTAAGGTGGCGGGTTCGAATCCAGCCCGACCCGCCAGACAACAATGATGGCTGCAACCAAAAAAAAAAA
>NW_003852411.1:10967401-10978950 GCF_000181295.1 Otolemur garnettii | reverse complement strand
AAAAAAAAAAGAAAGAAAGAAAATAACTCACCACATCTAAGAAAAAAGTAAATGATACAGATAGATCCTTTTTCTAAAACCAATGTGATCAGATTCTGAGAGCAATACATACATTGTATCTTATATAACACCTCCAGCACATTTTTGGCAACCATTTAATGAAACTTAATACATCATATGAACGAGTTTATAAAGTACCTGCTCTGATCATCTTAACAGAGGCTTTAAGAAAGCAATTTTGATAAAATTAAACACTTGGTACCAATGAAGTACTTACGAAATAGAGTAGGAAAAAAATACTTCCTTGACATTAACAATTGGATACAGTGAACGCAAACATTGTTCTGGTAATGAGCGCACCAAAAGCCCCTGCTTGAGCACTATGCAAGCTATCTACATAATGAAAACACTGGTATTCCTTTAATATGTTTAAATATAAATAAATACTTTAAAAAGAAAATAGTAAATACTGTACTAAAAATGAGCACCAGAGCAGTGCTGCTCCGAGTTTTATAATTTGTGAGGGGGTAGTTAGAGAAATGAGTGAACATTTAGAAATGCTTAATAGATGCAACAGCAGTTTTATGTTTGTTGAATCTGGTAATTAGAAAACTTACCTTGTATTTTATGTATCTATTTATTTTTAGCAGTTCTTTTGGCATATTTTACAAAAATATCCCAGTGGATTGAGGGGGAAACTTGTCTGGTTTTTCATTGCAGATCGAGACAGAGTGATGCAGAGTTTTCTCTAAAGTTAAGGCAAAACTAGGGTGTCCACTGTCATCACCATTACTCAGTGTAGAAAGAAATATGTAATATGAGAAGAAAAATAAATGAGGTGCAAATATTATGAAGCATTTAATTGGGAAATACTGTGTTCATTATAGTAATAAAGACTAAAGAACTTGACATAGTTTTTAGGACCTATAATAACAATGCAGCAGGTTTTTGAATGATTGTCAAAGAGGCAGATTTTACCATACTTATTATAAGCTACTTATTTAATCTGCCACCATTTTGTTAAATGCTGGCAGAAGGCACAAGCTTTCTGAGTATGAGACAAGAGGATGCTATTACTGACAACATAGCAGTTGGTTCCCTTCTTGTCTCCAAGTCCCTTAATGACAATGTGGAACAGGCCCTGATGGGTGCTGAGGATGCAGTATGTCATAGCTAAAGAACCTTGAGCCCCAGTCTTAAAAGGGGGCACCTGCCACCTATATTTATTAGCCATTAATTCTGCCCTTTATGTGGAGAAAGATATCTTTCAAGGCTATTTTGTGTTCAGACATCTTTGAAAAACTGTCTAGACAAGAGTTAGAGAAAAGGCTCAGCACCTGTCGTCCAGTGGTTAGGGCGCCAGCCACATACACTGAGTCTGGAGGGTTTGAACCAGCCTGGGCCTGCTAAACAATAATGACAACCACAACAAAAAAACAGCCAGGTATTGTGGCAGGCACCAGTAGTCCCAGCTACGTGGGAGGCTGAGGCAAGAGAATCACTTAAGCCCAAGCATTTGAGGTTGCTGTGAGCTATGATGCCACGGACTCTACCGATGGTAACAAACAGAAGATTCCGTGGAGAATTATTTGAACAGAAGAACTGATGAAATTTAGAGCCATCCTACCCTATTTTCTAGATGGAAGGTTACATTACTGTAAAATCTCATTTAATTATATGGGAGTCAATTCTCTGAGCAAATAAATATTAAGTTTTAACATATTTGGGAAATCAGATTAAAAAGATACCAGGAGGAATAATTGTTGGACTAACCAAGAATTTGAAATTTAAAAGGATATCCTACACATGTTAATAAAGAATTTTAATTATCTTAAGATTATAGTAATTAAATTTATAAAATATTAGCTCCAACATAAGAAGAAACGAAAATACTGGAATATAATGCAGAAAGGTCTTAGGATAAGAAAGGCCATTTTATGGAAAATCCAAAGGCAAAAAGTAGATTTAGCTATACAAACAAAACAAAATAACTTTCTAGGCCAATATGCAACATTAACAAAGTTAAAAAAAAAAGAAGTATAAGTATAACTTGCAACTTGTATAGCAAAGGGCAAATAGCACAAAATGTTAAAGTGTTAGAAATTAATGAGAGTAGTGACTATCCAGGTAGAATAATGAGCAAAGAACATAGAAATAAAACAATAATGCTTTAACAAAAAGCAGCACCAGGATTGGTAAGGCAGTAAAGTGCTTATTATAATGCTCAGAATTAGAGAAGAAGTAGAGAAATAGGTTCTTATGTGTAGTCCTGGTACATATAAGTCAGCAAGCTTTCTGTGGAGTGCCATAGTGGTGCTATTTAAAATGTATGCATAAAATGGAGGAGTGAATCTTTAAGATTCTTTTTCTTTTTTTGGCTAGGGCTGGGTTTGAACCCACCACTTCTAGCATATGGGGCTGGTGCCCTACTCCTTTGAGCCACAGGCGCCACCCAGTCTTTAAGATTCTTGATCTGTATTTAAAGTAGAAGATGTACAGAAAATATTGTACATTTATCTTGGAACTTGTTTCCTCTCTCCGGAATGCTTTTCTCTCAGATACTGTCTTGGTTAGGTCTTTGCCTGCTTCATGTCTTTTCTAAAATGTCACCTTATAAGAGCAGCTTTCCTGTTCGCTGTATTTTTTAAAAAGTCGGACTTCTCACAGTCCCTACCTCACTGCTTTATTTTTCTCTATAGTATTTACCACCAGTTGATATTGACATGCGTTTCTTCATTTATGTAGTTCTTTTTAGAATATAGCTCTGTGAGGAAAAGAACATGTCTATTTAGTTCATTATTGTATCATTAGCACCCAGAAGCTAGCATGGACGCTCCTAAAATATAATTGTTAAATGTACTCATGAAGATATTAAGTAGAAAAGTAAATTAACTATACAGCATAAACTGATCCCGCTTCTCCTGGAAAAGTTATATTTGTGTCCATTTCATATATATATAGGTATGGTTTCCAGATGTAGGATTATGAGTACTTTTTATTTACCTTAACTTTTTCTTCCTGAAATGAAAACTGAATAGTTTCATAATCACTATAAATAAAGATGGTAATATTGTGAGGAAAGAAAGTGTGACACATGGATCTCCTTTAAGTGCTAAAAGAATTTATTGGTTCCTGTAAAAGCAAAAGTACTGACACTGCTTTGACTTTTACTCTTGCAGGTAGTATCTCCACCACCCACATTTACTGATACATCTGACCCCACCGCAAATGCTGCAGGAGGTTTACCATCATCCCTGGGAGGACCTCTTCCTCCCCATCTGGCTATCCAAGCAGGTAAAGGACTTGAATGCATGTACATAACTGAGATGTATTTTGTTGATCACCATTTTTTTCTCATTTGGATAGAAATAACTGCAGTAAAACTCTTTTGAGTTTAAGAGAAACAATACAAAGACTTTATAAGTTTGCATATACCAGCAAATCATTTGATTTTTCTTAGAAAAATGATTATGCCACAGCATCATTGTTTGCTGTCTACTAACCTTTTAGCTTCTACTAAAATTTTTATCTCTGAATAAATTTTGCACAGGCCTGACATTTGGTTAAGAAGTCGTAGGGATTGCCTTTTTTTATCTTCGAATTGTTCCTACCAAATGTATTATAGACTTATTTATTTACAGTATGAACCTAAGCCATTGCTGAATTCTGTATACAGTTAAGTCTTCTTCATAGTTTCTTGTAAACTATGACTTTTAATGAAAGTACATCATACATTGAATCTTTAAATAACTTGGTTTAGTTTAAGATTCTTTGGTTAAAATAATGAGGAAAAAAACTGGCTTCATTATACATTGTTTCACTTAAAGTTGGGTTTCCAAGAACCTTCAACAATCATTAAGTATGGATTTGGTGTGCATTCAGTGGAAACTTTTATTGGGGTATCATAGATTAGATTAGCTAGGATTTTGGTCATATTGCTCTCACATCTCAGATCTTTATGAAAGTAGTAGTAGTATCTACCTCGTAGAATTATTGTGAGGAATAAATTTTTTAAAATGCACCTAATAGGCTTAGTGGGATTAATAATGAATCAGTTCTAACTGCTGTTTTACATTATTCTGCTTTCTCAGTCAAGAGTCATCACTTTCTTCCACCTCTTTAGCTTCTCTTTATTTCCAATCAGGGTCATATTTAGGAAAGAAATTGTCTTACTGTTTAATCTGTTGAACAAAACTCCATTGATATTATGTACTGGATTATTGGTCACTTACTGTCATTCACTAATGATGCTGTTTCCTGCTATTTATTAGCATTGGAATGTCCAATTTACGCCTATACTAAAACACTTTTTAAGAAAATCATGGGCACTAATTTAGGCCCTTTTCTGTGTAAGTGAAACTGGATTTCTAAACTTAGAAGGCCAAAATCTAAACTAGAATAACTCCTTAAGATTTTTAGAATTTTTCCACAATTTAAGAGAATAATCATTTTCTTTCTTGAACAGAAAATAATTCTGCAGTTGGAGCCTCTGGCTATGGAGTTCCTGGGCCCACCTGGGACCGGGGAGCCAACTTGAAGGATTACTACTCAAAAAAGGAGGAACAAGAAGTGCAGGCGGTAAGCTAGCACCCTGAGTTAACACACACATCTCTAGGAATATGATTTGGGACTTAGTTCACAGCGAAATTTAAGGTAGTCACAAGTTAGTAATTTGGTGTTGCTTTTAAATGGTTGAAACTTCTTGTTTACACAAGTCGCCAGAAACCTAAACTACCCATTAAATCTGGCCATTCAAATTGGCCATGAAAAAGTGTTTTTTCTTGTTAATAAAAGGTCTCCTCATCTGCTTTATAGGAAATGTGATTTTCTCAAGAAGCCTCATTTCATGAGCACTTACAGTAAAAATGTCTTTAATTGTATGGCTTAATTTTCACTTAATGTATTTAATATGTTAGAATAAGCACAAAAAAACTGTCAGAGATTTTTTTATGAACAGTTTAGAGACTATATTAACTAATACCTTATTTATATAGTAGGACTTTTTAGATGCAGAAAATAATTCTGATTTCATTTGCACTAGGACTAGAAACGATTAAACAGTTTTTTGCATTATAAAGGATGATTATAAAGAAGGTATTATAAATTTCTGTACCATATATATGCATAACTAAATTAAAATTTACACAGCCAAATTATCATTGATTCCACAGACTCTCGAGTCAGAAGAGGTGGACTTAAATGCTGGGCTTCATGGAAACTGGACCTTGGAAAATGCTAAGGCTCGTCTAAACCAATATTTCCAAAAAGAAAAGATTCAAGGAGAATATAAATACACCCAAGTGGGTCCTGATCACAACAGGTTTGCTTATTTTGCTCTTTTCCTTCTATAATAAATGAGGGCAGTTTGGGTTATTAGCTGTTGAATGTGTTCTGTTTGTGTATGTTATCTAGTTCATTGTGTGGCTTAGAAGTGATTTGGGAAAAGAAGATTTATTACTTTGCATAAGAAGGATTGTTGATTTGTAATGTGCTGTGTCCGTGGTTTTCACTTGTGTGACTTTAGTTGTGTAAGAAGTTCAGCAAAAATCTGTTCGTGGTGTTAGACTTTGAAGGTTCTCGTTTGAATCTGAGTGTCAAAAGTCACAGCTGTTAAGTAGTGGTTTGACCCTATTTGACTCAAAAAATAGCCAGAGTGGTGATTTTGTTTGCTTTGGTATTTGTTAGAAACAGTTTTAAGTACTGTTTCTTTAATTGCTCAGGTTAGATAGAAACTTAAGCTTCGGAATCGGAAAGGTAGATTGTATTGCCTCTGGATCCAGATTTCACTTCAGCTTTGAAAGTTGCCAGCTCTCATAAGGGTCATTGTGATATACAAAGGTCAAGAGGGATGCCTCAGTCTTTGGATGTGGATTAAATTAGCATACTTTTTTCTGTTAAATTTATAAAACGTCATTAAAGGGTGTAACAATGACAGTATGTTTCTCAGCCTGCTTGCTGTTCTTCCTGAGAGCATTCCAGGGTGTAGTAATTATTACTCCCAGGAAGGCTCATATGGATTAGACTGTTCTGGGGGGCAGTGTACTTTTTATTGGAAGGGAGGGGAGATTGTAATGGAAACCTTTTGATTGATTTCAGTTTGCTATCTTTATTCAAATTTTTTCAAATTACATTAAAAATATTTGCCTTGAAAATCATAGTCTTCTCCCTTGGATGCATTTAGCATCACTAAAATAATTATTACTAAAATTAAAACTTGGTCACTCTGGTCAAAGTGATGTGCAGAGCATGGTTCCCCTGCCTCCCACTGTATTATTCAATCCTGAATTCTCACATATTTTATTTCTATTATCAAGACTTTTTCAAACCCTCAGATTGTATAGGAAAGACAAATTTGTCAGTGGTTTCTTTAATATTTTGACCTCAACTGAATGAGCTTAGTATCACTTGGTGCCTTTAAAAATAAGATATCTAAGTGTGCTTGAAGCTCATTGTTACAAACATTTTTTGTTATCAGTATCTTATCATTGGTTTCTGATACAAAGAAGTGAAGAATTCAGGACATGAAATGTGGGAGGCAAAGACAGTTGGGGAAGCTATGACAGCATTGCTCCTCCTATGTCCTTTATTTAAAGGCATAAAAGACAGCAACACCAGAGGTCTGTGTTCATACACACATGTGCTGCTGCTTAGGCTGAACTAAGCAATCACATGGGAAACTATTGTAAACTGATTTCTGGTGTCGCTGTTCCCCCTAGGTGGAGGAGAAAGAGATTGAGTGCTGACTTTAAGCCTGGCTGAGAAACATACTGGCATCGGTGTCATTAATGAAAGGGTGGATGTTGTTCCCCTGAAAGCCAGTGGCCTTTGACCCCTGAAGCCGCTGTGCCTGAAGGTCAGTTCACAAGAGGTATAGGAAGGAGTCTAACATTTTTTTCTTAAGCTTCACCTAACCTTTTATCTACAGCACAAAGTTAAGGTTAGAATGTACTGAGCAGTAGAAGGACCAGAATGCATAGTTTTCAGAGGACTTTTTTTTCTTGGTAAAATCTAAATTCATTCCCTAAACTCTCCTAGCAGTTTTAGCTATCACGTTAGAACACGTGGTTTATTCTCCACGACCTGATTTAAATAAATGTAATGTAAGTAAGCTACATTTTTTTTGTTATCAAAGGCTGCTTCCAACTGCAGGCAGATGTGAAAATTCTGCCTCAGGAGCCACTGATATGCACAAAGTGCATGTTCACTTGTGAGTTTGCATATACTTGTATTAGCTTATCTTAACAGAATGCACTCATTCATGGGTGACCCTACACGTAGGAATCTCCAGATAATCAGAACTATAAAGAGTTTGGGGCCTGCTTTTTTGGCTCCAAGCTAAGAGGAAAATTCCTTTTTATTGAAATTATTCTAGCTATTCAGACTCCAACCTTTGGAATAAGTAAGTACATATAAAATCTACAGCCTTAACATTTTCCTTTCATGAACAATTGGCTCATCAACTTCGATTATGGTTATCTCACGCCATGTTGTGTATTATTTGAGGTTTTATATGCTTCATTTGTTCTAGGATCGGACAGAATAAATGTTTACAGTGGTTTGGTCTTTTTTTCTGTGATTTGCCTAAGCAGTTGGAAAGCCTGCCTGACTTGGGACACCTGGATTTAGTAATATTTAGTTAGTGAAATTCCTAACCTTATTTGTATATGTTGTTACAGGAGCTTTATTGCAGAAATGACCATTTATATCAAGCAGCTGGGCAGAAGTAAGTGTTATTGCTTCCTTGATCGAAACTCTTCTTATAAAAGAGAAATAGTCACATTAAAGTCTTGAGCCACATATATGAAACTATATTATTGGAAAAACATGTAAGATAGTATCTAGGGTATATTTTAGAATATTAGTAATTATATGAGTTAGCAGCCTAATCTCAGTTTGCATGTAGAAAAAGATGAGATATGGTTAGATGGTTAGGAGTTTGCCTGTGTCAGAGAACTTTATTTTTTTCATCTTTATATATAAAATTGTCCTTCCAGTTCAGGTAAAAACTATGCTATGGTGAAATTTAAAAGGGCATCAGATATTACGTTTAGATGCCTAAAATGGCATTTAAGGAGTCATAGAATAAAGAGGTGAAGTGTGAGAAAGTTACCCTGAGCAAACATGAATAAATTGGGGTTACACCTTTAGAAAGTAAAAAGGCTAAAAGACATGATGCCTTGTATTCTTTATTCTTAGGCCATAAGTTTAAGTCAAGATATGTGTTATGCGTGAAAGATAAGGAAGTAGCCCTTTGTTACTGACAAGTTTTGTGACCTTGAATAAATCATCATTTGACATCACATGCTCAGTTTCTTACCTGCAAATTGAGAGAAATAGCTTAAGATAAGTTATTTTGAGTAGATGGGAGGATAAGAAGGAAAAGCAGATAAAGGCAGGCTAACTTCTGTCAGCCCACTGATCTAATTATCAGGATTAATTTGACTGGGCTAATTATGCAGAATGGTATCATTGTACTCTTTCCCTGCTTTTATAGTCATGTTTCCTTAAGCTGAATAATCCTGGAGGAGAGGAAACTTTCTATTAGAATTTTCTTTAAAACATGAGTAACTGTTAGATTCAGTTTAATGCTGGAGTCAGCAAACTATAGCCCTCTGGCCGAGTCCAGTCTGTTCTTACCAAGTTTTATTGGACCATACCTACACTCATGCATTTATGTCAGGGGACCGCAAACTTTTCTGTAAGAGACTATATAGTAAAAGCTTTCAGGGTCACGTATATCACAACATTGTTAGATTTATTTTTACAACTCTTGAAAAACATAAAATCCTTTCTTAGTTCCCAGTCTTATAGTGTGTCAAACGTTAGTTTAAGTATTGTCAGTGGCTGCTTTCATACATAAAAGGAAGAGTTCAATAGTTGTGACAGCCTACATGGCTGGCAAAAGCCTATTGTATTTATTAATGTGAAGTTATTTCCTGACCACTGATGTCTGTAACCACTTCAGACCCCATTTCTTTGATTGGTTTGTTTTTTGGACTCTTACTTAACTTTTCAAAAGTATAACTCTTTTTTTCCCTTTTTAATGCTAAATTAACAATAACAGCTTTGAAGTAGGTTATTTGCTTTCATAGCATTGATTTGTATGTGTATCTTAGCCTGTAATGAAATGGTTGGTTATTTAGTTAGTAAGCTGTTAGGCAATTTCTTTTGATTGGTAGGCTGAATGAAAAGAAAGTAGAGCTTTGTACCTAAACTCTGGTTGCTTATGATGAGATATATCTTTGCTTAGGTGATTATCCTTCTGTCTTTAATAATTTTGACCTTTCATTATAGGGATTTTTGCACGAGAACATGGATCAAATAAGAAATTAGCAGCACAGTCCTGTGCCCTGTCACTTGTCAGACAACTCTACCATCTTGGAGTTGTAGAAGCTTACTCTGGACTTACCAAGAAGAAAGAAGGAGAGACGGTGAGTCTTTAGACTTTAATAGCCCAGTAAGATCCCATTTAGCTTTTTCTGGTATTTGGGTAAGGAAATGTAAAATGTAATTTTAGGAATCTTACCTCAAGAAATGAAAATGGCCCTACTAATCACCTCTGTGTCTTGTGTAATGCTATGTTCATATTGGACAATGAGTAAATAATTACTAAAGTAATAATTCTCTCACCAAAGGGAACTGCCTCTGTTAGTTTAGGAATATTATAGCCTTAGTGTGTCAGCTCCACTCTCTTAGAAGCACTGTAATTGATTTGAGTAATGTTCATATATGTGTTACATGATAATCATGGTCATCCTTTTTCTGTAGGTGGAGCCTTACAAAGTTAACCTCTCTCAAGACTTAGAGCATCAGCTGCAAAACGTCGTTCAAGAGTTAAATCTTGAGATTGCGCCCCCAGTAAGCATACAGTTGTTAAGTTCACTTTTGTATAGAGCTTCTCTCATCAGGCAAGCAACTCATACTTTTTTTTCCCACTTTTCTTATATTTTAATAGCCTGATGATCCTTCTGTGCCAGTTGTACTGAACATTGGCAAACTGGCTCACTTCGAACCATCTCAGCGACAAAACCAAGTGGGTGTGGTTCCTTGGTCACCTCCACAGTCCAACTGGAATCCTTGGACTAGTAGCAACATTGATGAGGGACCCCTTGCTTATGTGAGTTCAATATTGTTTGAAATCAGACTCGTTAGTTTTTCTCTTAAGTATATTTCATTGGTATGTCTAGCTAAAATGTGGATTTCATTTGAAGCTGAGTTAGGTGCTTTTGTTTGACTGTATTGCATTTTCATTTCATAGGCTACTCCAGAACAAATAAGTATGGACCTCAAGAGTGAATTAATGTATCAACTGGAACAGGATCAGGATTTGCAAGCAGTAAGTCTATGAAGTATTTATATGTATGGTGCCCAGAGCTTCAGAATATTCTGGGTATGGGCAAAATGGCAGTGAATAAGTTTTGCCCTTTTTAGGAGAGTGCATCAAAGATAGGTAACAAACTGCTAATCCTACTTATCTCTGAGAGTAATTGGTATGAATTAAGGACCTAGGAAGAAAGTTCACTTCTTAATGTAATTTAATGGAAGTGGAGATACTTGGAATAATAACTCTTTTTGTTGTTTTGTAGTATTTCTCAAATATTAAAATGTGAAAGGAAATTTATGTAACAAAAAAAATAAAGGTACGAGCAAGATAAATTCTTCAGAAATTTATTGAAAAAGTTTTGTTAGAATGAATCTTATAAGGGTACATGTGAATCTTAATGTGGATTATAAATGTCTTAACAACTATGAGAATGACATGAAGGCTATGTTGGCCAAATTGATGACAGTATTTCAGATTGTATATGGAAACAATACACTGTATCCCATGATAGTATTAATGTACACAAACATGATTTAATAAAAATAAAAAAGAAAGTTTTGTTAGAGATATAAATTACATCTATTTTATGAAAAATATTTTGAGTAGTCTGGTGGAAAGGAGTAAGTTACTGAGATGAGTTTTTGTTTAGTTTTTTTAAAGGATTATGAGAGTTGCTTCTAATGATGTTCATAGAAAATTTGACAGCCGTATAACTTTTCTAATACAGATCTTGCAGGAGAGAGAATTATTGCCTGTGAAGAAATTTGAAAGTGAGATTCTGGAAGCAATTAGTCAAAATTCAGTTGTCATCATTCGAGGAGCTACTGGATGTGGTAAAACCACACAGGTTCCCCAGTTCATTCTAGATGAGTTTATCCAGACTGACAGAGCCGCAGAATGTAATATTGTAGTAACTCAGGTAAGTAGCAAAGTAACTATGAGTTGTAAGTCTGGCATGGATAGAGTTTGAGAGGTGGAAATACCTAGAGGCCAGAGCTTTAATTCTTTGTTCAGTTAACTTCCTTTTGTAGTTCTTAGATTGTTGGAGCATTAGGCCCTTTTAAACAAATAAATCTTATCTGTCTCTTAGGTCTTTTTCTAATGTCTAGTATCTACATTGGTGAGCTAAATTGGACCAGGAAGAGGATACTTTTTATTGAGACTATAGGGAATCTTTGGACCTAGAATCAAGATTGAGAATTCTTTCTCGGCTCCGGGCCTGTGG
>NW_003852411.1:10965890-10967043 GCF_000181295.1 Otolemur garnettii | reverse complement strand
AGCCAGCAAAACAAGTAGTTAATTTATTCTGCATGCTTAATAAATGCCAGTTTTTTTTTTCCAACTCATTTGAACTTCATGGAGTACTATTTTATTTAGTATTTCTTTCTTGCTATTTTCTTTTTTCTTTTCTTTTTTTTTTGGCCAGGGCTGAGTTTGAACCCACCACCTTCAGTATATGGGCCAGCCCCCTACTTCCTTGAGCCACAGGCACCGCCCATTAGTTCCTAAGATTAACATAGTAGGTGGTAGAATTAGGATTCAAAAGCAAATGATCTGCCCTCAGGATTTTTTTTTTTAACATTGTATAATTAGTTCCTGAATTACAAACAACCAACTTAACCTATGACTCTCACTTATGAATGGAGTCTATTACAGGTAATAGGTAAATGTTCTTGTTCTGGCTTACTTACATATTCAACTTAAGAACAAACCTGCTTAGGAGACTTTCTACTTAGGTCTTCCTCTTTGCCAGAAGCTCTGGTGTTTTTTATTCTGTCTGTATTTCTTTCTCGTACAGTCCTGTCTTACCACTGATCTGTGGTCTTATAGGTTCATTCTTCAAATCCTAAAGACCAAGGACCCACTGATAACAGGGTTCTCAACCTGTGGGTCATGACCCTTTCACAGGGGTCACCTAAGACCATCCTGCAGATCAGATATTTACATTATGATTCATAACAGTAGCAAAATTACAGTTGTGAAGTAGCAATGCAAATAATTTTATGGTTGGGGGGTCACCACGACATGAGGAACTATATTAAAGGGTCATGACATTTGGAGGGTTGAGAACCACTGCCCTAGACAAAGGACCCTTGTGGGAGACTTCTAACTTGGGTCTTTCTCTTTGTCAGAAGTTCTGGTGTATCTTACTCCTTCCTAATAAAATCCTATCTTAACCACTTTAAAAAAAAAAAAAAAAAAGAAGAACAAACTCCTAGAACCTGTATTCATAAACTGGGGGCTTGCCTGTATTACCTTGCTAGCAGTCATCATAGCCTACAAATTTGTCCTCCTAGAGAACTAATTAGCTCTTTGAAGCATTCTCAGGTTAAAGTAGTTCCATTGGCTCTAACCCTATACTATTAGCACCTAAAAAAGAGTGCAGGCAGGTTCAGTTCTCGAATTAGAGATTTTTTTTTTTTTTTTTTTT
>NW_003852411.1:10962575-10963872 GCF_000181295.1 Otolemur garnettii | reverse complement strand
AAAAAAAAAAAAATATGCAAACCTATATAACATCCTAGTGTATACTTACAGTTCATAAGTCTTACCTGTAAATATCTATAGTTTAGCCATGAAGATAAGGTAGTATAGGATTTAGTTAATCACATTAAAATACGTCAGCATCTTACCTGTGAAATGAAAGATAGGCCTGAGCATATTGATTGGTCATTATAGAATAGTTTTTCTGTATTTTAAGTACTATATAGTACTTCTATTAATGTATTCTGAAATAGCATTAGTAACTTCTGTAGTACTTATTGCTGTTAAATCATTTTTTCTTTTTCTTCTGCTTGTAGGCATCTGTAAGACAAAATACTTAAAGACGTTATGTTTTAGAAAGTGTTTTTATGCTCCTTGTTTAAGTATATTATCTCAAGTTACAGAGCACAAATTTAGACTTAATGGACCGGAATAAGACAGAATAAGTAGCTCAAATTATGACCCTTAACCTTCTCACCAGCCTTAGTGTAAATTTTCAACCAAATTCATTGAATTCTATCTGTGCCTTGGCTATGCACACCCAAGCCACTTAATATTTCTGGGCTACATGTAGAAAATCTTAAAATAGGAAATAGTTATCTTCTGATTCTGAAGTTGTTTGAAAGAGATAAATTATAATTGTTAAGATCTAAATCAAGCATGTTAAATTAGTATTCTTCTGTAAATAATCATAATCCTATACCCACCCTATAGTGCTATCATTTCAGAGTACAGCTTTCCACAGTATAAAATAAGCTCAGAACTTAAAAGATAGCAATGGTGGAGGCTCATATGTTTTTTTATATTATCTGTACTTGAGAGGATCCTGAAATATTTTATTGTGGCCTAGTTCCATTGCTGTGTATTTATTAACTCTGGTGTGAGAAAAAGAGAAGCAAAGTCACTGCCTTTAGTCAGGTACTTTGTCCCTTTAGTTGAAGATCGTTGACATAAAAGAAATTACTACAGTTCTGGGTAAGTGTCAAGAAGTATACATCAAACATACAGTTTCTAGAATGCTACAAAAGAACGATTTGACAGAGGTCTTCAACTTCTTATGGTATAGGAAATGTTATCCAGTATCTGATAACATACTAATATCAGGCAGTGCTTAGTAAATATTACGTATTTCAGTTAGTTTATTAAAATAAACCAAATAGAAGTGTAAGAAGAAATTATCACTTGAAACAACTTCCTACTATGGCTGGATTCTACGCAAGAATAATCTAATAAGATTGTGTAGAGATGGCTCGGTGCCTGTGGCTAAGGCGCCAGCCACGTACACCTAAGTTGTGGGTTC
>NW_003852411.1:10943914-10961733 GCF_000181295.1 Otolemur garnettii | reverse complement strand
CTCATATCCTGGAGGACAATGAACAATTCTGTTGGAATGACTTAACATTATCACTTGTTTTCATCTCATGCTTTCTAAGCTAGTTATTGTATTTTTAACATATTAATCCACATATAGCAAAGTTATAACAATAAAGGGACAATAATTGGAGAAAAGATTACATTGGAAGTAAGGAAAATTTGAATGTAAATCTTAAGTCACTTATATGATTTTGGGGAAAGTAACCTCTGAGCTCGTGTTCTATCTGTTGGAATAGGGGAAAAAAGATCGGTACTCTTGTTCTGAAGCATGAGTAAGAATACATGCAGCCATGGTTTTTATTATGTTACACAAATGTTAATTATGATTATTGTTGAAGTGTGTATAGTCTTTAGATATTTGAGGAATAGAATATTTCTGTATTCTATAGAATAGTTAAGAGAAAAATAGTTAAGTATTGAAAAAGTAGTTCTGCATGTGTAGGTAGGTATTTTACCTGTGAACCTTGCCTTATATTTATTTACTGTGGGACAGTAATAAATATTGAAGCACCAAAGATCAAAGGAAACAGGGTAGATAATCTAAGGCATAAGTAGACATCTTCATAGGCTACAGGTAGCATGCAGTCTGAGAAGTGTTTAGACATTCTTGAGTACCCTTTCACATTAAGCAGTGCTGTTAATCCCACACAGAGTACCTATCTTGTGAGTATTAGTAATGAGCTAAAAATCATGGTAAGAATTAGAGAATTGCACCCTTAATATTTTGAGATACAGACAAATTTTAATAATTAAAAAACTTTCTAAAAATGAGATCAGATATATGTAAGGTTAGAAAATTACCTTTTCTGACTATAAGAGTAATACATATACCTTGTGGGAAAACATTAAGAATAGGATAATTTGGCTCGGCGCCTGTGGCTCAAGCGGCTAAGGCGCCAGCCACATACACCTAAGGTGGCAGGTTCGAATCCCCAGCCCGGGCCCGCCAAACAACAATAATGGCTGCAACCAAAAAAAATGGCCAGGCGTTGTGGCGGGCGCCTGTAGTCCCAGCTGCTTGGGAGGCTGAGGCAGGAGACTTGCTTGAGCCCAGGAGTTGGAGGTTGCTGTGAGCGTGATGCCATGGCACTCTGCCCAGGGGGATAGCTTGAGGCTCCATCTCAAAAAAAAAAAAAAAGAATAGGATAATTTTCTAAAACCAAAGCCCACTCAGGATCCTGCTTACCCAGAAGTAATGATTTTTATTTTGTCATTTATCCTTTCAGATTTTATATGTAGTGTATGCATACCACCTCCAACCTCCAGTATGATTTTTTTAGTAGTTTGATGATCTCTATTTTATTCTTAAATGATGGAGTTTAAAAGATTATTTTGAGTATTTTGAATGTATATGCTAGAATGAACATACTTGTACATATATACCTTTATTCACTCATTTGATTATTTCATTGAGTTAAATTAGATTTGTAACCTTTATCATAGCTTTCTTGGATTGCAAGGCATTTGGGGGGGGGTAGTCAGATAACTGCTTAGAGAGATGACCATCTACTGCCTGTATTCATTTTATTTTAGGGGAAAGCTGGACTATAAAGATAGACATAAAAGCTTCACGTTGTCAAATATTTGAAGTTCTTCTAGAAGCTAGTGATTAGAAGTACTAAAAAAGAAAAAAGAAAAACCTACTAGACTGACAAAATAGTAGAAAAGGGGGATAAGAGTGTCAAGCATTTAAATCTGTTGCTTATAGAATGCAAACAACTTTTTGAAAGGGCCCAGAAATGTTGGGTTCACATTCCCTGACTGAAGTATATAGTAGAACTCCTGTCTTGATGAACAGATACAGATCTCTTTTCTTCATGTAGTGCTATTATTTAAGTTAGTGCAGCATAGCACTATGTCTATACCTCATTGTGTTGTCACTAATTACATCTGTGATGGATAAGTATGTCCACACATAAGATGTAATACTTAAGCAGTCAGTTTGGTTTACAGGTGTTGAATTTCTGATATTTTCCTATTTAAAAGCTGAAATTGAGGAGTAATTGAAAACAGTGGCTTAGGCGGGAAAATCTTTATCCATTGCTTGATAAATGTACTAAAAAGATAGTTTAGTACAAAGAAGATAATGATGAATAAAAGCTACCATAGTTTTTAGAAAGTCGGAGCACATAAACCGGATAGATTATTAGTAAGCTCAGGAAAATTATATGAAGGTCAAGGCTTCTTTCAGTCTCTTAAGCTTATAGGCAGGGTAAATATGAATGGGTAATTATATACCTATGTTTGTTAGTAGCCCCATAGTCTAAGGGATTCTTAAAAGGGATACAGGAACTAAATCATGTTTTCTATTAGTTCAGAAGATATTAATAGTTCTAAGGAAGTTGTTCAGGTTTTTAATTTTCATTTGTGATCATAATAGCCTCTGGTTTCCTAAATAGTCTTGTCATAATGTGGAGTATCATGTAGGTTCCTAAGTAAATATAAAATTCAGAAATGGCTTTCTGAAGGACCTAAAAATTCCACCTGTAATCAGGAACTTTGACAAAATTAAATCCAAGGCAATTTAAAAGCAGTCTATAATAATTTGTGTGCCTCTTAAGCTGTTCCTAAAGCATATCATAATGGCTGTCATATCTACCAAGTAAAGATTATTTTGTACACTTACAGAAAATTTTTCTTAAAAATCAAGGTTCAACACTTAAAACATTAACCTGTGGCATTCCTCTTAAGGGTTCTGCACATTTTTTACTGGAAAGAATCATATACATTCAGTTTTCCCTGCTGTGTAAGCTTATCAAATATAGAAGTGATGTTATTCAGTTTTCTGTCTTTAGCACTTTCTGTGGTACCTGACACAGAAGTACGATGGATTTTTGATTAATGAGTTGATAAGTTAATGAGACACAGTAGATATGGCAAGGAAGGCAGTTGTTCACATTCCAGGTTCCCATACATCTCAGTTGAATAAGTTCCTAAAAGTATGTTTTTAGTGTGATAGGCAGTTAAAAAAAAAAATCCCCTGGCTCGGCCCCTGTGGCTCAAGTGGCTAAGGTGCCAGCCACATACACCTAAGGTGGTGGGTTCAAATCCAGCCCGAGCCCACCAAACCATAATGATGGCTGGAACCAAAAAAAAATAGCCAAGTGTTGTGGCGGGCGCCTGTGGTCCCAGCTACTTGGGACGCGGAGGCAGGAGACTGGCTTGAGCCCAGGAGTTAGAGGTTGCTGTGAGCTGTGATGCCAGGGCACTCTCCCCTGGGGACAGCTTGAGGCTTTGTCTCAAAAATCCTCGTAGGTATGCTTTGCCCCCTTTTCTGTTGGAATATTTGAATTTCTATTGGATATTCTCTGAATATTTAAGAATGAAACCAGCCAGGCACAATGGCCCGCCCATGTAATCCTTACACTTTGAGACTCCATCTCTACCAAAAAAAAAAAAAAAGACAAATGAATTGGGCTTGGGGGCATGCTCCTGTAGTCACACCTACTTGGAAAGCTGAGGCAGAAGGATCCCTTGAGCCCAGGAGTGTGAGGTTACAGTGAACTATGGTTGTGCTACTGCCTTTCTAGCTCAAGCAACAAAACTAGACCTTTGTCGCCCCATCCCAAAAAAAGAGGGGCCAATAACAAAATTTTACTATATAAAAACTATAGACTCACTATATATACAAGATGAAAATCCGCCTTTTTAAAGTATGTGTCATAGAATTAAACAGTGATATTTCTATGCTGATTTTTGAAAAATTTGAAGATCTCTAAACATGTCATTACCTGTTACTCAGCTGACTGTAGGACAAATTATACTAATTTAAATAGCCTAATAAACAAGTGTAATTGTTATTTTATGGGGGGTTTAAAATTGCTTATTTTTTTCTATCTCAGCCTAGAAGAATCAGCGCAGTTTCTGTGGCAGAACGAGTTGCGTATGAGAGAGGAGAAGAACCTGGAAAAAGCTGTGGCTACAGTGTTCGATTTGAGTCTATACTTCCTCGTCCTCATGCCAGTATAATGTTTTGTACTGTAGGTCAGTGATGTGTTTTGATTTTTCACTTAGTGTTGATACTTGTATTATGGTGTTTATAAAGAAAACTTGGTGACAAGAGTTTGAGGTTGCTTTGAGCTGTGACGTTACGGCACCACCAATGGTGGCAACATAGTGAGACTTTGGTGAAAAGAAAATTTGGTGACAGAACAGAATGATTGAAAATAATGAGCCAGGCTTGGCACCTGTGGCTCAAGTGGCTAAGGCGCCAGCCACATACACATAAGTTGGCAGGTTGGAATCCAGCCTGGGCCCACCAAACAACAATGACAGCTGCATCCAAAAAATAGCCAGGCGTAGTGGCAGGTGCCTGTGGTCCCAGCCATTTGGGAGGCGGAGGCAGGAGACTCGCTTGAGCCCAGGAGTTGGAGGTTGCTGTGAGCTGTGATGCCATGGTCCACGGTACTCTACCCGGGGGGACAGCTTGAGGCTCTGTCTCAAAAAAAAAAAAGAAAGAAAAGAGAAGAATGAGCCAATCTCAGAATTCTTTTTAAATGGGACTTTTGGCACTTTTTTTCTTCATAAAAAGTATTATGTGCCTATTTAGTTGTTATAACTTAAAAGAAAATGAAATCATGAAGTCAGTGAAAACCAAATGTATTTTATAATAAACTATCACCTTTTTAATAATTTAAATATACAGATGATTGTTTCCTGAAATGATGCTAAGGTTATATCAATTGAAGTCGATTATTTCTTAAAATGATGCTGGGGTTATATCAGTTGAAGTATAGTGGATTATGTAAAAATTAGTATGTTTGAACTTTTCCTGTATAACTTTCTACTTTTGTCTAATTAACATAGAAACATCTCTAGTTGTTGCTCTGATTTTTCTTTCCAAGGTGTTCTCCTAAGAAAATTAGAAGCAGGCATTCGAGGAATCAGTCATGTAATTGTAGATGAAATACACGAAAGAGACATTAACGTAAGTAAATTAATAGTTACAGTAAGGTACTACTGATACTATTTTTAAATGGAAAAAGTTAAAGTAGAATATCTTTGCTTTATTTTCCCATTCTCCACAACTTACATTGTTTATCTTTGAAAACAATGAATGTCATTCACTAAGATGTTGAACTTTTTTTTTAGTGAAACCATTCAACTTTTTTCTTTATTAAACTCCAAGAAAGCGTATTTAAAAAGATGTTTCATTGTGATGTATAACTAGTGATCAATGACAACTGGCATAATTTAGCAACTTAATGATTGATGACTGCATAGCTGATGGAATTTTTATGACGATTAGTTTTTCTGTGAATTGGAAGATTTTCCTGTGAATTTTATAATTTTTCATTTACATAATTGACAGTGTCTCTTTTGGATATTTGCACCTCTGATAATTATTAAATGTTAATTGTGCTAAGAGTTAAGAAGAATCTAGAATTTATTTCCCACCCCTCCTACTTTTGGTCCTTGACAAAACCTGTATAAAATTAACTTTCTATAAGTGTGTGATTGTATCCAAATTAAGTATAGTCTCTTTCCAAGGTGTTAGTACATGAACAGTAGCCTCATTCAAACTGTCACTAAGCTAACAGTGGTTTTGTTTTTTTTTTCTTTTTACTAAAAGCGTTCTTTAGAGTTCCTCGTCAGAAATTTAATGGCTGCTGTAGTTAATCATCTTTAGTTTTGGCAGTTTAGACCTTAGTTGACCCTAAAGGAGGTAAAAATAGTTTGGATAGTTCATCATGCTTTTTTTTTTTAAGCTGGGTGTAATGGCTAATAACATCTGTAATCCCAGCGCTTAGGAGGCTGAGGGTGGTGGATTGCCTGCCCTCACAGTGTCAAGCCCAGCCTGAGCAAGAGTGAGACCCTGTCTCTTAAAAAATAGCCAGGCGCTATGGCAGGTGCCTGTAGTCCCAGCTACCTGGAAGGCTGAGCCTAAGAATTTGAGGTTTCTGTGTGGTAAGATGCCATGGCACCCTACCAAGGTGACCAAGTGAGACTCGTGTCTCAAAAAAAAAAAAGTGTGTGTGTATATATACATACACTATGGCCTCAGTCTTGCTCACTGATTAATTGGAACTACAGGCATACAACACCATGCCCAGCTAATTTTTCTGTTTTTTAGTAGAGACAGGGTCTCACTTTGCCCACTTGGAAGTCCTGAACTCAAGTGATCCTCCTACTTTGGCCTCCCAGCTTCGTGGCTTTTAAATCAGAAATGTAGCTATTCATTAAGACAAAGTTTTTCCATTTATAATTGCTTAGAAACTTATCTTTTTTTTTCTAATTGACTTAACTAGAAAATAACTAAAAAGAAGACACATTGGCAATAGTCAAAATGTCTAGTACTTAAGGATAAGTTAAAAAAGACATAAAAGACCGGTACAGGAGAAATAAATTTTATTGTGAAACACTAAAAAATGAATAGATCATGTTCATATATAGAAGCACTTGATATCATGTAGGTATCAGTTCTTCCCAAGTTGATCCATAGTTTGAATGCAGTTCTAATCAAAATCCCAGCAGGATTTTCCATGGAACTTGATAAGCTGATTATAAATACTTAAAGGTTTTATGACCAAAAATAACCACCGCTTCAAAAGAAAAGCAGAATGGAGAGTCTTGCTGTACAGATAATAGGACTAACTAATATTTTGAAGCTATAATAATTCAGTGTGATACATGGATTGGCAGTTTGATGGAATACTGCAGGATACAGAAGCAGATTTTGTGTGGACTGCTATACACAGCTTTAGTGTAAGATAATGGTGGCCTGTCAGTAGGAAAAGAAATGGACTATTCAATAAATGGAATGGGGGCAGCGCCTATTGCTCAGTGAGTAGGGCGCCGGCCCCATATGCCAAGGGTGGTTGGTTCACACTGGCCTCGTCCAGACTGCAACAACAACAAAAAAGCCGGGCATGGTCGCAGGTGCCTGTAGTCCCAGCTACTCAGGAGACTGAGGCAAGAGAAGCCTAAGCCTGGGAACTGGAGGTTGCTATGAGCTATGACACCACAGCACTCTACTGAGGGTGATAAAGTGAGACTCTGTCTTTAAAAAAATAAAATAAAATAAAATAAATGGAACATGAAAGAAAAGGCCATCCCTAAGGAAGTATTGAAATTAATTAGATCTCTACTTTATAACTAAATAAATAGACAAATTAACTTCAGGTAGATTGAGGACTGTTTTGTTTTGTGTGTGTGTGTGTTTGAGACAGTCTCACTGCTGCCCTTGGTAGAGTGCAATAGCAACATAGCTCACAGCAACCTCAAACTCTTGGGCTTAAGTGATTGTCTTGCCTCAGCCTCCTAAGTAGCTAGATGCCCAGCTGTTTTTACAGACGGGGTCTCATTTTTGATCAGGCTAGTCTTGAACTTCTAAGCTCAAGCAATCCACCTGCCTCAGCCTGCCAGAGTGCTAGGATTACAGGCATGAGCCACTGCGCTAGGCCAATTAATTTTAATATATTTTATTTAACCCAGAATATCTAAAATACTTTCAACATATAGTAAAATATATTAATGAGATATTTTGTTTTTTCACAAAATCTGATATATTTTTTACACTTAAAGCACATTTCAAGTTCAGTTGGTCACATTTTATGTGCACAGTAGGTACATGTGGCTAATGGCTACTGTATTGGGCAGTACAGTAAAGGATTGAAGGATTTCTTTAAACATAAAATGCACTAACCGTGAAATAAAAGATGTGTATACTTGTTTATATTAAACTTAAGATTATTTCCTTGAAAGATAATTTAAGGAAAACCACAAGCTAGAACATTTTAATACATTAGTATAGAAATATGTAAATAACTGCTACAAGATTTGTAGGAAAAGTTCAGATGACTCAGAATATAAAAAAATAAATCCAGCCATTTTATGAAAGAGGAAATATTTGACTGATAAACATGGTGGTGCTCAGTCTCATTGAGGAACTGGAAAGTACAGATCAAGATCACAGTGGGGTACTGCTTGAACTTCAGTGACCATAGCAAGTGTTGGAGAACTTGTGGATCAGCAGGATCTCTTGTCCACTGTTCAGGGGGATATGTAAATAATGAAACCATTTAAGGAAGATTAGCGTTATCTTCTGAATTCCAATAGTTAGATATCATATAGCTCAGCAATTCCATACCTACACTTATTCATAGAAACTAGACATACTGTGTGTGTGTTTGTGTGTGTGTATGTATAAGGATACATCAACAAGAACGTTGACAGTAGCAAATGTTCATGTTAGTAAAATTCTGGAAACAACCCAGATACTTAAAAGATAAAGTGACTTAACTTGGTATCTTCACTTACGGTGATATTAAATAATCATCAGACAGACTGTAGTAACATGTATGATTGAATCTTAGTATTGTTATACTATGTGGAAAAGAAAATCCCAAACAATAAATAAAAGATGCATTCCCACAAAAGTACGAAAAAGTAAATTTAAAAATTCAGCCAGGTGTGGAGCACAAGCTTATAGTCCTAGTTATTCATGGAGCCAAGGTGGGAGGATCACTTGAGCTCAGGAGTTTGTGGCTGCAACTAGCACTCTGTGGTCATACCTGTGAAGAGCCACAATGCTCCAACCTGGGCAACATAGCAGGACCCCATCTCTAAAAATGTGTGTGTTTAGGTATTCATAAAGATGAGCTGGAGATGAGAAAGGAATAATAAATATGAGGCTCTGGATGGTAGTAGTTGAGGGAGATAGAGAGGGATGAGAGGGGATCACTCAGCCAGATAAAAGGTTTGTCAGAGTTCTAGCTTTCATATTGGTGGGTTGATGGATGAATTACATTTTTGTGGGGGGTTTGTTTGTTTGTTGAGACAGAGTCTCACTCTATTGACCTTGGTAGAGTGCTGTGGTGTCACAGCAACCTCCAGTTCCTGGGCTTAGGTGATTCTCCTCCCTCAGCCTCCTGAGTAGCCGGGACTACAGGTGCCTACCACAACACCCAGCTATTTTTTGTTGCAGTCTGGCCTGGGCCGGGTTTGAACCCGCCACCCTCGGTATATGGGGCCTGTGCCCTACTCACTGAGCCACAGGTGCTCATTTTTTAAAAAATAAATCCTTGGCCATTATTTTGTTTGAATGAACCAAATGTGATCTTCTCAAGATTTTAAAAATCAACTTTACAGATGTTTATACTGTAATTGATTTTTGACTTAATTGTGATTTTTTTTTTTACCCTTTCTGCTGAAGTTGTACACCTACAAATTTAAACTTCACTGAAAAATTCGAGGTGATTCTTTGCCCTCACTAATGATTTTTTTTAGTTCATTCCCTTCCCCCATCCAGATAGTAGTGTGCACTTTTCCTATAGTTATTAGCTTATAGTTCTTAAGAATTCTGTTACTGTGTCCCACTGTAACCCTTTGTTTCTTGTACTAATTTCACTGATGGCTAAAAACCTTTTAGGTATATCTGTTGTACAAACTTTCATGTAGTTTTTAAAATTTTGTTTTTCTGTTTTAACAGACTGACTTCCTTATGGTAGTACTGCGTGATGTGGTTCAGGCTTATCCTGAAGTTCGCATCGTTCTTATGTCTGCTACTATTGATACTAGCATGTTCTGTGAATATTTCTTCAATTGCCCCATCATTGAAGTTTATGGGAGGACTTTTCCAGTTCAAGGTAAATATTGTGGGATGGGGTAGGAAGAAGAACATCTCTTATGTAGTAGGATTTGGATTTTTTAAATCCTGGGATTGGAATTAGAGTGTAAAGCAGGCATCCTCAAACTTTTTAAACAGGGGGCCAGTTCACTGTCCCTCAGACCATTGGAGGGCAGGATGCGGGCCCCGGGACGAGTTGGCTGCTAAGCAGGACAGGCAGTGGCAACAAAAACACCCAGTGGGCCGGATAAATGTCCTAGGCAGGCTGCATGTGGCCCGCGGGCTGTAGTTTGAGGACGCCTAGTGTAAAGGATATTTAAGATATTGGCCCAATTAGAGTATCAACTTAGAGCATCATAACATTTGGGGGGAGTTGCTTGCCTATGATTTTAGTCCAGCTACTCCAGTTTCATTCACTACTTGAGGAGTTTACATATCCAGTAAGCTTCCAGGTCTTTAAAATTATAGTATACCATCACATATAAATCACTATGGCTCTATGGGCATTCTTCTGAAGTACTATAAAGTGTAAGCAGCCAGATTAACAAGAGAATGAATCCTCAGAGTAAGCAGATTTTGAAATAAGATTAAGAGTAGTATTTCTGATAAGAGCTTACATTTAGTTTCTTTGGAGATTTTTATTATCACCATTTTCTAAGAGTCATCTGGTAGCTGTCTTAGAAAAAAATGAATTATAACACAATCCAATGGAGGACATGAAAAGCAACTAAAAGATTAGCAGTATAAGTTGCCAGATGCTCATTTTTGAAATGCACAAGTGAGGGTAACTCTGAAGTAAAAGCCAATGTATTTCATAGTGATTCAGGTTAGTAATTTTAAAATTGCTGTACATGTGTACTAGGATTACAAAAACAAGTAAATGGGTGGTAGATTGTGGGAGCCAGGTTTTTTACTGTTAGAGTCACGGATGAGTAGGGGAGATGGATAAAATGAACTATATGGTACTAGATTGTGGTTGGAGACAGCAATATAAACTTGTATTTGGCTAAATATAGATAACATTGGCTTGGCACCCATAATACAGTGGTTCTAGCACAGGCCACATACCCTGAGGCTGGCAGGATTGAACCCCTCCTGGGCCTGCTAAAACAGAAATGACAACTGCAATAAAAATATAGCCGGGCATTATGACAGGTGCCCAGCTATTTGGGTGTCTGAGGCAAGAGAGTCACTTAAGCCCAAGGTGTACAGCACTCTACCAATAGGGCAACATAGTGAGACTCTGTCTCCAAAAAAATAAATAATGATACACAGGTGGGTATAGGATTAATTGTAGATAAATGTTATGTATACATTAGTATACGTAGCATATTTTGCCTACCTCTCATCTGCTGAGTGTTCCTAGAAGCAGTGACACCCTAATAGCATGTGCCCAGTATCCAGATCTTGTTTCTAATAACCATTTTCCAGTTAAATAAACCAGACATCCTTGGAGATAGCTATCTGGGACTGAGGGAATATACAAAAGGAGCCCAGAATGTCTTGAGCATTAAAGTAAGGAAGTGCTTAAAAGAAGCCCACAGTGATGGGGATAAAGGGACACAGGAGCTCACCTGAAAGAGCTCCCAATGGCCAAAGCTGAAATAGTTTGAACAAAAAATAACATAGTATTAGATTAAATCCTAAGTGTAAATATCTGTGAGTCTATACTGATAAGAGGTTTAGTAAATAAACGGAGAACAGTGACAAATTTCTTTCGCAAAATTCCAAATAATTTATGTAGATATTATTCTCTTCCCTCAAACAAATGAGACTTAACTCCCTAAGCACAGCTTGAGTGAGCTGTGCTTCATAACTTGTTTCTGAAGAAGTATGAAAAGGGTTGAGAAAAGAGTAACTTTACGAGGAGAAACTTTGCAAACACTACCTCAGTGACCGAGTGTAACATCATTATTAATAAGTCATATTGACAGTATGTACCCTTAATATGATGTGATAAGAATGATACGTTGGAGTTCTTAGGATATAGAGAGGAAATATTTTGATTATAGAAATACTAAGAGAATCTGAGGCTCACTTGATCAGCAGATCTTCCAATATTTGCATTGAGATCCTTTTTCAGAAACAACTAAAAGTAACCCATTTTATTGCACATTCTGATAGAGGTGGAATAGACTATGGTATATTGTTGTAGTAAATATTAGTTATTTCTTTCCATGTATAACTTTTGCACTGTACAGAGAGTGTACCACAGTGTTCATGCACAGTGGGCATTCATTTCATGAATATTTGGTTGATTATTGTACACAGAAGTTAGCCCAGTTGGCTGTGTGGGAGCATATATAGATGCCTTACTCTTCACAGTCTAACTGAGAAAAACACTTGAGTTTGATCAGGAAAAAGGCTATTGTTACTGCATTTCTCGGTTGTAAAAGATCGAGGGTATTAAGATTATGTTGAATTCATGAATTAGCAAATGAGTTTAAGACTGCTTTATGCTGGAAGTTGGTATTACTTACCTGACTGGATTGTCCCTGGCAGAGTATTTTTTGGAAGACTGCATTCAGATGACCCACTTTATTCCTCCACCGAAGGACAAGAAGAAGAAGGATAAGGATGAAGAAGGTGGTGAGGATGATGATGTAAGTAGATTTCATGAAGAATTTTCAAAATATGGCTCCGTTCCCTTAGCACAGTGGTTATGGTGCCAGCCTCATACACCAAGGCTGGTGGATTTGAACTTGACGGGGGCCAGCCTAAACAACTGCAACAAAAAAAATAGCCGGGCGTTGTGGCAGGCTCCTGTAGTCCCAGCTACTTGGGAGGCTGAGGCAAGAAAATCGCTTCAGCACAAGAGTTTGAGGTTGCTATGAGCTGTGACATCACAGTACTCTACCAAGGGTGACATAATGAGACTCTGTCTCAAAAAAAGGAAAAAAGAATTTTCACTATGGGAATATTTTTAATGCATAGAATGATTTTAGTAAAAAGCATGCAGTGAGTTAGCATTACCAAAAACTTAAAACTAAAAAAACTGATAATATCCGTTTTGGGTCGGTTAAGATAATTCACTCCAAAAAATTCCAGATTCCTTTATCTCTGGCAAAAAAAAGTCAAGAATAAAAGGAAAGAGTAAGATGTTTAAAGGCCACACATGGTTAAGGACAAGTCCATTTTATAAGATTTTGCTACTTAGAAGTATTTAATATGGGCCATAGCACCTGGGAAACTCGAGACCAGATACACTGAATCACGGATATCTTTTACACTCTGGGAACCTGAGGCCGGTGGATTGCCTGAGTTCACAGGTTGGAGACCAGCCTGAGCCAGAGAGAGACCTCGTTTGTAAAAAAAAAAAAAAAAATAGCTGGGCATTGTGGCAGGCATTTGTAGCCTCAGCTACTCAGGAGGCTGAGACAAGAGAATCGCTTGAGCCCAAGAGTTTGAGGTTGCTGTGAGCTATGATGTCACAGCAGTTGGGCACTCTTATCAAGTGGGACAAAGTGAGTCTCCAAAAAGAAAAAGAATATATTGTAACAGCTTCTGCAGGTGGTCCATGTGTACCATAAAGCTTAAACAGCAAGGTTTTTAGATAAAAGGCTGTGTGGCAAATGATACTACCAGATAGAGTATTACTTAAAATCAGGGAGGGAGAACTTCCTTGGAGGAAACAACAAAGACATTTATTTTGTGATATTCAATATTCAAGCGTTGAATAAACAATTATAAAAAATTGTGTTGTATCTGGAAATCTGAATAGAATGAATATTGTAAAACAACCAGCAATGTGGAATTTGATAAAAAACCTGAGATGTTGAAAGCAAGGGTGTCAATGAATAGCAAATTAGAAAGTTTGGCACAGAAATAAAGACCAGTTTTAAGAACTTTGTTTCTCATTACTAAAGTCATGGTTTATCATTATTTCTAATGTAGACTTTTTGGAAAATATGGTCCACAGTATTTCAGAAATAGATGAAAATGATCAAAGATTATCATTAGTAGCTTGTTAGCCAGAAAAATAATTTCAAAAAGTCAAGAGTTAGTAGTTACGAGGAAGAGACTATACTTAGTAAAAAGTGCTGTTAAAGGCTTCAGTGTCAAATTTAAAAGTTCATCCTTCAGTTTTAGTCAGGTCCTAGGGGAAATTCAGTAGAAAACGTCAGTGTATTGGTATAGATTCTGTATTTTTTGGAAATTAAATTCCTTCTGTATGACTAGTGAGCTAGAATTTAATAACATTTGATGTTACTTGAACATAGAGAACAAAACTAGAAGACTAACCTAATGAGTTGTAGTGATTGAGACAGTCTTATATATCTCCCCATTTTTTTGCAGGCAAATTGCAATCTGATATGTGGTGATGAATATGGTCCAGAAACAAAGATGAGCATGGCTCAGTTGAATGAAAAAGAAACTCCTTTTGAACTCATCGAATCTCTACTTAAGTACATTGAAACCCTCAATGTTCCTGGAGCTGTGTTGGTCTTTTTGCCTGGCTGGAATCTGATTTGTACTATGCAGAAGCATTTAGAAATGAATCCACATTTTGGTATGAGTCTTTGAATTCTCACATATTTGAGAGAGAAAAATGAATACTTTTGCTTGTAATCTTTGCAGTGATTATTTTGCTAGCCCATTATATGAAATGAAAAAATTTAGTACTGTCTCTGTTTTTGAATCAAAGTGTGTATAATGGAGAACAGCTTTAAACCAGCTCCTATTTTTAGTCTTTAATCACTTTGTGTCATTGTAGGAAGTCATAGGTATCAGATTCTACCTCTGCATTCTCAGATTCCTCGAGAGGAACAACGCAAAGTATTTGAACCAGTACCAATTGGAGTAACCAAGGTAAATATTAAGCATTGCAGAGATGGGGTTAGAAGTGACATAAACATTAAGCAAATATTGTAGTCCTTCAAAGAGCTACCCCCAAAATTGTAACCCATCTAAATTGAGGAGGGAAAAAGAAGTCTGTCACTGAGCTTAGGAGGTTTTTCTTTAATCAGTGGGCAAATGAGGTGAGTTTTTTTTTAGACTTCTGTAATTGTCATTTGTTACATATAGAAGCAAAATCTATCCTTTTGTGTATGTAATAGGAATATTTTCTGGAGTGTAATTTTCCTTGTATCATTTCTTTGTCTTTGCAGGTTATTTTGTCCACAAATATTGCCGAAACAAGCATTACCATAAATGATGTTGTTTATGTCATTGACTCCTGCAAGTAAGTTTCCAGGGAACTCATTTGCCTTTTCCATTGTTAATAGCTGGAAACAACTTCTCAGTTAACAGAATCCAAAACACCTTCTTTTTAAACTCCTATGTTCTTATACCCTCAGAATTGCTGAGCATCTATATAAGGGTAATAGGTGATTGGCAACCCAGAGGAAAGTAACAAAGCTTAACTGCTCTGACGGCGTCCCATTGCTCTTGTCTGCTAGTGTTTTATCCATTTCCCTTTTACCATTGCCATATAATAGCATATTATTTGCTATATGAAGACAACCAGTGTTTAGCACGTGACAAATACTCTACCTGAAGGACACTCCTTTAAAAGTTAAAGGAGTTAGTATTTGGTATGAGATGAGCCTGGGAAATATACCAGGAGGTATTATGTAAACATACAGCTACACAGAGAGGACAAGAAGGTTGAAACTTGATTATATCTGTCCACGTGTGCCCCGTTGTCCGTTATAGGGAATGGTGAATAGCATTGTGTGGCATTCTTAATCATTTAGTAGCAATTGCCTATAATGTTGGCAGAATTTGAGTTTGTTTAGGGGTTCAAAAGGACCATGTAGGCATGGCTTGAGGAGGCATGTGGTATGAGATGTGTCACATGCTCCATTTTAGCACATAACCTTTAGAACAGATAAGCTAAAAGTTTTCACTAAACTTAGAATACAGGTGACTTGAACAGTTACCACTTATTTACATGCATGTGCCAGATCCCATTTAAATGCTTTACATTTATTAATTCATTTAATATTTACAAATAAAAACCCTGGAAGGTAGGTAATAGTAGTATACTCATTTCAGATGAGAGGAAAGAGGCACAGAAAGGTGAGATGATATGGCCAAAGCAGTCCAGCTAGTAAGTGGCACATTTATGTTACTGCCTTTTAGTAGGTTGGCAAGTTGAAATACACAATCAACTCACTGATTCTTATTTTTGTACAAGTAGACATCACAAGTATGTACTATTGCTGTAGTACGTATCAGTCTTAGAATTAACCACTCTTTCCTATGTAGGCAGAAAGTGAAACTATTCACTGCTCACAATAATATGACCAACTACGCTACGGTGTGGGCATCTAAAACAAACCTTGAGCAGCGGAAAGGACGAGCTGGCCGTGTACGGCCTGGATTCTGCTTTCATCTCTGCAGCCGAGCTCGTTTTGACAGGTAAGACCAATTCTTGAATAAAGATTAAAGATTTTTTTTAAACACTTTGTGCGCCTTCTCTGTGTGCACTCCCTTCCCCCCATATCTGTACTGTCATTTTAATAAACTCAGCACATATGCCTCCATTTAAATATATTGGTGGAAGCTTACCTTGGATAAAGAGATTGAAATGAAAAAATGAAGAGAAACCAGAAATTATTGGTGGTGGCACAGTTGATACACCAATTTAAATAACTAAAATAACCTTTTTAAAGTAGAATATATGGATATTATTTTGGCTCTGCATACCTTTGACACAATGGGAATATTGATACGGAATGGTTAACTTTCTGAAAAATGTAAGTTAACAGTACCTGGGTGTTTATAGAGTATTTCTGTTTTTCAAATGTTATCTTTTAAGTAATTCTTATCCTATTCCTGAGAAGTGGAGGAATTAATTGCACCACTGAAATTCAGGTCTCTTTAGTTGTTTGCCCATTTCCAGTTCTACCTCAGAGCCCTTTTAGGAAAGTTAGTGGGTGGGACTTATTCGTTATCTCTCTTGAGTTGAATATTTTGTTTTTAGGCTAGATACAGTGGTTCACTCACCATATTTATGTAATCCCAGCTCTTTGGGAGGTTGATGCAGGAGAATCACTTGAGGCCAGTAGTTTGAGACTGGCCTGGGCAACATAGCAAGATTTTGCCTTGTCTCTACAAAAAAATACATATTTTTTTAATTAGTAGGATGGGATGGCAGGTGCCTTAGGAGGCTGAGGTAAGAGAATCACATGACTCTGGGAGTTCCAGGGTTACCATGAGCTATGATCATGCTAAAGCATTCCAGCCTGCATGACAGAACAAGACCCTGTCTTTAAAAAAGTTTTTAGCCCAGGTGTGGTGGCCCACACCTGTAATCCTAACCCTGTGGGAGACCAAGGTAGGTGGATTGCTTGAGCTCATGAGTTTGAGACCCCGTCTCTACTAAAAATAGAAAATCTGAATTAAGAGGATCACTTGAGCCCAAGAGTTTGAGATTGCTGTGAGCTATGATGCCACGGCACTCTACCTAGGGTGACAGCAAGTTTTTCGGGTTTTTTTTTTTTGTTTGTTTGTTTGTTTGTTTTTTAGTTAATGTATTTCTGGAGATTCCTATAGTGTACATTACCTTTAACCAGTTGTTTATAAAGCTAGAGTTGGGGTTTTGCATTTATGTGTTTATCACAATAAAGTATTGTGGGAGAGACTAATTGAGGTGACAGAGTATATAAAGGTACATAAAATACACTGAAGAAAAGGACTCTGATTTGCTTTTATACTAGTAACATAGCTCCCTTTTAATTGAAAGTATATGTTGGCTCGGCACCTGTGGCTCAAGTGGCTAAGGCTCCAGCCCTATACACCTAAGGTGGCGGGTTCAAATCCAGCCTGGGCCCACCAAACAACAATGGTGGCTACAACCAAAAAATAACCGAGCGTTGTGGTGGGCACCTGTGGTCCCAGCTACTTGGGAGGCTGAGGCAGACTGCTTGAGCCGAGCCCAGGAGTTGGAGGTTGCTGTGAGCTGTGATGCCACTGCACTCTACCCAGGGGGATATGAGGCTCTATCTCAAAAAAAAAGAAAGAAAGTATATGTTTATGTGAATATCAGAAATTAACTCAGGAGATTGCAAAATTTGGAAAACATGACTTTTTTAACATCTTAGAGTAAAACATTCCACTAATTAGTAACACATTAGTGAACTAATTACTCATTAGTGAATTGATCTTATTTTAATAAGGTGTTTTTCTTTTCTCTTAGGGTGAGGAACAAATAAGGTGTGTGTATTCATGTAAAAACCTTGGCAACAGTGTTGGAATCACATGTTAATGTTTATCATGAATGGTTT
>NW_003852411.1:10929970-10943058 GCF_000181295.1 Otolemur garnettii | reverse complement strand
GGCTGGGTTTGAACCTGCCACCTCCAGTATATGGGGCCTGTGCCCTACTCCTTTGAGCCACAGGTGCCGCCCCCTTGTTACCATTTTAAAAACACGTTTATTAACAGGTGAGACATAGAGAAGCCATAAGGTGGTAATAACATTGGAGACTTGAGGGACTTTTTCATTCCCCTTTACTCAAGCTGTAAGGGTAAAGTCAGAAACCTCTACTCAAACTTTAAATTTTTTCCTGAGAGAGAAAGTTTGTAGTAATTAGTAAAAGGTTTTGTGATAATTATAAAGTAGAGGGATAAAGGAAAGGGTAGCTCTATATGCCTGATTATCCTTCTGCAAAGATTTTATTTAAGTAACATCTGTGTATAAATAAGGAGGATGATTATTTTATACTTCTCTTTAGACTTGAAACCCACATGACACCAGAGATGTTTCGGACACCATTGCATGAAATTGCTTTGAGCATAAAACTTTTGCGTCTGGGAGGAATTGGCCAATTTCTGGCCAAGGCAATTGAACCTCCACCTTTGGATGCTGTGATTGAAGCAGAGCACACTCTTAGAGGTACTTAAAAATACAGACTTACTTAACACAGATGTTAATTACACCATCTGTCTTGTCCTAGCAGGTAATACTTAACAGGTAGGTTAAAATGAAGGCATAATCAACAAAGCTGTGATGGTAAGGCTTCCACCATCACAGTACTTAGGTACTTTGCATGGTCACTATTATAAGGAACAATGGAAGGGAAGAAGGGGATAATGTGAGTCTTTCTTGGGAGAAGGGGACAAAAAAAGAAAACTTAAGAAAAGGGCAAGATGTTTTTCTTAACCAATACTTAAAGATCAGAACATGAATCCTAATTCTCAAAATATTTTTATGTGCATCTCTTAGAACATTTATGTTTTCTTACCATACTTATTCCAGAAACAATATAATATAATAAGGACAAAATAAAGGCATTGGATCTGAATTTAAATTTTAAATGGAACATGCAGGAACATGCATCTGCTATTCAGACTATTCCATCTTTCATTTTTTTCTGTATAAAAATCATTAACAGATGGCTGTCAGACTAGGGCATATAGATAGTTAAACTGCTGTTCTAAATTATATCTGTATTTGTAGGCCTTTTGTGGACTGTATTTGTTTTTACAACCTAGAGTACTAGGTTCTAGTACCTTCTTCTTAGGTGCTCCATATTTGGTTTTGTTCTTGTTGGCTATGGGCTTATTGCTAGCTAGCATTGGCTTAACAAAGCATAAGTGCATTGTCTTAACCTTAATCTACAAAGCAGTATTTCTTCTTTGCCCAGTTAATGAAGTAACTGTGCATTGCTGTTTTCTGCTCACATATTTCTCCCCACAGAGCTTGATGCATTAGATGCCAATGATGAGTTGACTCCTTTGGGACGAATCCTGGCTAAACTCCCCATTGAGCCTCGTCTTGGCAAAATGATGATCATGGGATGTATTTTCTAGTAAGTACTTTGGTTTTGCCTGGTAATTAGGTGTTAGAATAGTTTGAGAATCTTCTCCCCATAAAAGCAACATGCACTTAGAAGATAAAAGTAAATATTCTTAAATAAAGAGAAGTGACATCTAGATTCTGATATGAAATGAAAAAAACAAACAATTGTAGTAGGTGGGACAGCTAGACCCAACTTTGGGGAAACAGCACTGACTTCTCTAAAGAGAACAGTTCCTCCCAGGACAGTTAGTTGTTTCTTGAAAGAGTGGTGTTGGGAAAAGAGATATAGAACATTTTTAACAGAAAGTTTTAAAGGCTTAAGAGATTTGGTATGATGGGGAAGAGAGAATAAGAAAGAAAAAATATATCTGGTTATAATTTATGGTGAATATGAGGCTATTAATGTCAAAGTTCTTTTTTTCTTTTCCCCTTTCTTCTTCCGGAGAGTGACTGTACATTTTCTTTGTTAAGCCTGTTTCAGTGGCTTAACAAATAAATAAAACTAATAAAAGCAGAGTCACAATAAATACAGCTCTGACCTATATTTGACAGCACCACCCAAGCCTCTGATAGCAAGATTGTGAACTAGTCTGAATTTAATTGTGTGTTTTTCAGTGTGGGAGATGCTGTCTGTACCATCTCTGCTGCAACCTGCTTTCCAGAACCTTTCATCAATGAAGGCAAGCGGCTGGGCTATGTCCATCGAAATTTTGCTGGAAACAGATTTTCTGATCATGTGGCCCTTTTATCAGTATTCCAAGCCTGGGATGATGCTAGGTATGGTTTTGAAAGAGTTACTGTAAGATTATGAACTATCTTTAGATTTTAAACTGTATCTTGTTCTCTGGTCTTTGAGAATGACTTCTTGTACCAATTTATTTTAGAATGGGTGGAGAAGAAGCAGAGATACGTTTTTGTGAGCACAAAAGACTCAGTATGGCTACACTGAGAATGACCTGGGAAGCCAAAGTTCAGCTCAAAGAGATTCTGATTAATTCTGGATTTCCAGAAGGTAAGACTTTTCCCATTCTTAAAATACATCTGGGCTCGGCACCTGTGGCTCAAGTGGCTAAGGCACCAGCCACATACACCTAAGGTGGTGGGTTAGAATCCAGGCCGGGCCTGCCAAAACAATAAACTGCTGCAACCAAAAAATAGCTGGGTGTTGTGGCGGGTGCCTGTGGTCCCAGCTACTTGGGAGGCTGAGGAAGGAGACGCGCTTGAGCCCAGGAGTTAGAGGTTGCTCTGAACTGTGATGCGACAGCACTCTACCCAGGGGGATAGCTTGAGGCTCTGTCTCAAAAAAAAAAAATCTGAATTGACAATTATATAGTACTTGCAAATTGACAAGCACTGTATTTTAAAGTCTAAAAGCTTAAAGCTTTAAAGTCTAAAAGCACTGTCTAAAGCTACAAACTTTAGACCCTATGCTTTTCGTATGTTCTTAGCTGTTCTTAATTCTTCGAACTCAGTTTTTCATATTAATTCAGTCTTAAAAGAAGGAAAAGGCTATGTTGCTGAAAGGCAATCAAGTAATTATAATGTAGTACATAAATGATAAATGCTTCTATTAAAAGAAGGCTTTTTAATTTTCTTTAAAAAATTTTTTTTTTTTTTGGCCAGGGCTGGGTTTGAACCCACTAACTCCAGCATATGGGGCCTGCACCCTACTCCTTTGAGCCACGGGCACTGCCCAATTTTCTTAATTTTTTTTATCTTGTGGACACTGGTATAGCTTTCAGTATGAGAAATTTTTTTAATAACTTTTCCATTATAGTTTAGGAAGTGATTTATCATTAGGCCCATATGTTCATTTTTAGACTTAAAGGAAATTTTACCACATTAAACATTAAATGACTTTAAGTTAAACTTGGTGTACAGATGATTACAAAGGACCTTGTGACATTTGATGTAGAAACAAAAATTAGACTTCTTTTCCCTGATATAAAGTTGAGCTTTTAGTACTTTTCCAACTAGGTTAAGAGTCAGAATTATTTCCTGAAACATTGACAACTGGGATGCGTAACCAAAACAGGATATGTTTAGCTGACAGAAGTTAGTTGGGTAAGGTGGTAAATATTTAAAGGATTTAGCTAAAGAAAGTAGTTCTCGGCTCGGCGCCTGTGGCTCAAGCGGCTAAGGTGCCAGCCACATACACCTAAGGTGGCAGGTTCGAATCCCCAGCCCAGGCTCGCCAAACAACAATGGCTGCAACCAAAAAATGGCCAGGCGTTGTGGCGGGCGCCTATAGTCCCAGCTACTTGGGAGGCTGAGGCAGGAGACTCGCTTGAGCCCAGGAGTTGGAGGTTGCTGTGAGTGTGATGCCATGGCACTCTACCCAGGGGGATAGCTTGAGGCTCCATCTCAAAAAAAAAAAAAAAAAGAAAGTAGTTCTCTTCTTTTTGTAAGGTGACTGAATTTTTAATTTTTTCCTGAAAGTCAAAGGAAAGGGGAAAGAGCCTCTTTTATGTGGTAGAATATTTATTTACTGTGATCCTGAGATGAGATGCAGGCATTGTTGCATCCATTTTATAGATAATGAAACTGACATTGAATTGTAAATTACTTGTCTGAATTCATTCAATTAGGAAGTTGTAAGACTGACCATAACAAAATATGTCTGTATGCTTAGCACTTCCCTATCTTGCTTTCCACTTAATGGCAAAATACTCATGAAGTATAGTCTAGGTGAAAACATCAGACTTCATTCCAGTGAGTGTCCTCTTAGATTATCACTGTATCTTCATGGTTATAGTCTGGCTATTATTCTGAGCATTTATGGCTGATAGGGGGCTTTTAAAAGTCATGGTTGATTTATATTTATAAGAGAATATACAGACATTTTAGTTCCTTATTGTGGAGACTCAGCAAAGTTTCTCCTTGAACTATAGGTGCAAGTGTTGTAAGAGAGAAGGTTTTATAGACAGGTTATTCAAAAAGAAAGTAGGGGTGGGGAAAGAGTCAATTCTTCGAATTTTGCATGTAATGTAAATTCTAGTCGGTTACCTGACTTTTTTCCTACCTTATTTCTCTTAACAGACTGTTTGTTGACACAAGTGTTTACTAACACTGGGCCAGATAACAATTTGGATGTTGTTATCTCTCTCCTGGCCTTTGGCGTGTACCCCAATGTATGCTATCATAAGGAAAAAAGAAAGATTCTCACCACTGAAGGGCGCAACGCACTTATCCACAAGTCATCTGTTAATTGTCCTTTTAGTAGCCAAGACATGAAGTACCCATCTCCCTTCTTTGTATTTGGTGAAAAGGTAAGAAAAGATTAATTTAGAAAAGTTTACATTGGCAGTCCATATTGTCTTTAAAATCATTGAATACGAGTTTTAATTTTCAAAGCACTATTTTCTTTATAGAGCATTATTTAGGGCTGGGCATGGTGGCTTGCTTATACCTGTAATTTTAGCACTCTGGGAGGACAATGCAGGAGATTATTTTAGCCTAGGAGTTTGGTACCAGCTTGAGCAATAGTGAGACTCCATGTCTACTAAAATTTGAAATAATTAACTGTGCATTTTGGCATACGCCTAGTCCCAGCTACTTGGGAGGCTGGGAGATCCCTTGAATCTTGGAGTTTGAGATCCCTTGAATCTTGGAGTTTGAGGTTGCTGTGAGCTAGACCACTGCCACTGCACTCAAACCTGGACAACACAGTGAGACTCTTATCTCAGAAAATGCGGTACTTGGTGGTTGGAATGTCAAATATTTCCTCTTTTTCCATCTGCAGATTCGAACTCGAGCCATCTCTGCAAAGGGTATGACTTTAGTCACCCCACTGCAGTTGCTTCTCTTTGCCTCCAAGAAAGTCTTGTCTGATGGGCAGATTATGCTTGTGGATGACTGGTATGGATTTTCAGATGTGAATTCTTAGAATTGAGATGTAATAGAATTCAGCTGCTAATCTTAATTTGTGAAGCAAACATGACAAAATTTGGTGGCTCAGATAACTTTTAGTTTTGGGCGGGGCTGTTTGAACCCACCACCTCCGGCATATGGGGCTGGCACCCTACTATTTTATAGCATTATTTTATCTTGGGGAATGAGAAATCTTGGTAGTATGGTTCATTTTAAAGTACGTTTTTTAACTTACTTTTAAAAACTAGTAAGTTAAAGTAGTAACTTACTAGTAAGTTAAAAAACACCAGTAGAAGTAAAGTTAGTTACTTCTAGTAAAGTTAGTTAAAGTAAGTTAAAAGAACACCAGTAGAAATAAGTATGTTAGGAACTTGGTCTATATCTGACTATGAATTAGAATCTGATTAGAGTTAGAGCTTGGGTACCTCTTTCACATACTGTATGTATTAATTAGAAACTAGTGGTAAGCAGCAGACAAAAATGCACAGTCATAGGCTCAGCCGTGTTCTTACAAACCTAGACAATGCCAGCATTGTGACTCTTTCTTCACTTCTTTTATTGAAGTCTGAGTGATCTGTGTTAGGCTTTATTTATTTTTTTGTTTTAGTATGTCTATTGTATATATTATATATTTTTATTATATCTTATTTGGCTTGATAGACTTTATGATTTAAGACTCCTAATAGCTAGGCATGGATTTTAAAAAGATAGTACAGATTATTGTTATTCTTCATGTCTGTGTTTGCCTAAATCTGGGGCCATTACAGTAGTTTAAAGCATTGGTATTTATTAACTTAAATTTATTCTATAATTTGCCATATGTGAAGTTGAGAAATAATCTTTTTCTTCATATGCTTCCTCTCATTTTTTATTGTTTTTCTCCATCTTAGGATCAAACTGCAAATGTCACATGAAGCTGCTGCCTGCATTACTGCTCTCCGAGCAGCTATGGAGGCTCTGGTCGTTGAAGTAACCAAACAACCTTCTATCATCAGCCAGTTGGACCCTGTAAATGAACGGATGCTGAACACAATCCGCCAAATCTCTCGGCCTTCAGCTGCTGGTATCAACCTTATGATTAGTAATGCACGGTGAGTACCATATTGACTGTCTTTGAACCATGCAGAGGATAGAAGTCACATACTAAAATTTTTAGAGTTAGTTGATAAGAGGTTATATTCTTTAAAGTTCTAGGCAAACACTAAACATGGAATTTAGTTCTCATTAACACATTCAGAAAAAATGAATGTTACTTGCTTTTGTCTCTATAATAAATCTATCTACTGTGTCAGTTGTACATTCAGACCCTTTCTGGCTAAGTTAAGAGACAGGGTCTGGCTATTTTGCCCAGGCTCATGTCCCAGTTCCTGGCCTCAAGCAGTATTCTCTTGCCTTAACCTCCTGAGTAACTGGGATTATAGGTTCACACCGTAGTGTCCAGCTTATCATAACCTTTTAATATGAAAAGGGAAACTGGGCACAAATAAGCTCCAATGTCAGTCAACTAGTAACTGGAGCTGGATTCAAACCCAGGCAGCATGACTTTTGAAATAGTGTTCTTGTGCCATACGGTGGTCTTCCCAGCCAGTCAGATGTACAGAAGAATTTTTGAGAAAAGGAATGTTTAAAGAAAAAATAAGTTTCATGGGCAGGTACAAATGAAGATGCTCGTGTATGTTTAGAAGGAGAGAGGCAGGAGAGGGGGGTGAGCAAGGAGGGGGTTTTTTTTTTTTTTTTGAGACAGAGCCTCAAGCTGTCCTCCAGGGTAGAGTGCTTGTAGCATCACAGCTCACAGCAACCTCCAACTTCAGGGCTCAAGCGAGTCTCCTGCATCAGCCTCCCCAAGGGTAGAGTGCTCTAGCATCACAGCTCACAGCAACCTCCAACTTCTGGGCTCAAGTGAGTCTCCTGCATCAGCCTCCCAAGTAACTGGAACTACAGGCACCCGCCACAACGCCTGGCTATTTTTTGTTGCAGCCGTCATTGTTGTTTGGTTGGCCCAGGCTGGATTCAAACCCACCACCTTAGGTGTATGTGGCTGGTGCCTTAGCCACTTGAGCCACAGGTGCTGAGCCAACAAGGAGGCTTTACATGTAATCTCTGAGGAGCAGAAGTCTGGAAAACTAGAAAGGGTAGGATAAATATAAGAGTTCAGGATGTGTGAATATGATGGTGGCCCAAAACACAGTGGTGAGAATTGAAATGGGGAGAAGTTACTAATTGATAAGCTTGCAGTAGGAATTAGTGGTGGACATGAAAATGGGGGAGCAGTGCAGTGAAGGGAGGAAGACAGATTGCCTATTTCTGATCTGGTAGCACTGAATTAGTAGTGCTACCCTCTACAGTTGCACAGAAGGAATAAGCAGTTTGGGAGTGGGAGGTGTGTATATTGAGTTAGTTATTGGTGGGACATCTTGATAACTGTAGTTTTTCATTAGCTCTTATTTTCTGTTTGCCACATGACAAATTGAAGCCTGAACAGATTAACAGACATCTTACAGAAACATAATTCAGAGTTAATGCAGTAAAACATTTACTAATAAAGACCCAATAGTTTATTGCCATTTCTAGGAATCTCTTCCTGGCATACTATTTAATTCCTGCTGTCTTAGAACACTAAATTGTAGAACTGAATAAAAAAGGATTATCTTGAAATTATGAGGACATACTGCCAAAACGCAGAGCCCTTGAAATTAAATCAGAAAGAACTTCAGAAAACTGAATGGTTACAGTTGATGACTTTTAGAACAGCAGATTAATTTCAGTTTGTGCTAGTGTGTTTGACTTTATTATTTTTGTGAATTAAATTTTCAAATATGACTAAATGTGTACATTTGGTGAGTAGCTGAGAAGTATTAAGAATGCTTTGCTAAAGTGCTGGTTTTGTGCTTTTCCTAGGTATGGAGATGGTCCACGTCCTCCCAAGATGTCCCGATATGACAATGGAAGTGGATATAGAAGAGGTTCTGGATATGGTGGTGGAGGCTATGGCAGTGGGGGCTATGGTGGCGGGGGCTATGGCAGTGGGGGCTATGGCGGCAGCTCCAACTCCTTTCGCGGAGGATTCGGAGGGGGTGCTGGTGGAGGATATAGAGGAGGTTCACGAGGTGGCTTTAGAGGCAACTCTGGAGGAGACTATAGAGGGTCTAGTGGAGGCTACAGAGGATCTGGGGGATTCCAGCGGGGAGCTGGCAGGGGAAACTTTGGAGGTGGCTACTTTGGACCTGGAAGAGGAGGTGGTGGTTATTAAAGCTTGGTTATGTCAATGCTTATGCGTAGGCGTTAAAAAAAATAAAAGCATGCGATTTGTTTTCCCAAGTTGTTTATTTGCCACCTGGAAAGTAAATCCATTTTCTACCCTTTCTGTGGTTCATTGTAGTTTAAGGAAACTAAGTGTGTAGCTGCCGTAGTGTTTTGTTTATATTATGTAAAATATAACAATCTATTATAAAAATACCACAGTTTGTATTTTTTCTTTAGTAAATATTGCGCTAAGGCTGAACATTTTTACTTTCTTCCAAGCATTGTCTTTGAGAAGTCTTAAGACCAAGGTTAACACTTTTTTAGTTTCCAATATAAAAATTAGTTTCCAGCATAAAAATATAATCAATTTACAAAATTCAAAAAATATTTAGATGAAGAATAAAGGTAAGTGAAGCTTCACCAATGCATAAAGTTTAGAATTTGAGGACAGAGAGGGCACATTTTTAACACATTTATGTACATTAGCATGTCTATTGTCTTTAATACCTTGAGGCATCAACCAGTGTAGTGTTTCCTTTCTTGATCATTCATCCCCTTACTGTCTGTGTAGAAAAAAGACATTCAAGGTAGAGGATGTTGTGACAGTTGTCAGGTGACTGGAATGTTCTTCCAAAACAAGAGTTGATTACACTCCTCCCATTCAGAAAATGAAAGGTGCTGGAAATAGGGAGAGAATTTAGGGGGGAAATAAGTGGGAAAGTGCAGTGTTTCTGCTTCCACCACACACATCCTGGAGCTTGGGGTCATAGTGGGTTGGCACTGACAGTTAGATCTATCCTTCCAGTTCATACAGCAATGAAAGCAGCCCTGATTTGCGCTCTGGTTGGCAGCTTGCATAGTTGGCATCTTTACTATATTTTCAGGCTTGAAGGGTTTTGGCAGTGACAACCCAGCTGAGAATGGTGTGAAAGAGAATTATAAATCTAATTTGGTCCCAAAGAGATGTTCAAAAGTTAACTGGAAAAAAGGCTCTTGGTCAGTTCCAGGGAGCCATGTTGCAAAATATTCTGTGTGAAGGGAATGTGTGGGTACTTTGTCCTTGAGCAATATGTTGGGATCTCCCATACTGTGAAGCTGCACTCCCAACTCCCTGGACATCACCTATCTCATAACATCAGGAGAACATCAGTAGTTGTGCCATCTTAGGGTCAATTCAGATAACTAGAAAGAAGACATTACTGTTGCCAAGCACTTACTTAAATGGCAATTTCCCTCCCTCTGAATCTGGAAACAGAATTGGGACAGGAGAATAGTTTTTTTAAAAAAATGAAATTTCTAATAGGATTAGAACTGACATGAATTTTGGTTGTGACTGAGAAAATAGTTCCTAAATTACACAATATTTACCTAAAATGTTTAGGTGTGAATATAACTGTCCAGAAGTCAGGAATGAAAGTTTTTAAAAGTTGTATTTGTTTACCCTTGATATTTGTTGATTGTCCTATTTCATGTAATATGAAAAGATTGCTAGATCAAGCATGGTTCACGCCAGTAATTCTAGCACTTGGAGAGGCAGAAAGGAGGGGGAGGGGATCACTGGAGCCCAGAAGTTTGAGGGTATAGTGAGCTATGATGACACCACTTAATCTAGCCTAGCCTATGCCACAGAGCACAGTTCCTGTGTCAAGGGGAAAGAAAAAACTTCTGGACCATGTGGGGAGAATGTGCTATTGAATCTTTAAAAGATCACCTGAATTTTATGATAGTGTCTTAGCTTTTAAGAAAATGTGTGAATCAATCTGTACTTCTTGGGAACTGATTAGAGTCACCAACTTGTCCTAGTTTTCCCAAGACTGGTTTGCTAACAACTGGGAAAGTCAGGTAAACTGGAATGGGTTTAGTCACTCTAGTATTTATTTTAAATGGAAGCATTTTTAGGAATTTTCAGTCTTTGAAATTCCCTATTTCTTGCAAACCTAGACATTTAAGATAAAAGTCACAAAAGATTTGACTGCATAATTCAGTGTTCAATGTGTCTCAACTGTTATACCTGCAAAATATTTTTCATGTTAATCATGTTAAGAGTATAATATGCTTGTGGGTGTTCGTACTTCACTAATTATCGTAATATTGAATGATTAAAATTTTTACAGCTCTAAAGTAGGAAGCATATTCTCACTTGTTATAGTGGTGACTATCAATAAAATAAGCACAGTAGGATTACATTAACCTGTTGATCTAAATAATTTTTTTTTGGTATTAGTAGTTCTAAAGTTTCCCAAATTACACTAGGATCCTGATATCTGCCAATGGCTTCAAAATTTTATTGGTAAAATAAATGTTCGTCTTACATAACCACAAAATCTGCAAAATATCAAATTACGAAAACTGCAAAAAAAAAAAGGAAAGGACTTTTAGATGGGAAGATTATTCTGGATAATCCAAGTGGGCTCAGTCTCATCACATGAATCCTTAAAAGTGGGAAAGGCAAAAGTGGGTCAAAGGGATGAGACACAAGAGGCAGGAGAGATTCAAAGGAGACAGGCTAGTAGGTCATACTTGCTAGGTTTGAAGATGAAGGAGGCTATGAGCCAGGAATACAAGCTGGTAGAAACTGGGACCCTCAGCAGACAACCAACACAAAAATGGATCTCAGTCCTACAGCTATAAAGAGCTGAGTTCTGTCAACTCTAATGAGTGAAAAAATAAATCCTAGAGCATCCATAAAGAAAAGTAAGAATCCAATGTACTCAATTCTAATATGAAGGCAATAGAAGAGCTAATATAAGGGTAGGGGAATGGGGGGAGAGAGGGATGGAAGACACTGGCACACCTCTTGGGGGTGGGACACAAGTATAAGAGGGACTTTAACCAATGCAGTCAGTGAAACCTAATTCTTTATACCCTCAATAAATCCCAAACAATAAAAATAAATAGATGCAGACCTCTTGACATCTTGGTTTTAGTGAGACACATGTCAGACTTTGACCTACAGAACTTGAAGCTAATAAATTCATGTTAAGCCACTAGTGGTCATTTGTTATGACAGCAGTAGAAAACTAATGCAATAAATAATACATATATTTAGTCTTGTATAGGGGAAAGTAAAGATAGGTGGAAGGGGAAAATCATTCAATGAAAGCATTAAAATGTTTAAATATTTTTTAATCTTTCAATTTAAACTACCATTTTAGTGGGCCATGAGAACTATTTCTGAAATAAAACTTTAACATTAATCCAAATGCTTTAACTTGTGACTATTCTAATATCCCCCTTTAAATTTGCTTCTATCTTATTATTATTCATTTCCAGATTTAGATTTTGCATTACTTTGGAGAGCACTGTATCATCTTTTTTATCTCCTGAAGCAGCCCCTTTGTTCAAAGCATCTTCTGCTACAATAAAATACTGTTCTGTTGGTTGGAGAATGCTTACTCCATAGCCATTGTTGCTGTAAATATGATTATTAGTCATCTTCAATTTGGGTGCTGGAAGAACCTGTAAATTGAGGAAATTAGTTTTTCCATTTTAAGTTTTATAAAAAGAAAGTATGAAGTAATGAACGTATAGAAATTAATCTGGAATTTATTTTTGGGTTAAAATGTTTTTAAAAGCAACTGAGATTCTTAGTTTTGAACAAGTACTATTTTCCAAACAGTGATTAATGTAATATGAGCTATGATAATATTTAATGAGAAAATACTAAGTGGTTTTCAAATTATTTTTATCAGTTATTTATTGATAAAAATAATTTGAGATCAGGATATAGCAACAGACAATGAAGTTGACCTTTTATAACAAAATAAACATGAAAATAATATCAAACAATATGTGATGTGGAGAAAACAGGGCAATGGATAGCATGACTGGGTGAAGAGGGGTTACCACTCAACTGGAGTGTTATTTACATTTACAGCTTCTTTGAAGAGGGACAGTTAACATTCATGTGTAATTAGGTAGCCATCTTAAGGTCAACAGAAAGCGTTTCAAGTAAAGGAAACAGTCAAACAAAGTTAATAATTTCTAAAACACAAAGCCAGTGTGGCTTGAATATAATGCATGAGAGCAGTCAGTGGTAGGAGATGAGGTTGGAGAAGGCAAGGGCCAAATCTTGCCTGATTGTATAAACTGTGCTTATTAAAAGCTTTACATTTAAGTCACCTCAGGATCTTGCTAAACTTCAGATTCTGTTCAGTGGGTCTAAGTTGGGCTGGAGAGTCTACATTTCTAACAAATTGCTGGGTGATGCCATTGCTCCTGGTCCATGTCTCACACTAAGAAACATGGATGTGGTTCTTAAGGTGTGAGTTCAACCAGCAGTATTAGCATCACCTGGGAACCTACTAGAACAAATTATCAGGCTTTACACCAGACCTACTGAATCAAACTGGAAGGACCTCTATAAGTGATTCTGATGGATGCTAACATTTGAGAACGACTCAAAAATAGAAAAATACTTAAGAATAAAAAAAAAAAAATGGGTGAGGCACCAGCCATATACACTGAGGTTGGGAGGTTCGAACCCAGCCCGGGCCAGCTAAAAAAAAAAA
>NW_003852411.1:10924786-10928528 GCF_000181295.1 Otolemur garnettii | reverse complement strand
CTTTACCTTCTAAATAGATTACAGATCAGATCAATGTAAAATCTAAAATATTTTTAGAGCAAAGAGCAAATCCTATACACTTTTCAAGTTTGAAATTATTTGCCAAAAGTTTTAAATTGAAAATCTTGAATAATTATTAAATTATAAGGCTAAACTTGTTTCCCATCAGTCCTCATTTAACTATATTTTAATTATGACTTGTACTGTTCTTCACCAAATCAGTAACATGAAGCTAAATGTTTAGGCTGTAACTAATATTTTAATGCTTAACTAATAATTACTTACAATACTTATGTAATAATTCTACATTAAGAAATAAGAGAATACCTTCATATTAACTCCACCTAAGGTGCTTTTTGAACTGTCACTAGTTCTGAGGTTATTACAGTGGTGAATTTCATTTCTTTCCAAAATGGCTATGCTCCCAGGATACAGTTCAACACCAGCACCCTGTAAATTAGAAGTAAAACAATTTACAAACCACATAAATCCCTCTCCAATTCTTTTTTTCTTTTTCTTCTTTTTTTTAACAGGCAGGGTCCTGCCCTGTTTTCATTGCTCAGGCATCAGCTCACTGCAGCCTCAATTCCTGGACTCCAGAGGTCCTCCTTCCTCACCCTTCCAAGTAACTAGGATCACAGGTGTGCACCACCACACCTGGCTAATTTTTTTTTTACTTTCCATAGAGATGGATCTCATTTTGTTGCCCAGGCTGGTCTTGAACTCCTGACTTCCTCTTGCCTCAGCATCAAAAGTGGAAGTATAGGCGTGAACCACTGTGCCTGGCCCAAAATTTTCTTTAAGCTTGAAAATTGTAATTCTACCTATATTAACAATCTAAACATTAAGTTACATGAAAATATATTAAAGGGCACACAACAATTTATTGCAGAGATGATGTTTCAAAATGCTGAAAACTAAATATCTTTGAGAGAACCATTAAGCCTAGAAGGAAGGTTGAGATCATTGTACTCTTTAACCCAAATGAATTTTCTAGAAAAGAATCTAAAGCCTCTGTAAGCAATTGGTTCAATAGTTATAAAAATTTATATCTACAGCAAATCTCTCATAATGGTACTGCAGCATATTTCCTCATTTTAGTAGAAATTAAAGGTCATTTTTATAGTGATTCTCAGGTTTTCCTACTTCATTTAATCTGTTCTCATTAAATTCTTAGTCCTCCCATTGAAGAACTTGAGATTGTTATTTGAAGATTCAGGTTTTCTATGTCTTGATTATTTAGCTGTTTATATTTAATATTTTGAAAGAGTAATAATTTAGAGAACAAATCACAATTCCTAACAGCAATATCAAATAGAGTATAAGCACTTTTAAAATAAATCCTGAAACTGACGATTGGTCTCTAGCCACTGATTTCTATATTCATTTGTTAGGATGCCAGCCACATACACCAAGGCTGGCGGGTTCAAAACCAGCCCCAGCTTGCTAAACAACAATGACAACTGCAACAACAACAAAAATAGCCAAGTGTTGTGGCAGGCACCTGTAGTCCCAGCTACATGGGAGACTAAGGCAAGAGAATTGCTTAAGCCCAGGAGTTAAAGATTGCTGTGAGCTGTGACACTACAGCCCTGTACCAAGGGCAACATAGTGAGACTCGTCTCAAAAAAAAAAAACAAAAAAAACTGCACTTAAAGCTAATAATTGGCTCGGCGCCTGTGGCTCAAGCGGCTAAGGCGCCAGCCACATACACCTAAGGTGGCAGGTTCGAATCCCCAGCCCTGGCCTGCCAAACAACAATGATGGCTGCAACCAAAAAAATAGCCGGGCGTTGTGGCGGGCGCCTGTGGTCCCAGCTACTTGGGAGGCGGAGGCAGGAGACTCGCTTGAGCCCAGGAGTTGGAGGTTGCTGTGAGCTGTAATGCCACAGCACTCTACCCAGGGGGACAGCTTGAGGCTCTGTCTCAAAAAAAAAAAAAAGCTAATAATTATTTAGGACTTGGGCAGTTTACTTTTCCTAAGTGCACTATGACTCTTGTACCTGTCCTCATTTTGTTGATTTCTACCAGCTTCTAAGTTTAATTATAATTCCATTCAAAGATGATGAAATAGTTATCCATTGTTTATATATATTAGGATCACTCAACCCAAAGGAAAAGAAATCATTTTATCAAAAAGGCACCTGCACTTGAGTGTTTATTGCAGCACAATTCACAATTGCAAAGATGGACCCAACCTAAATGCCCATATATATATGACTGAATAAAGAAAATGTAGTCTATATATGCCATTGAGTACTACTCAGCCATAAAAAGGAATGAAACAATGTCATTTGCAGTAAGTTGGATGGAACTGGAGACTATTATCCTAAATGAAGTATCAGGAATGGAAAAACACCACATATTCCCACTAATAAGTGGGAACTAAATAAAGGGCACAAAAAGACACAAAGGACATGGAAAATAAAGGAGAGGGTGGGGAGGGAGTGAGGGATAAAAACTTAACCTATATTTATTTTAAACTTAACCTATACTTTACCTATTGGATAAAATGAGCAATTTCTGGTGGCAGGCACACTAAAAACCTTAAGCATTATGGATATATCCATGTAATAACGTTTATACCCCTTAATATTTTGAAAGTAATTTCAATAACGTTAAATAAAAGATTGCTCAAAGTTGTCTCTAGTCTCATAAAGCTCTACTTTTTATAGAATGAAATACCTGGGCACCCGTTATTTCACTGTCTGTAATTGTCAAAGCAGCCCCTGTAAGAACGCACACTCCTGTTCCTTCACATTTTAAAATACAGTTTTCCAGAGTCATGTGGCCAGATTCCACCACCACGATACCATCAACTGTCCCTTGTTGTATCAAAGATAGGTGCATTAGTTTCACATTCTCAGCTTTGGACACCACGAAACTGTCATGGGAAGGTTCAGAAGTAATCAAAATTTCCTCTCTCTTTCCAACTCCTGATTCGTAGGGATAAAAATACATAATTAAATCAATTCAAAAATTTAAAGCCCTCTAGTCATTCAATAATACTTGTTAATACTAAATTTTTCCTGTCACATTTTTTAACAAATACAGTAGATAATTAACTATAATGTAGTCTTTTGTCCTTATTTTGATGCTATGATAGAAAACCTCTGACTTTATTATAATCAATTTGAATGTTTGTTTTTAACATGGGGAATCTTGCTAGGTTCCCTATGCTGGTCCCAAACTCTTTGGCTCAAGAGATCTTCCAGGCTCCTTGTCCTGATTATTACATATATTTCCCTAAATCTTATAATCACCAATTGTGTACAAGGTGTGTAAGACAAAAAAATGCCATGCCTAATCTGGCTTCAAAACGATAAAAAGACTAGCAAAGACTCTCCTATTAATGTAGATTAATTAATTAGGTTACTCATACCCATGATTTTGCTCTAGGTTTTTGCTCTAGAGTAGTCAAAGCAATTATCTAAAGTTAATGTCAAACTAGAAATGAGTTGATTCTGAATAAGGCTATAAATTTTTTGGATTACATATTTGGTCCTTATTACCCATGTTAGTTCAGCAAAATACTATTGATTACCATCATCAAAATATAGTAAAAGTGTTGCCCAATTTTCTAACTGATAGGTGAAGTTCAAGTCAACTGTTGTTTACTTTAAAGTTAAAAGTGTAGAAAGTTACGAAATATGTTCAGAATCTAAAAGGGACTTAGTAAACTCTGCTTTTCTGTTTTAATAAGTTAGGGTGTGAATTCGCTTTTTTTGAGAAAATGCTGAGAG
>NW_003852411.1:10921373-10924766 GCF_000181295.1 Otolemur garnettii | reverse complement strand
ATATATTTTTTTTTTTTTTTTTTTGCACAGTTTTTTGGCCAGGGCCAGGTTTGAACCCACCACCTCCAGTATATGAGGCCAGCACCCTACTCCTTGAGCCACAGGCGCTACCCAATGTGCTGAACCTAGTCTTACATCTAGGTTTTCTTACTAAGTGATAGGAAGAGCTGTAGATATGAGGACAGATAAGAAAAAGGTAGTTTGAGTACTGCAAAAGGCACATAAGAGATTTTTGTGAAACAATAAACTCTATTCTAATTTCTAATAATTCCATTAAGCATATTTGTAAATACAATTTGTCCAGTATATATTGTTATTACAAAAACTGCAAAAGATGCCCTTCTAACCCTTTATAACGATGTCATCGGTCAATAAAGCAAGATTTGCAGCTTGATATTCTCCTGGAAAAATAACTACTGTATCTCCACTATAACAACTATCCAAAGCCAAATCCAAATCATCATGCTGCTGCAGAAGTGTGTCTGAAGATAAATCCTTTACCTAAACAGAGGAAATAAAATGTGTACCTTCAACAACAGGTTAAACTGAAATGTCATTTTAATGCTACTTATCAGATAAGTGCTTTTCCCAAAAGACTTACCATACAGTATCTATTAAATCCTCAAAGTATCAGTCCATCAATTAAGGTAATGATGAAATGAATTTTTCTTTACAATTACAAATAATTTTATAGTTATCAAATACTGGGTATGTGCTATGTGTCAGAAGTCATTTTGAGCTTTGCATATTACCTCCTAAGCCTTGTAACAGTTCTTCGAGATAAGTATTATCCCTGCTATAAGGGAAGGACAGTAAATTTCAGCAAGATTAAATGAATTGCCTGACTACACAAAGTTTAGGATAGCGAAACCAAATGTTAGTCGTTCTAGGTCTGTATGACCAAAGACACAGCTCATGCCCTTCCTTGTGTACTGCTTTGTTTTCTTTAACTCAGAGTGACACCCCCAATTTTGATAAGTCAACAAAATTTTATATAGTAAAGATTCTAGAGCTAAAAACAAAGAATAAAACCAAGAATTTGCATTGGGAGTGGAAAAGGAGAAAGAACTTCATTAGTGCCATGAAGAGTGAAGACTTTGGGCTGGACACAGTGTCTCACACCTGTAATCCTAGCACTCTGAGAGGCCGAGGTGTGAGGGTTGCCTGAGCTTAGGAGTTTGAGATCAGCCTGTGCAGGACCAATACCCCATTTCTATTAAAAATAGAAAGATTAGGCTCGGCACTTGTGGCTCAAGTGGCTAAGGTATCAGCCACATACACCTGAGCTGGCGGGTTCGAATCCAGCCCAGGCCACCAAACAGCAGTGAGGGCAAAAAAAAAAAAAAAATAGCCAGGCATTGTGGCAGGCGCCTGTAGTCCCAGCCACTTGGGAGGCAGATGCAGGAGAATCGCTTGAGTCCAGGAGTTGGAGGTTGTGTGAGCTGTGATGCCACAGCACTCTACCCAGGGCGACAGCTTAAGGCTCTGTCTCAAAAAAAAAAAAAAAATAGGGTGGCTCCTGTGGCTCAAGGGAGTAGGGCACCAGCACCATATGCCAAAGGTGGTGGGTTCAATCCCAGCCCCAGCAAAAAAAGAAAAAAAGAAAAAGAAAAATTAGCCAGGTACCTATGGGTCCCTGCTACTTGGGAGACTGAGCTGACACCACAGCACTCTAGCCTGGACAAGAGAGTGAGACTCTGTCTAAAAAAAATAAAGGGAAAGACTTTGAATATAAATTGTGGAAACTAAAAATATATTTTGAACAAATGCTTATTATTTTATTCCAATGGAAATAGCATTATCATTCATATGTAATTTTTCCTAATATAAAAGTGGTACTTGTTACAAAAAACATAGTAAAAGAAAGAAATCATAACAAAAATGCAAAAAGTGACTTGTAAATTCTTCCTAGAGATTTTTCTTGTTGCATTTTCCCCATGCATATATATTGACTTATTCACATTTTAATATATCACACCATACATTGTCTATAGCTTTGAATTTCAATTATGTCCTGATTTTGTCATTACATCACCTTTCCCACATCTTTAAATATTTTTTCAAAGCCTAATTATTAAGAATTACATAATATCATATAGATGTACTATAATTTATATTACAATTTTCTTACTCTTATTTAGATGGTTTAAAAGTTTTTAACATGAAAATACCACAAAACATAAATTTGTATGCATATATCTAGTTAACTTCTTCAGGATAAATTACTAGACAGGAAATTGCTGGGTCGAAGGTATAAACATTTTTAACCTTTTGGATATACTTCCAAGCTGCTCTTTAGAGAAGTTTAGCTAATTAAAAAATGGGTTGATAGTAGGGAAGGGAAGGGGGGGGAAATGGGTTGAGATTGCTCATTTTGCTGCAAACTCATCAACATGTGATTTTTTTTTTTGTAATTTTTAAAACATTCGCCACTTTAATAGACAAAAATCCTCTCTATGCCTTGTTTTCATTTCCATTCATTTAATAAGTGAGAGTGGACACTTTCTTCTAGATATATGTAAAACTCTTATAATCCTTATTAAATCAGCCAACCTATCAATTCATTTATGCTGGTATTACACACTACATACTCGAAATACTTTGGAGGCAGATGTACCTCTAATAATGAATAATTTGAAAGAATTCTGAAACCTTTCTCATTTATGTTTTTCTTAGTCACTAAAAACAGAAAACACATGAGTCAAGAATGTATGATGGGGCCCAGTCCCACCCCACCCAGGCCGTCCGAGCAGAGCCCTCTTCCCCTCCCCCGTCTCGGCCCCCGGTCCCCTCCGGATCCCGCCCTCCGGACACACCCTGGCTGTCGCCATCGCGCGTTCCCCGGGCTCGGGCGCGGGGCGCAGGGAAAGGGCGCGCTGAGGCCGGCGGAGCTCCAGCGGCGGCGGCGGGAGAGGCGCCGCGGGTCCGGCGGCAGCGGCCACACAGAGGTGGCGTCATGTCTCGCTACACTAGGCCCCCCAATACCTACCTGATGGTCAGAAACGTTGCGGACGCCACTAGAAAATCTAAAGCGCCCACCAGTTTGAACCAACTTGTTAGCTAGGATCCAAGCATAAACCGAGACAAAAGGTACCTTAAGTTCAAGCATTAAAAAGGAAAGAGGGAGGGTGGACACAGAGTTAAAGACCTGGACGAGGGGAAGTCTTTACCAAGCAAAAGACAAAGCCAACACCAGGCTGAGACTCGGCTTTCCTACATTTACTCAGAGCTCCAGAGTCAAAGCCAAATCTGATTTTGTTAGTTCTTCCTCTCTTATAAAGTCCATCTTGCAAGCCTTAAAGAGTAAAGTTCAAGGTTCGAGATCAAGTGACATTGAAAATAAAAGCTCCTGGGCTCGGCGCCTATCGCTCAACCGGCTAAGGCGCCAGCCAC
>NW_003852411.1:10918448-10919701 GCF_000181295.1 Otolemur garnettii | reverse complement strand
TCTCTCTCTCTCTCTCTCTCCTGCTGAGATAACATAACAGAGACTTCAGCTACCACCAAAAAAAGGAATACAGTTTTTACTAAAATTGTTTTGCAAAGCCATTAAACAGACAGCTGCATTCCTCAACAACTAATAGAAACCCTAGGGAGGGGGTAAAATCTGATTTCCAGATTTAACCACTATAATGGACATCCAAAATGTTCAGTTTCCAACAAAAAAATTACAGGTGGTATCAAATGCTATTCAAAGACACTTCAGCATTATACAATTCATTCATGCAAAAAAAAAAAAAAAACCCTCCCAAATCTATTGAAATAAATGGACAGCACAAATATTTTTTAAAATAAAAAGATGGTAATCTTAGAGTTTCACCTACTGCATTTGGCCAGAGGGAGGTCCTACATGACCACAATAACATTCATGGTGGTATCCTGGAGGTAGATGCCAGTCAGATCACAGTGAATAAAGGCATGAATGTGAATGGAGTAGAGATAAGTGCAGCAAATATTTCAGAGTTTTTGTCTGCAAGGGAAAAATGGCAATGTAGTGTTTAGAGTAGATATAATTTTGTAATTAATGTAGAACAGAATGAATGATGTCTCCATGTATTTAGAAAGGAGAGGTTAGAGATATAAGAGGTGATGTCACAGAAAGGGTGGAGTAGACACCTCTAAGAATTGTCTCTTCCACTGAAGCAAAAACTGATAGAATCAACCTTTTGGGACTCTTGAATCTAATTAAACACAATAATGAAGGGTGTGGCTAATGAAGAGGATGCTAAAATTCAGTAAGAAATCATCGTGGCTTTTTTTTTTTTGCTTACCCACCCACCATTCCCCACTCCCTAGATCTGCAGCAGCACTGTGGATGGCAGCCCACATTCTTATTGTAGCTTGTTGGAGCAGTCGGGGGCGGGGGGTGTGCAATATGAGCTTTCTTCTCAAAATATTGTGGTTGATATTCTGACATGTCTGGTAGCTCTCTGAAGAACTGGCAAAAAAGCTGACCTTTGCTTCACCCATCAGGGGTGGTTTTATTTTTGCCTCAAAGCTGCCTAGGGCAAGGGGCAGAAAAAGAAACAACACAAAAGCCCTCAAAGTAGGAGGCTGAGGAAAAGCTTTCTTGGAGAAATAATGCCTTGCAAAAACTACCTTATACACTGGAGAATCTGCCACAAATGCACACACCTCAGGCTGGTTTCATCCTCAAAATTGAGACTTGAGGAGACTCTATGCTTGCACCGTCAGTTGATC
>NW_003852411.1:10912274-10917320 GCF_000181295.1 Otolemur garnettii | reverse complement strand
CACTTGTAGTCCCAGCTACTTGGGAGGCTGAGGAAAAAGAATCACTTGAGCCCAAGAGTTTGAGGTTGTGAGCTATGATGCCATAGCACTCCACCAAGGGCAACAAAGTGAGACTTTGTCAAAGAAAAGAAAAAAAGAAGAAGAAAAAAAAATAGATAAGGCTTTTGTCTTACCTTAATGAAAGACTTAATGAAGACTTTAAATTAACTTTAATTAACTTTAAATTAACTTTAAATTAACTGTCTTGAATTTTCTCAAAGAGATATAGGATACCATGGACAAAAAACTAGAGGAAACCAAAAACAAACAGAGAATATCAACACAGAGATAAAAATGAACCAAATAGAAATTCTTTAGCTGAAAAATACAATAGCTGAAATTTAAAAAAAGAAAAGTTCACTAGAGAAGTTCAACAGCAGATTTGAGCAGGCAAAAGAAAGAATTAGCAGGGTGAAGCCTGTGGCTCAAAAGGGCAGGGTGCTGGCCCCACATGCTGGAGGTGGCAGGTTCAAACCCAGCAAAAGAAAGAAAGAAAGAAAGAAAGAAAGAATTAGCAATCTTAATGTTAGGACAATAGAAATTATCCAGTCTGAAAAGAAAAAAGAAAAGCATGTGTGAAGAAAAATGAATAGAACCAAAGGGACCAGTAGGATACCATCAAACATAGCAATATATGGTAGTCTCAGAAGAACAGGAAAAAGATAAAAGGGTAGAAAGACTATTGGAAAAAAATAATGGCTAGAAACTTCCCCAATTTCATGAAAGACATGAATCTACATGTCCAAGAAACTTGATGGGCTCTAAGTAGGATAAACATAAAGAAACATAAAAATATATTGTGATCAAACAGTTGAAAGGCAAAAACAATCTTGAAAGCAGCAAGAGAGAACTGATTCATTAAGTATAAATGAGCTTTAATAAGATTAACAAATGACTTCTCATCAGAAACTATGAAAGCTAGAAAGACATGGAAGTATACACATATAAAGTGCTAAAAGAAAATAATTGTCAATCAACAATTCTATATTCGGCAAAACTATTCTTTTAAAAAATGAAGAAGAAATTGTCATTCCCAGGTATATCCAGAAAAAGTAGAATGAATTTGAAGTATTTCTTCTTTTTCTATTGTCTGTAAGATTTGGCATGATCTGTTTTTTTGAAAGTATCTTCTATTTTTATTTATAAATATTAGTTGTCTATTTTTTTTACATTTTTTTGGCCAGGGCTGGGTTTGAACCCACCACCTCCAGCATATGGGGCCGGTGCCCTACTCCTTTGAGCCACAGGTGCCACCCTAGTTGTCTATTTTTTGAGACTTTGGATAAATCTTCTTTGTACTTGGTATATTTTCAGAAATGGGTATCACCATTTGTAGCACTACAGGGAAAATCCAACAACAATGATGACTATAATACTGGGATATGAATAGCAAAACAGTAATAATAATAGCAGTTGATATTTATGTGCTAGGCACTCTGCTGAAAGGTTTATATAAATCTTTTCACTTTAACACTCTATGGGATAGACTTCATTACTCTCTTTTACAGATAAGGAAATAAAAGAGAAACCATTAATGGACTTCATCTTATATAAATATTAATAGACAATATTAAGAATCAAACACAGATTTTTGTGATCTCAAAGCCTATATTCTTCACCACCACACTAATATTGTCTCCAGACTCAAAGAAGGAACAGCATAGAGGCCTGTGATCAATAATCACTGGTAATGACCAGTAATTCTAAAGTTAGGTATTATACCTCAAAGAATTGAAAACAAGTGGTCAAACAAATGCTTGTACATGGGTGTTCAGAGCAAGACTATTCTCAATAATCAAATATCCATGGATAAACATGGATCTCCTAGATCTGGTGAACGACTAGTGTTTAACTTCAGTTCAGGCACTGGAATAAGTGGTAAGCATTAATTGAGCACTTTCTATGTGGAGGGCGTTATGGCAAGTACATTACAAAGATGAACTCATTAACCTTCACAACAACTCTGTAAATATCGAACATAGTATTATCCCCATTTTACATATGAGGAACTAAAGCATAGCTAGGTTAAATAGGTTGTCTAAAATCACGTAACTAGGCTCGGCGCCTGTGGCTCAAGCAGCTAAGGCGCCAGCCACATACACCTAAGGTAGTGGGTTTGAATCCAGCCTGGGCCCGCCAAACAACAATAATGGCTGCAACCAAAAAATAGCCGGGCGTTGTGGCAGGTGCCTGTGGTCCTAGCTACTTGGGAGGCTGAGGCAGGAGACTCTCTTGAGCCCAGGAGTTGGAGGTTGCTGTGAGCAGTGAAGCCATAGCACTCTACCCAGGAGGACAGCTTGAGGCTCTGTCTCAATAAAAAATAAAAAATAAAATCACATAACTAGTAAGTGGCAAAGCCAAGAATCCAGGCATTTGGCTTTAGGGTGGCATGCTCTTAACAGCACACTACACAATTTCTCTCTCTCTCTCTCTTTTTGTCTCTCTCTCTTTTTAAAGCACTCTGCAAACAAGGAAATTGAGGTTCAGAGAGGTTACATTCTTGCCAAAGATTACATAGGTTACATTCTTGCTGAAGATTGCGTAGTTATCCAAGGGTCTCAGATAGAGTATTTGAACATTGAGCTATTTAACCACAAAGTCTGTCTTTCTGCCACACTACTTGTCAAGATCACTAACATAAAGATGATGGGCTTGGACAAGACTGTTTGAAGAGGAAAGAGCATAGTGCAAGAATTCAGAATAAAGAATTTGCAAAGCTGAGAAAGTTGTTAAAGGTTATTTGCATACCTATGAGTACTGTAAAACTATAATAATATTTTGTTAACTTCAAAGGCAAATCTAAGATCAAAGGTCCGAGTGAAAGTTGATACTGCTGCCTTCTTTGTGTAGTTTGCCTCTCATTCTCTTGGCCTCCAAAATTCAGGGACGCTTACACAAATGAAGATAGGGTGGCACAACATTAGATAAGAATCAAAGAAATTTCTCCTTGTCTTACAGGAAAGTGAAGAAAATAAAACCAGAACATATTTAAAAGTAAAATAGAGAGCAAAATCTAAAACTGATATAAGGGTACTGGGACTAAAAGCAAACTTTATACCTTACTTTTTATAAGGATGTTTTAAAAGATGTTAACAAAGATACTGGTAGAATACTTCACGTTATTGAGTAATCTGAGCCAATGAGCAATTAAAAGGAACATTAAATTTTTGGTGAGACTTATGAAAGTGGGTAAAATGTCAAACAAGACCAGTCTAATAAGCCAGTTTTATCGCTCACCACTCTCCTCTTAGTGGTTAAAAGCCAGCCGTGGTGGCCTTTTTGCAGTTTGTCACATGTTGCGTCCTCTTTTGTCAACATTCACTTATTAATTCAACAAAAACCACTGGGCACCTACCATGTGCCAGGCATCGTGCTAGGTGACTTGACTGTGTGGTAAATACTCCTTGCTCTCAAGAAGCTCATGCTCTAGTGAGAAAGACATTCCAAGCCAGCCACAGAAAGCATTAGATACACTCATGATAGGGGAAGTGACGATAAAGCATGGGACGCTATCTTTGTACACAGCAGTCTGATGTATTCTGATAGGTTGAGAAGGGCCTTTTCTGTGGAAATAATATTTAAATGGACCAAAAGGATGAGCAGTGGCTCAGCAGGCGGAGGAAACAACATGGCTTATCTAACATGTGGGCTTAGTGAGAGAAAAGAGTGACTGTCTGAAGGTGATGAGGAACGTGATTAAGATAACTCCCAGAAATTTCTAATTAACAACCAGGGGCCATTTACTGAAACGGAGCACTCTAGACTTTAAGCACGTCAATGTGTATGATCAAGAACTTAATCGCAGATGTCTGAGTTGAAGTGCTTGCCAGACGATCAAGTAAGTGGTGATGAGTTGGACATATATATAGGTTTGGGCTTAGAACAAAAGTCTGGGCTGTGCACATAAATTGTGGGTGAGTATCTGTACACACCAACAAAGTTATGGAGTAAGAGCAACTAAATCATTTAGGGATAATGTAGTACCAAGAAAACGCAAGTACCCGGCATTTCAAGTACATGAGAAAAACAAACAAAAAAAAGAAACTAGACAGAATGAACGTCTACTACAATGAAACAAGGAAAGTGACTATTTCAATAGAGAGCTGTGAAATGCTACTGAGAGAGCAAACGAAATAGAACTATCTCCTTTGTGGCTTAGAACATTTTTTGCTTTAGGGCTGGTTAAATTTATATTCATCCTGTAGCTTCTAGCTGATTTACTTCTTTCAGGCCAGCATTGCCTGATTCCTAATTGTGTCCTACAGACCCTTGTACATACCCCATCTCAGCATTTATCGCTCTGTGTTACAAATGTACTTTCCTATTTACTTGTCTGTATTTCTATCACACTTGAAATTTGTCAGATGTATGAAGAAGCCAGACTTGGGGAGGGAGGGGAAGGTCAGGTTCAACATTATGTCTCCCATTTGTGTTTTATCCTCACCACAGGAGCTAGCATAGTACCTGACAGCCAGGTTAGCTCTCAGTAAATAGTTGTCAATATGTATTTACTTACAAATAAATCCAATAACCAAGCTGGATATAATAGGGAAAATAATACATCACAGAGTCAGTTGGACAAGGAGTCTATCTTCAGGGAGATTCTTCCCTGATTATGTGCACGTAAAACTTAAGTGAACAAATAGAATAGAGTATGTTTCTTACCATTTCAGTAGTCATCACTTTTGCTACAATGTGTGTTATAGTCTTCCCAAAGTCTCTTTTTCCTTTCCTACGCCTCAGAATTCTTGGAAAGAAAGGTCCATGAACTCTGTAGTTGAAAATATTTAGTTGTGATTAAATTAACATGAAAAAGACTCAACCCATCCGTTCTTGGTAAATAGAAACTTTGTATTAAGCCTCTTTGAGAAATAGGTTTCATTAGTTTTAAACTCCTGGAAAGCAACGAGCAACTTAAGATCTCAACATCTTGATTAAGATATTTTATTTTATTTTTATTTTTATTTATTTATTTTTTTGAGACAGGGGCCTCAAGCTGTCCCCCGG
>NW_003852411.1:10907408-10909306 GCF_000181295.1 Otolemur garnettii | reverse complement strand
CCAATCATTTCACCCAAAGTCTATAGCTTACATTAGGGTAGACTCTCAGTATTGTCCAGTTAGGGGTTTAGACAAATGTACAATGTCATGTACCCACCGTTATAGTACCATACAGAATAGTTTCACTGCCCTAAAAAATCCTCTGTGCTCTGCATCCCTTCCTCACTACTTGACCACCACTGATCTTTTTACTGCCTCCAGGTTTGCCTTTTCCAGCATGTGATATAGCTGGGTTCAAACAGTATGTAGACTTTTCAGATCGTTTTCTCCCTTAGTAATATGCATTTAAGTTTCTCCTATATCTTTCCATGGCTTGATAGGTCTTTTCTTTTTAGTGTTGAATAATATCATTTTATTGTCTGGATGTACCACAGTTTATTTATTTATTTATAAATTTTGGGGGAATTATTATTATTATTATTTTGGAGGCAGAGTGTCACTCTGCTGTCCAGGCTGGAGTGCCATGGCATTAGCCTAGCTCACAGCAACTTGAAGCTCCTGGGTTCAAGCAATCCTGCCTCAGCTTCCTGAGAAGCTGGGACTATAGGCACCCACCATATTTTTCTGTCATGCCCAGCTAATTTTTCTATTTTAGTAGAGACAGGGTCTAGCTCTTATTCTCAGCCTCCTGACCTCAAGCGATCCTCCCACCTTGGCATCCCAGAGTGCTGGAATTATGGGTATGAGCCACTGTGCCCCGCCTATTTTTAAATTTGTACTCAACCACTATACAAATGAAGATACCATCATTTATTTATATGCTCACCTACTAATGAACATTTTGATTGCTTCCAAGTTTTAGCAATTGTGAATAAAGCTGCAGTAAACATTCATGTGCAGGTTTTTGTGTTGACGTAAGGTTTTAACTCATGTGGACAAGGAACATGATTGCTGTATCATACGGGAAGAATATGTTTAGTTGTGTAAAAAATTTCCAAACTGTCTTTCAAAGCAACTGTACCATTTGCATTCCCACCAGCAATGAATGAAAGTTCCTGACATCTCACACTTTTCTTGGAATTTTTTTAATGGAATTTTAAAGTGGATAATACACTATGCACTATTGTTACTAATTGCAGGGAGAAAATCTCTATTCTTTCACCACAAAGAATGAGTCTAGCTGTAAGGTTTTCATAGATGGCCCTAAACAGGTTCAGGAAAATCCCTTCAATTTTGAGTTTTTTGAGTTTTTAATCAAGCAAGTCTGTTGAATTGTTAAATGTTTTCTTTCTGTCTATTGAGATAATCATGCAGCTTTTGTTTTCTGTTCTATTAATATTATGTATCATTGATTTCCATGTGTTAAACCAACCCTGAATTCCTGTAATAAATCGCATTTGGTCATAGTGCCTGATACTTTTTATATGTTGCTAGAGTTAGTTTGTTAGTATTTTGTTGAACATTTTTCATCTACACTCATTAGGGTCATTCCTCTGTAGTTTTCTTTTCTGATGATAGCTTTGCTTTGGGTATCAGAGTAACACTGGTCTCCTAGGATGAGTTGGGAAAGTGTTCTCCTCTATTTTCTAGAAGAGTTTTGAAAAATTGGTATTAATTCTCTAAACATTTGTTAGCATTAACCAGTGGAGATATCTGGTTCTTAGCTTTTCTTTGTGAGTTTGTTAATTTAATCTACTTACTTGCTATAAGTCCATTCAGAATATATTTCTCCTTAAATCAGTTTTGGTATATTGTATCTTTCTACTCATTTGCCTATTTAATCTAGATTATCTAATTTATTGGCATGAATTGTTTGTAGCATTCCTTTATAATCCTTTTTATTTTTGTGCAGGGTTTTTTTTGTTTTGTTTTGAGACAGAGCCTCAAGCTGTCCCCCTAGGTAGAGTGCTATGGCATCACAGCTCACAGCAACCTCCAACTCCTGGGCTCAAGCTAGT
>NW_003852411.1:10904476-10905367 GCF_000181295.1 Otolemur garnettii | reverse complement strand
ATCTTAAAAATATTGAGGACTCAGCACCCGTACCTCAGTGGTTAGGGTGCCAGCCACCAGGGCTGGTGGGTTCAAACCTGACCTGGGCCTGCTAAACAACAATGACAACTGCAACCAAAAATTAGCCTGGCATTGTAGTCCCAGCTACTTGGGAGGATGAGGCAAGAGATTTGCTTGAGCCCAAGAGTGTGAAGTTACTGTGAGCTATGACACCACAGCACTCTATCCCAGGCAACAGGAGTGAGGCTCTGTCTTAAAAAAAAAAATCTGGTAAAGCCTGGCTGTGTTTAATGTTTGCTGTAGCTGTAATGTAGCTGTAGGTGCCAGAAGCTTCAAATTCCTCTAGTTTCCTTATTTCATTCCCCTTCTTTTAAAAATACTTTTTTAGAAGATTCCACATGCTGCCACTCTAGCTATAATCCAGCTAGTATACTGGAGCCCTTTTGATGTGGTTGTAAGGCAGGGTGAAGGGGAAGTGTTCTCTAATCTTATAACCAGTCTCTCAGAGGGCCTACATCCCCGGAAGACAGGCAGGTTTTTTTAGTCTCTCCAGGGAAGTCTAGACGGGATTAGAATCAAGGAAATGCCCCTCTCCTAAGTGAGACAGGATTCAGGTACAGCATTTTCTCCTGGAGAGTACAGTTGTGTGATGGAGAACGTTCTGGGTGTATTTCATAATGGTTACTTTCTACCCAACAGCCAGAGTCACTGTGGGATCTTTCTTGGCTCTTCATTTTCTTGAGTCTCCTTGAGGTAAAAACTCACAAAGGGGGAGGTTTCTTTAAGACTATAGCCACCCAGACATTTCTCACTCTAATACCACTCCACACTCAGTCTGTACCAATTTATCAAAATTACTGTTTAAATGTTCTGTAAAAAGAAAATCAAAGT
>NW_003852411.1:10899224-10901060 GCF_000181295.1 Otolemur garnettii | reverse complement strand
CTTGGGAGGCTGAGGCAGGAGAATCGCTTGAGCCCAGGAGTTGGAGGTTGCTGTGAGCTGTGAAGCCATGGCACTCTACCCAGTGGGATAGCTTGAGGCTCTGTCTCAAAAAAAATAAAAATAAAAATAAAAAAAGAAAGGCACTCAGGTTGTTTCCATGACATTGCGATTGTGAATTGTGCCTTTATGATAAAATGTCTTTTTTCCTTTGGGTAAATGCCCAGTAGTCAGATTGCAGGATCAAATGATAGATCTATTTTTATTTCTTAAGGAATCTCCATACTATTTTCCATAGCAGTTGTACTAGCTTGCAATCCCACCAGTAGAATAGGGGTGCTCCCTTCTCGCCGCATACATGCCACCATCTGTTGCTTTGGGACCCTATGATGTGAGCCATTCTCACTGGGGTTAGGTGATATTTCAATGTGGTTTTGAAGTGCATTTCTCTGATGATTTGAGATGACGAGCATTTTTTCATATTTGTTGCCCATTAGTCTATATCACAGGAAAAGTTTCTGTTCACGTCTCTTGTTCAGTTTTTAATGAGGTTGTTTGATGTTTTCCTGTTAATTTACTTGAGCTCTTGTGGATTCTGGTTATCAGCCCTTTGTTGGATGTGTAACATGCAAATATTTTCTCCCATTCTGAAGTTGTCTTTGTGCTTTAAAAATTGGAGATTTTAGGTAACACATTTTAGCAACTGTGATATGTTCTTCTGAGGATTGCCAGTGTTTTACATGTATTCTAGCTGGAAGTTAACTTGCCTTGTCTCAAACTGTGAATGGTTTCCCTTGCAGTATGCTGCTGCTCAGTTCTTTCACCTTCTAGCTGTTCCTTTCTCAGTGTGGTTCCCTGATTCCTTCCCTTCTCTCCCTGCTCTGAATGCCACCATGGTTTAGTAGTCAGCCAAGGATTTGGGCAGAATTTATGCTCAAATTTTTACCTCACCCCTTTTGCAGTTCTCTTACTTTCACACTATCCCTGCTGAATTTTCAGCCACTCTGCCAGACCCAAACTCTGTTCTTTGTCTTTTTAAAACAGCAAGACTGTATATTGTGCTGTCAGAGGTACAAGAACTGGGGATCATCCTCAAATCAAAAAGCCACAAATTCCCATTGCCTGCCCATTCCAAGGATTAATCCATTTCAAGGATAAATTTTCCTGGTTGTTGCCTGCTTTTGGTCACTTTCAAATGCCTTCATAGCTAGGTGCAGTGGTATATATATATCTGTAATCCCAGCTACTTGGGAGGCTGAGGTGGGAGGATTGCTTAAATCCAGCTCAAGGCCAGCCTGGGCAACATAACAAGATCCCATTTTAAAAAATAAATAAAAGTGATATCAAAGAGTTGGACACTTCTAACATATTTCGTTCAGGTTTTATAATCATCATGTCATAAATAGCTTGGACACTCAACTCATTCTACTATTCCAGGAACTAAACTCTCAGCAATTATAACTCTCAAGATGAGAGAACTCCATGTCGCTCTCTGTCATTAAAATCTAAAGTCTATGCTAGGGGCAGTGGCTCATGCCTGTAATCCTAACACTCTGGGAGGCCAAGAAGGGAGGCCGGCTTGAGCTCAGGAGTTTGAGAACAGCCTGAGCAAGAGCAAGATGCCGACTCGACTAAAAATAGAAAAAATTGTTTGTGGGAGGAGGCACACACCTGTAATCCCAGCTACTTGGAGGCTGAGGCAGGAGGATCAGTTGAGCCTAGGAGTTTGAGGTTACAGTGAGCTGTGATGATGCCACTACATTCAACCTAGGAAGATAGAGGGATACTCTATCTCAAAAATATAAATAATAAAAATAAAAGAATCTCATGTCTAGTGAT
>NW_003852411.1:10891344-10896656 GCF_000181295.1 Otolemur garnettii | reverse complement strand
TTTTTTTTTGAGACAGTCTCACTATGTCGCCCTGGGTAGAGTGCTGTGGCATCACAGCTAACAGCAATCTCCAACTCTTGGGCTTAAGTAATTCTGTTGCCTCAGCTTCCCAAGTAGCTGGGACTACAGGTGCCCATGACAATGCCCGGCTATTTTTTGTTGCAGTTGTCTGTTGTTCAGCTGGCCCGGGCCTGGCTGGTGCATGTGGCTGGTGCTGAGCCAAGAAACATATTTTTAAATGACCTTGCAGTGAACTAAAATAAAAGGTAAAACTTTTAAATATCCAGTAATCCGGATTCTAATTTAGGTTACTGCAAATACCAAGATAATGTTTCTGGAAGTGGGATTGTAAAATCTAGGTTTCTGTTACAATTTTGGTTACAATTTTGTCCAACAAAGAAATAATACGTATTAAAAAAGACAGCCAAATTTGTTGGGAGAGGAAGAAGCATTAGAAAAACAGAAAAACAGAAACATGGTGGCACCCATTGCTCAGTGGGTAGGGCATTGGGACTGGCGGATTCAAACCCAGCCCGGGCCAGCTAAAACAACAATGACAACTGCAACAACAACAACAACAACAAAAAGAACAGAAAAGAAAAACAGAAACATGCCATAAAATAGTCTATATTTTATCAATAGCTTCCTTCTAATTGTATCAACTTATAAGAGGCAATCACAATGTGGATGATGATATATAGCATTTGTAATGCCCTTAAATGTGAAAAGTAAGTTCTAATGTATATAACTTGCTTAAGTATGAAGAGACGTTAACTTATTTCTCAAACTTGTTTTTTCAATTTTTCATTACCCGTGTACTATAATTGACAACTTTTCATTACCTATATACTATAGGTAATGACAACTTTTTCATTATCTATGTACTATAATTCTGTGAATCTAGAACTAAGAGGTAAAAATACAATGTGGTGTTTTATCGTTTTTTTAACATGCCTCTACAACTGAGACAAAAATCTTACCTGGATAAACAATCCAGAAGTGAGTAAGAGTTAAATTAATGAATATTTATAAAATATTTACCTGAGCAAAATGTACACATTAACTTTTGAATGCGATTCTTTAAATTTTCAGAAGGGAAAGGGCCCTAATACCTTACAACTTCCAAGGCCAGAGCAATATCACGTATATCAGCGTCTTGTCCCTCCACAGGATACACTTCCAAGAGAGGCACGCTGTGCTCCAGTTCCTCCAATATCTCATTAACCAAATTCCTTGGGATATTTGCAATGTTGGAAGAAAAGGGATCAGCAACAGAAACAGTGACTTTGAAACAAGATGATGAGTTTTGGCTTGGCTTACAAGTTACCTAAGATAAATATTATGAGACACATAATTACAAATGTAAGTAAGAGATAAGGATTTCTTTTTCATACATGAGCTAATTACAAAGTTTCTTCTTTTTAATTTTTTATGACTTCTCTAACAATCAACACATCGAATAAACAGGTCAATATTAAATAAAATACAGTTTTAAAAATCCTCCTCCTTAAGCACCATTATTTTTTAAGTTTCAGGGAAGGAATTCTGCATTGACTACATTATTTATTTCCAAGTGTAAGTTGCCAGAAAGGCCTCACTTTGTTGTCCAGGCTGTAATGCGGTGGTTATTCATAGGTGTGATCATTATGCACTACAGACTTAAACTCCTGGCCTCAGGCAATCCTCCTACCTCAACCTCCTGAGTAGCTGGGACTGCAGGAGCATGCCAACATGCCAGGCTGGTATTTTTGCAGTTGCCTTTTTGTTTTGTTTTGTTGAGACAGAGTCTCACTCTGTTGCCCTGAGTAGAGTGCAGTGGCATCATAGCTCCCAGCAACCTCAGACTCTGTGGCTCAAGTGATCCTCTTGCCTCAGCCTCCCCAATAGCTGGGACTACAGGTACCTGCCATAGTGATTGCCTGGGCTTTTTTATTTTTCATGGAGACAGGATCTCACTCTTGCTCAGGCAAATCTCGAACTTCTGAGCTCAATCAAGCAATCCTCCCGCCTCAACCTCCCAGAATGCTAGGATTATAGGCATGAGCCATTGCACTTGGCTGGCTGGTATTTTGAAGAATTTTGGACTAATTTTGGCATCAAAGCATGTTTTAAAAAAAATCTGACAAAAAAAAAAATGTGACTATCTATATTACATCACTTGTAAAAAAGAAAGACTATTCCAATACCAGGAGAAAGTAGAAAGGACATAAAGAATAAAGTCCTTAGGTTGAATAAATTTAGCTTTATAAATAATATGTTGGCTTGGCGCCTATGGCTCAAGCGGCTAAGGCACCAGCCACATACACCTAAGGTGGCGGGTTCGAATCCCCAGCCTGGGCCCGCCAAACAACAATGACGGCTGCAACTAAAAAATGGCCGGGTGTTGTGGCAGGCACCTGTAGTCCCAGCTACTTGGGAGGCTGAGGCAGGAGACTGGCTTGAGCCCAAGAGTTGGAGGTTGCTGTGAGCTGTGATGCCATGGCACTCTACCCAGGGGGATAGCTTGAGGCTCTGTCTCAAAAATAAATAAATAAATAAATAAATAAATAATATGTTGTTTATTTGCCTTATTTCACCAAAGTGATGAGACCTCCAACACTTGTCAAAAAATCAGTGCTTCAGAACCAGATTAACATTACTCAATGTTTATAAATTATATTAATTAAATTATATTATTAACTTATATTAATATTAATGCAAACTTTAAAATATTGGCACAAAATCAATCATTAACACAAACACTTCCAAGATCAATTTTGAAAAATTTCAAGTACATGTTCAATACAACTATTTTTAGGTATAGTTAGGTTAAAAAACCATGTTAAGTATCAGCAGCAGCATCAGCCTATATAACAGTATTCACATTATTATTCATAAAAATGTAAAAAAGATACTTCTTAACTATAAGAAGTTACTTACTAAGCAACCTTTGAAATGCAAATTTTATAATAACATGAGTTCTATTCTTAAAAGTAGTTATGAGACAGAAGAACACTAGGAAAATAGAATAAAAAAATGTTGATGTCCACACACACAGAGGCTGGTGGGTTTGAACCCAGTCTGGGCCAGCTAACACAACAATGACAACTGCAACAACAACAACAACAAAAATAGCCGGGCCTGTGGAAGGCGCCTATAGTCCCAGCTAATTGGGAGGCTGAGGCAGGAGAATCACTTAAGCCCAAGAATTTGAAGTTGTTGTGAGCTGTGATGCCACAGCACGCTACCCAGGGTGACAAAGTGAGACTCTATCTAAAAAAAAAAATTTTTTTTTGAGAATAGCCTAAAAAATTTCACTACATGCTGGACATTAAGTGGGGCCCTTTCAGTCTAGAAATTCATGTTCTTTGGTTCTTGGTAACTTTCACAACTTGACAGTTTGCTTTCTGCTTTCGTTCTTGCCACCAACTTCCCCCCATCCCTTGCCCCTCTCTCCTCCTCTTCATTCCCTCTTCCTTTCTCCCTCTCTCCCCCTCTCTCTCTGGAACATAAGCTCCCCTAATTCTTCTCCTTTTTTTCTTTCCTTTTCTTAGATCGTTAGCTCTACTTTGGGGAGATTCACTCAACATTATCTTTCCATGCTTCTCATTCTGCTATTGAGTTTTTCATTTCTGCTATCATATTTTTAATTTCCAAAGTTCCCGTGATATAGGTTCCAGTTCTTGTTTTGTAGCTGCTTTCTTTGTCTTTTCCTTCTGAGACTACTCATAGATTTTCTTTTCTCAAGCTTACTTTATTGTAAGAATACAGTACATAATGCAAACAAAATACAAAATGGATGTTAATTGACAATTTGTGTTATCAGTAAACCTTCCAGTCAACAGTAGGTTATTAGTAGTTACGTTTTGGGGGAGTCAAAAGTTATACATGGATTTTTGACTGCACAGGCCCCCACATTGTTCAAGGGTCAACCGTATTATGTTTCCAGGTTTTTTGTTTGTTGGTTGGGTGAATTTATAATACGCAGAATAATGACCCCCAAAGATGTCCATGGAAGTTGTGAATTGTGTTTATCCTACATGATAAAGAAACTCTGTAGATATAATTATACTTAAGGATATTGAGTTGTAAAGGTTATAGTGGATTACCCAGTTGGACCCATTCTAATTATATAAGTTCTTTGAAAGGGGAGCACCTTTGCAGCCTGCAAAAGATGCTTTGTGAGGACTTTGAAGATGGGGGAAAGAGAACCACATGCCATAGAATCAGGCAGCTTCTAACGGCTGGAAAACGAAAGACAAGGGACTTTCCATTACAGCCTCAGTAGAGGTATGCAGCTTTGCCGACAACTTGATTTTGGCTCGTTAGGCCTGTTGTCAAACTCCTGATCTATAGAGCTGTAAGCAAAAAACCTGTGTTCTTTATGCCATTGAGTTTGTGGTAATTTGTTGTGGCAGCAATAGAAAACTAATACAGCATTTTAAAGAAAAAGAGACGGGAGTTGACAGGAATAAATTATTATGACTTCTATTCTGCCTGGCTCTGAGTTCCTTTTCTGAATAGTTAAGCATTCCTTAGAGGATTACTATATATCTGTACAGAGGAAATGGTACTGATATTAAAATAAATTTGAAAAGGAAAAAAAATTATTATGACTTCAGAACAAAGAGCATTATCTAGCATTGTTGATATTCAGTTCAAATAAGACTAAGGAAGCAGAAGCAGACAAAACAACAAAGTGTGAATTGTGCAGCACTGTGTTAAGAGGTCCCAAGAGCTAGTGTCACTTGTGTCACTGAAGGAGTAACTGAAGGAATTAGACTCTGCTATCTGTTATATATTATTCTACTCTTTCCTGTTCCCCCTTTTTGTTCCATCTTCTGTTTAAGGACATCGGTAGCTGCTAGAGGATTCTAAAGTAATCTTATCATCTGTCATTTTACTTATCATTCGCCAATGAGGCAGAGACGGATTAAATAATGTATTACATGTAGCACCTTGGAATTTGATATGACTCTTAGTTAACCTAATTCACAGGACTATAGAGATCTCAGAAAGTTCTGTGGCGTGGAGGGGTATCATGAGGTATGGAGGGAGAAGACAAGCAATTGCTAGGGTACTATTCCTCATGTCCATCATAAATGTTTTGTTTCATTGAGTTGTATGTGTTGAGCTTCCACATAAAATTAATCGAAAAAAACCCTGCAAAATTATACTACTAAAACAAAACATTAAAGCCACTGATATAGTCTACCTCCCCTTATTTTATCCAGATTAAAAAAGTCCAGAGAACTTATAAAAGATCCAAGCATGGCTCGGCACCTGTGGCTCAAGTGGCTAGGGCGCCAGCCACATACACCTGAGCTGGCGGG
>NW_003852411.1:10888411-10889540 GCF_000181295.1 Otolemur garnettii | reverse complement strand
AAGAGTAAGGAAAAATGAAGAAAGAAGGCTCAAGTTTGTTAAAGACAAAATCACTAAGTTTTTAAGAAATGTACTTTTGCTATTTTGACTACTTGAGCACTAGGCTCAGAAATATTGTCTGATACTACTAGGTTCCACTTAATGATAACTCCTTACCTCCTTTTTATGCTATTAATTTTTTTTAGAAACCTAAAATAGAAACATACTCTTGTCAACCCTTGACTAAGTGCCAAAGCTCCAAATGAATAAGGTCCATATTTCAGTCTTAGAAAGAATTGATCATTTCATTCAAAAAGAACAAAGATCAAATGCAATTTATTTACCTCAACCAGTATACCAACAAAAGGTATAGAAGCTTCTTCGTATTTCACAAAGAATAACTCAGGATTAGTCTTCCAGACTCCAAACCATTTGTCTTTCAACCTTAGTTTTTCTGATAGGTATTTACTCATGGCCTCATCAGCATCTTCTGCCTAACAGAGGAAAAAAAAATGTGCCCATATGAATACCTTAGATTATAGATTTATAACTGTTTTTACTGATTTCTATTTAAAAATGGAAACAATTAGGCCTTAATGGAAAGTCATAGATTTTAACTGAAACTCTATTTCATAGAAAAATATCAGACATTAAAAGATTAAAATAAACTTAAAGAGGTCTATTTACTCAATAGAGCAATTCAGAGATGAGACAGCCACTTATTTATGTCTTCAAGTAATTTATTAGTTCACTGAGCGGAATAAACATAATTATACCAATTAAAAACCCAGTAATTACCGTATTGAAAAACAGATAGTTATTTTTTCTGAACTGTAAAGATGTAATGATCTATTTAAAACATATTCAGTTCATGAAAATTTAAAATAGCACTCCATCCTATAAACAAATGAGAATAGTAAGCATTTGATAAATATTTGCCATTTGATTTTTTAATTTAAATTCATCTACCACTTGATGATATATAATCTAGCTATTATTATGAAACTCAGTCATTAGATACTGCCTAATAAATGACAGCAATTTATATAAACATTTTTTCCATTGCCTATAACAGACCTGGCCTTCTCCAACCCTCATTATCAGATGGGGTAGGTTGGTCGTTAATACTGTCCTACGTTTTTTTTTTTTT
>NW_003852411.1:10883058-10887353 GCF_000181295.1 Otolemur garnettii | reverse complement strand
GCTGAGGCAAGAAACTTGGTTGAGCCCAGGAGTTGGAGGTTGCTGTGAGTGTGATGCCACGGCACTCTACCCAGGGGGACAGCTTGAGGCTCTGTCTCAAAAATAAAATAAAATAAAAATAAAATATGATAAATGTTCAGAAAATATAAATAAAACAAAAATCACCCCTAGCCCTGGCAGCCAGAGATAACCATTGTTGATATTTTGATGTATTCCCTTCCAGTATTTTCCTATGTATATATGTATCTATACATACAGATCATGTTTTGCTTCGTCTCCGGTTTTTTTTTTTTTTAACTTAATTATAGGATAAGCAAATCTATAGTTCTTGAAAACATGTTTACAGCTGTGTGGTTTTCCATTATATGGGGCCACTATAAATCCTTGACTGCCCCTGTTGGAAACTCAGTTCCCAGTTTTTAATCTTTTATAAACATTGCTGTAATGACTATCTTTTTACACAAATTCCTCTGGTATAACTTTACAAAAACAAAATAGGTAGGTTAGAAACATGTACGACTTGCTTTATTAAGTGTTAATAGGTGTTTTTAATACAAAGTGTCATGTCGCATCCTCGATTGCCTTCTGAGAACCACTCTTAAAGTGTAAAAGTCAAGGCTAAGTAATCTCACCCGTACGTTTGGGCACAAATTGATAAATAAAAAGACGGAGATCCTTGCCTGGGTCCCTGTCAAGCCGAGCGGCTCTCAGAAAACACTTGGTCAGGTCTAACCTTAGCTCCTCTAGGCCGGGAGCCGGGGCCTCCACCAAGGTGAAATGTGAATCACTCGGACTTTTGAAACCGGTTTCTCCCTTGGTCCCCCCGTCACCCTGGGAGGACGGGCACTGTCCAGCGCGGCGCTCGTCCTCCCAGGCCCCGGGCTGGGCTCGGTCCGTTTTCTTCTCACCTTACAGCCCTGCAGCACCGCGTCGCAGTACAGCGCCACCTTCTCGTCCCGCCACATGCCCCTCATGGGGGACACGCAGACCGGGGGCAGGGGCTGCGCCTCGTCCTCCTCCTCCTCGGGCACCGACAGGAGCGGCTCCTCTTCCTCCTGCCCGGCCGCCTCCCCCGGGCCCTCGGCCTGAGACGCCGGCTGGAGCTGCAGCCGCCGCCGGGTCGCCTCCCGGGCCGCCTTGCCCTTCACCGGGCGAGGGGAGGCCACCACCGAGCGCACCCCGGACGCGGTGCTTCTCAGGGTGGCGGCGGCCGCCGTGTCCCCGGGGGACGCGGAGACCCCCTTCTCGCCCGCCCTGCCGGGGCTGACGGCTCGGAGCGAGTCCGCAGCTGCGGAAGCCCTGGCCCCCGACGCCATCTCCGGGGCCCTGACAGCAGCCGCAGCCGTTAGCCACTTTTCCCGCGCTGCGCATGCAGGGCCCGCAACGAGCGCGGCGGCTCGAGGGGGCCCCGCCGGCGGGGTGGCGGGCGGGTGGGGACGTGGGCGCGGCTCGGGCCGGGGGTGGGGGTGGGGGTCAGAACCATCCAGCCACGGAATTCCCTCTCAAGGAGGGGTTTCCTTGGCGGCACCAAGGTTTGCGGGTGATGGCGAATCACCCTCCAGGTCATCAGGACCTAACGGGGGCTCCCTCTATCCCTCCACACGCGCGTGTTTGCACAAACAAAAGCTGCAAGAAAATTAATTTTCATGCTGATGGATGATAATCCCTGGAACCCTCTGGGGGTTGCTACAGGAAACCCGAGGGACAAAGCCAGCCACCTGCATTTCCCCCCCTGCCTATTTACCCGCTTCCCTAAGATTTCCTTTCCATTTCAAACAGGACGCTCACTTTTTGCCCTGATGTGGTCATGCCAAGGACAGTTTAATCTGTTCTCTTGTCTCAAAATTCTTACATAAAAGACCGGATTGTGTAACTGTTCAACTGGATGCAAACGCCCAGCTGGGAGTCATGAGTGCGAACTGTGAAGGTTTTCACAGTAAAAGGCTGCTCGAGATAATACATTTTGGAGTAGAACAGACACCACTCGCTTCTGGTATTTTCTATTGCCTGTACGTTGAGCCAGTTGGAATAAGGTTTGTTTACCGCCTCGCTGTGAAATCCTGCACGGAGCTGGCAGCTCCCAGCGAGAACCGCAGTGGGAAAACACCTGCCTTCCTTCACGCTCCTCTGGAAGGACACTGTGTGAAATTCTGAGTTTATTTTGAGGAAAATATTAGTATTAATGTCATGTTCCTGCGGTTCAGGGAGTAATTACAGCATGCGTCATGTTCTGGCTCTCTTCTTAGTTTATTCCTTTTGTCAAGAGTTCTGGACTTTGTTGAAAACCATCCCTCACGATACAGATTTCACTCACCTAAACTGAAAATTATTGCTATAGTATTTCTTCACAAAAGTTTGCTTTTAATAAATTATGGGGGTTTTTTTTTTAATTCTTCAGTTAACAATAATAAGGATCACTTGTCCTGGCCCAAAGTTACAAAACAACACCCTGTTTTCTCCCCCAAAGCAAACAAATATTTGTTAGGAACCTGTTATGTGCCAGATAGTGCTTAGTAGATGCCAAAGTTATAGAGATAAAGGACAAAATTCTCGCCCTCACAATCCTAGTGAAAGGTACAGATGGATCAGTAGATGATTGTTTAGTAAGGACCATGATTTTATTTATATATAAATTAAAAACACATATGGTGTGTATACACACATATTTTTAAGTATATTTCTGGAAGAAAGGAACTTTTCTTCTCAGAGAAAGTTATACTTAAGCTGAGTCTTTTAAAAAATAACTTCTATTGCTTTGTATTCATTTTGAAAGCAATGTCCACACTCTGAGCTGATTTGGGAGACACAGAAAAGCCTAAGAAAGAAAAAACCTAAATCATCTATAATTCCAATGCTCAGCAACCACTACTGTTAGATTTTGGTATATTTTCTTTCAATATTTTTTTGACATCATATTATTACAAAGTTTAAAATCATATTAAGTTGTAAAGTTCATTTTTCTATATAGGATAAGCATTTTCATATAATTACAAATTATTTAAACACCATTTTCAATAGCAGCATACAATGTCTTTGTGTGGATATAATTTGTATAATCCCATATTGTCAAGTGTTTTGGTTACATTCATTTTTATAATATCAAATAAACTATTTTGAATATGTTTATGCATAACATTTTCTTATACATCAGATTTTTCCCTAGGGGACTGTGGGATTGAATCAAGATGTATAAACATCTCAAGGCCCTCAGTATTGCCAAATTATTTCCCAGAAGGGATGTATTAATTTCCACTTCCATTAGGATTAACTTCTTCGGTTGGCTGAGTTTTGAAAGAGAAGTAATCTATAGGCATGTAAGGCCGGGGCAGAATGGGGGATGGAGTAGGGTAAACATTCCAAGCAGAGTTAATAATTGGTGGTTTTACACAGATAGAAGACTTGGTCTTGGTAGCTTAGTATGACTGGAATAGAGGACAAATGGGACCAAACATTTAGTTGGAGAGATAGGCAAAATCCATATCACAAAGGGTCATGTTTATTATGTTAAGAAGTTGAATTCTAGAAATATTGATAAACTCTCCCTTATCTGATTTAGTTCCACCCCCTCTCCTGCACCCTCAGTATTCATTCCTGTATAAACTATCCCAGCACCTGCCAGCACATGCGACCAGCTCCTTCAGTGCGCAATCCTTTGCCTCCCTTAGCCAATCCAGTGGTTCCCTGGCTGGACCATGTTGTGTCTTCACCCTATTTACTGGGCAGAGGTGGATCTTCGGAAGTGGTGCATGTAGTCTTCAGAAGTGGAAGCAGAATCGTCAAGCACAGAGGCCTCTAGCTTTCAGTGGGAAGAAGTGAGCTCAGAGGGTCAGGGGAATCTGGGAATTCACTATTTTCAAGCACATTGATTAAGATGTTTCCATCACATCTCAGGGTCCCACTCCTTCCCCCATCAGAACCTGACCTAGGTGTAGCTGGCCTGCTCAGACTAAGAACTCACCTTTTTCTGGAACACTATCATCCTTATAAAAACATGAAACCCAGGTTTTTCTACCCAACCGCCAGGTTATTAGTGTTTTTAGGTATTATAGTGGAGACCTTCTGGCTTTCACGGTTCCCCTTAAATTGGTGATGAACTACCTTATCCTTTCTTTGTTGTTTTGCCAATAAATTAATAAGACCCAGCAAGAGACATTTGATTTCACAGTCCTCATAATTACTACTTGCAAGTACCGTCTTATACTCCTGAGATACTATACTGTCACTACCTTTCCTTTCCTTTCCTTGACAATGAGGGTTTTAATAAATGCATCAGCATAGCATGCTAGGACCTATTG
>NW_003852411.1:10881352-10883038 GCF_000181295.1 Otolemur garnettii | reverse complement strand
CCTGTGGTCCCAGCTACTTGGGAGGCTGAGGCAGGAAACTCGCTTGAGCCCAGGAGTTGGAGGTTGCTGTGAGCTGTAATGCCATGGCACTCTACCTAGGGGGACAGCTTGAGGCTCTGTCTAAAAAAAAAAGAGCATAAACTCTGGTCAGCCTGTGTAGGGTCAGTGGCTTGGCTAGGGTGTAACTAGAAGTTTCTCTTCTCTAAGACCTTGGTTTCCTTGTCCCTAAAGTGCAACTTATGTAACAGTGCTACAGGACAAAGCACTCCGTCAATGTCAAGTCCGTCTGTGCTTTCTATCAGCAGGTAAGGCAATTTTCGCATTTGTTTAGTCATTTTAACTAGCAAGGTTAAAGGATGCCAAGCTCTGCTTGTATAGATTAAGGGAAAAATTCATTTCTCCTTTTCTTCTTTGGAGGCTTTTCCTTGAATTGGCTTTTCATTGCCATGGGACTGGTAAGATGGGTGAGCTGGGTAGTTGAGTGAGCCCTGGGGCTCAGGCTTTCTTCCCCTGGAATGTCCTTTCTGCTTGTCTCCACCTGTTGAAAACTTTCTAGTTCAGGTTCCGATACACAGCCCTAGTCCAAACTAAACTTTCCCTCCTTCATATTCTCAGAGGACTCTCTACACACTGTTATACTATGCCAGAAGCACTTCCTGTGCAGAGACAGTAACATTCATATTTGTTTTTTATCCTCAGTACTTAACACAATGTTTGGCATCTAATCTAATGAGAAAGGTCTAAGAATGGTACAACTATAGGGGAAATGGCAAATTTTTTTCCCCCTCCTGAGATACTATACTGTCACTACCTTTCCTTTCCTTTCCTTGACAATGAGGGTTTTAATAAATGCATCTGCATAGCATGCTAGGACCTATTGCTGTTATATCTCCAGTGGCCCAGTATCCTCGTTCACAGTGGCTAACAGCTGAGCCAGCTCCAAAACAGTACTTTATAGTCTGCTTCCATACTGCCTGTCTTTGGTTAAGGGTCCTGGGGAAACAGGCTGAAGCAAGAATTTGCATGAAGAGGTTTGGGGACAGTGCTTCTGAGAATAACACATGTAAGGGAATAGGAAAGCAAGAATGGGCAAAGAGTTACTCAACTGTACCGCATTTGTAACACAGTCCTTAGCCATTGCTACTGGAAGCTCTGAACTGCAATGGCCCCTTGAAATTGTCCAACACTAAGGAAGGGTACAGCCGTACATCTCTACACCTACCGGTGACCGGATATGGGCTGCCTGAGAGAGGAAGCACAACCTTGGTTGTGGCAGATCTCTCTGGCCAGAGGTAACTCCCAGATAGGGATTCAGCAGTGAGTCTTCAGCAGCCAACACTGCCAGTGGCTGGGAGAGTGAATGTCTTGGTTCTAAAAGGGAGAATGAGGCAACACGGCACAACATCCATTACGTGCAGTTCCCCGAAGAAGAAAGAAGTTCTAGAAGGTAGAAAACAGCTCTACCAAAGTGAACTCAATGCTGACTCCTCATCTGAGCTATTGACCCAGAAGCCAGAGTTAGTGCCAACATTTGTGACTATTGTCTGGAAGTCACTTCGCCTTACCTTGGGGTATATTGATGGAAAATAAGGCAACTGCACTAGATTACACAGTGGTCATCACTCAATCCCTTAGTCTGGGATTCAACAGATTTAAGGACAGAAACGTGCAAAGGACTTGAAAAGT
>NW_003852411.1:10879698-10880594 GCF_000181295.1 Otolemur garnettii | reverse complement strand
TATCCTCAGTACTTAACACAATGTTTGGCATCTAATCTAATGAGAAAGGTCTAAGAATGGTACAACTATAGGGGAAATGGCAAATTTTTTTCCCCAAATTTTGGGCTAAAATGTGTATGCATCCTTCTCCCTCCCACCTGAGGGTGTTAGTTCCTTGGTGCAAGAATCAGGTTCTCCTCATCTTATTTAAGACAGAGCTGTCACACCCTGGGCTCTCACCGGATATGTGCTAAATTCCCTAAATCAGTGTGACTATTTGTACGCTGTTGATATCTTTGGGTTGGGCTTTTTGGGGGAGTTCTAAGTTAAATTGACAGGCTGTCTCCAATATACAAATGTTCTAAGTTAAAAATGCTTATTTTAAACTATAACTCATTATTTTCTACCAGAAAAAGATTTCTGATCAAAACTTCTTTTCTTCCGGGTTCACTGTGAAGCAGAAAGCAGGCTTGTAAATTCTTTCAACCCCGTGATCCCTGAGCATATAACTTTTTGAGATCTTTTTTCCTTTAGGAGGGAAGAACAAAACACTGATAAGGAATAATAGCTGGCCCTAGGCAAAACAAAAAATAGATAAACTGACATTTCAGAGGTCTACCCAGACTCAGAGTTTACTTGTTATTTCATTATTATCTAGAGTAGTGACCTGGGGTTGGGAGCAAGGCAGATTTACCTGATGTAAGAACAGAACTATAATAGGGGCATAGTTCTGAGTGTGACATAACCAGCTTTGGCATGGCGGGGGGGGAGGGGCGTACTGGAGAGACAGCAGTGACTCGGAGGATCCACCTTCCCTTTATCCTGGTGATGACTACTAATTTGGCTTTAGGTAAAAGTTGGGACCAGAATTAAGAGAAACTATAAGACCCCATCAGCAGCAGACTCGAGCTTCCACA
>NW_003852411.1:10877835-10879040 GCF_000181295.1 Otolemur garnettii | reverse complement strand
GCCTTTCACAGCTACAAAGGAAAGAAAGTTTTTCCCATCACAGAGTACAGTTCCAATATAAGGAACATTAGGTAGAGAAGGAATAACTACAGTTTTAGAAAGTCTTTAATACTAACATATCATTTTCCTATTTGCCTACATAAAGATTTAAATAAGGTTCACAGTGGTCAGAAAACATAATGAATACATCTGAAGAGTTTGGAAGTTTTGTATGGTGGAGATTTGCTTGGAGATGCACACAAGAGGAGGCTGTGAAATATGCTTGTATTTATTTTTCCTTTTGGTTTCCTCCATAGAACAAATAAACGTGTAATAATAAACGTCCCGGTCAGCAATTTATTCTCAAATAACTTTTCTCTTTTAAGACTCTTAACTTTTTGCTCCTCAACTCTGACGTTACCTTTGTAGACAGTATGGTGATCCCAGAACAGCTCCTTGAAGTATGTAGCTCCTCATTTGGCCAGAGGAGGGCACTGGAGAGCTTTCGGGCTGGCGAAGGGCCCCAATCCCAAAGGGCTGGGTGGAGCCTGAAGCATTCCTTAGCCCAGGGGCGCAGCTGCTGCCCTGACTCAGAAGCTGTTCCGTGCTTTGCTGAAGGACAAGCTCGGGCACATTTCTCCAAGGTCTACTACTTCCTTAACCTCAGCCGTGATGTTCTGCGAAATCTTCAGCCTTTGACAATGTACACTAACCTCCCGGTATTTCTGTGTTCTGCTTTTGTTTTTAGCTTCTTCTGAGCAAAATACAAGATTTTTTAAAATTTAAAATCATATTTTTGGGCTCGGCGCCTGTGGCTCTAGTGGCTAAGGCGCCAGCCACATACATCTAAGGTAGTGGGTTTAAATCAAGCCCGGGCCGCCAAACAACAATGATGGCTGCAACCAAAAATAAAGATGAGATGGCTGTCTCATAAAATAAATAAAAAATAAAAATAAAAATGGTGTAGCAGGGCGGTGCCTGTGGCTCAAAGGAGTAAGGCACTGGCCTATACGCCGGAGGTGGCGGGTTCAAACCCAGCCCCAGCCAAAAAAACTGCAAAAAAAAAAAATGGTGTCGCAATCCCCATTTTGAAAACAAGCTAAGTAACAGCTACAAAGTGGTGGAGTCAGGATTCACACACAGGTCTGGGCAGGAGGATTACTTGAGTTGAGCTCAGGAGTTTGAGATCAGCTTTGAGCAAAAACAAGAGGTAGGGTGACCAGACG
>NW_003852411.1:10871617-10877299 GCF_000181295.1 Otolemur garnettii | reverse complement strand
CACTGCAGTCTAGCCAGACTGATTCTAAAGTTCATGCTTTTAACTACCGTCCCTATGTGGTACAAGGATATTTGTTGTAGCCTTGCTTATAAAAGTGTAAAACTGGAAACAACCTATGCCTATCATTAATGAATAGTTAAATAATCAGTGATAGATTCATACGGTCAAAATGAAATCAATCTCCATGTACTAATTTGGAAAAGAGCCCTAAAGACATATCACATATTGTGGGGAAATGGGAGGAGAGAAGCAATTCTCCGAGTAATACATATGATGCGATCCTATTAGGGTTATTTTTAATTGCACATTTGTATTTGGACATATTATGCAAGCATAGAAAAAGAATGGAAGAGCATACAGTTAGTTGTACATAGGGTACCAGCTGAAACATTTGGGGAGGAAAGGTACTGATGGGAAGAGGGTGGTTGTAGAGGGGAATTTTATTTTTTTCACCTTATAATATTACTTAAATGTTTTAAAATAAAATGCATGTATAGAATACTTCTGTATCTTTTTTAAAATAGTAGCACCCTTTCAGAGAAAAAAAATGACATAATGTGAAAATAGAAGGGAATCTTAGCAAGCAGTCCAATCAACCCCTTCCTATCACAAATGAGGAAACTGAGGTGCTAAGACGTAAAATTGTTAAGAAGTAGCATTGTTACATGTACAGTGGCTGGCTGGACTCCTGCCCCAAAGTTCTTTCTGTTGTGCTACTTTGCCTTTCACGTTGGTCAAGTGTCTGTGAATGAGTCATACATTGTCTTAATGTAGTTTTACAGTCATATTTCATTTCATAGAGTCATAATTATGTGGCCTTTAAAAAAGGGTTGAAAGGGCCAGGTGTGGTGGCTCATGCCTATAATCCTAGCACTCTGGGAGGCTGAGGTGAATGGACTACCTGAGCTCAGGAGTTCAAGACCAGCCTGAGCAAGAGCAAGACCCCATCCCTACTAAAAATAGAAAAAACTAGCCTGGTGTCATGGCAGGTACCTAGTCCCAGCTACTTGGGAGGATGAGACAAGAGGATCACTTGTGTGGCCTAAGAGTTTGAGGTTGCCATGACCTATGATGCCACGATACTCTACCAGGGCAACAGAGTTAGAGTCTGTTTCCAAAAAGAAGAAGCTTTGGAAAAACAGATAACGTTAGTCATTCATTCAACAAATGTTTATTTAATCAAATAATTAGATATTATGAATTAGATGCTCATTGTTATATGCCAGGTACTGTGCTAGGTCCTGGAAATTTTTTTTTTTTTTTTTTTTTTTGAGACAGAGCCTCAAGCTGTCCCCCTGGGTAGAGTGCCATGGCATTACAGCTCACAGCAACCTCCAACTCCTGGGCTCAAGCGAGTCTCTTGCCTCTGCCTCCCAAGTTGCTGGGACCACAGGCGCCCGCCACAACGCCCGGCTATTTTTTGGTTGCAGCCATCATTGTTGTTTGGCGGGTCCGGGCTGGGGATTCGAACCCGCCACCTTAGGTGTACGTGGCTGGCGCCTTAGCCGGTTGAGCTATAGGCGCCGAGCCAGGTCCTGGAAATGTTTTAAGAGACACAGTTTTTACCGTCAAGAGTTATGGGAAAGTTAGGGCGGCGCCTGTGGCTCAAACGGGTAGGGCGCTGGCCCCATATGCTGGAGGTGGCTGGTTCAAACCCAGCCCTGGCCAAAAAACTGAAAGAAAAATAAATAAATAAATAAAAGAGTTGTGGGAAAATGTTCACCACGTAATCACATATAAAAAAACACAACAGGAAGCTGTATGTGCTTAAAAAATGCATAAAAATGTTAGCAGTTATTATCTCAGGAGATTCGGGGAATTTTTAGGTGGTTCCTTGCATATATTTGTGTCTTATTTTTTTAAACTTTCCAATCGGCATGTATTTCTCTCCCAATCAGAAAAATATATTTTAAAGATTCATAGTAGCTCTTTGTCTAAGTTGTGAAACCTATTCTACCATATGAAAAGGGAAGAGGGTCATCATACTAGAGGAAATGAAATGTTTCCTGGGGCAAAAGGGCCTGGACAAACTCTTCTATTCTTTATGCTGAACCCTAAGTCTATGGAATTCCCAGAGAAAAGGCTTTTCAAAAGACACTTCAAGAGGTCTGAGACATCTTTTGTCCTATTACTAGGGAACATCAGATAGTATACACCTCAGGGAAAGGAACTGTGGAAGCCAGTCCAGACTAGTTGTTTATCCTCGGGCTTTGGAGACAGACTACCTGGTTGCAGAGCCCAGCCCAGTCCCTTTCTAGCTGTGCAAACTCAAGAAATTTATTTGCCTTTCTGAACTTCAGTTCTCCATTTATAAATGGGAATAATAGAACTTATATCATTGGACAGTCAGGAGAATTAAGTGAGATGATGTACATGAAGAGCTTAAACCACGCTGAGTTTATGTTGTCTGCTACTTACTCAGTGGCAGAACCAGACTTTCACTTCCCTGACTACCTCTCACATCCCCCAACATACATATAGTCTGCACATGTTTATGCACCCTCACACCGAAAAACCCAGGCCATTCATAGAGAAAATGTCCTCCGTGCTATTTTAGGCAATTATACAAATGAGCTCATTTTCCTAACAATTGGATTAAAAATAGAACCACCTTGCATATGAAAATATAATAATAAATAGAAAATGATAATTTATTTTCATTATATGTTTTCGGCTTCCTCTATGTCCATAGAAATTGGCCTCAATATTTCCCCATATCCATTGCTTTATTTTCCAAATCCCTTACAAATAAGCCATGATGGAAGGACTGGGAAGGAAACGTGCAGTGTGTCAACGCAAAAAGACTTAGCCCTGTGTCCCAGGGTCCCAATGAAGCAAAGGCCTGGGTGCTGTCCTGAACTGTGACTGGCAGAGCTATCCAGGCTTGAAGAGACCATGTGGGCTTGGACGATGAGGACATCCACAGCACTCATGATGAGTTAACACTTACCCCTTGCCCAGCCCTGGAAGTTTGGTGCTTTACACGTTGATACTTTGAAGAACCATTTGTCAAAGACCCTGCCTTTGTGTAATGTAGCACCTGCTGGATTTTGAAGAAAAGTAAAACAATTCATTAAATCTACAGTGAAATCATAAGGTTATCTCCCAACAAGTAGCCCCACTCCTGAGGGCCCTCTTGCCACCATGAGGGAAGCCAGCCTGGGTGCAAAGCCAGAATGAATAAGGGCAGAAAGAAGGAAAGCCAGAGCCCTGACCCAACTGACCTGGGGGTTGGAACTCCTTCTGAACTCTTCAATTACATGGGCCAATAAAATCTCCATGAGCTAAAAAAAATAATAGTAATAAGTAAGTAAATAGCCAATAGTGTGTGTTGTAAATACTAGTAAAGCAGCCAGATATTTGATAGAACAAGTGAATTTTCTATTTTGACTTAGAGTCATAGAACCAAATTTATGGAGCATGGAGTTATGCAGAGTCACACTGAGCCTTTAACAATAGTACGTCTGTTCCCTAGGAATTCCTAGTCCTATTTCTTTTGGAATACTCTTTGACTCAGATTCATGCTTGAAAAGTCTTAAGCCATAAGTATGTGAACCTATTCCATAAGTGAACTCATTGGTCGCAGGTTTGGAAGACTCGCCCTGAGAAGGAATTGCTACTGGGTGAGAGGTGCGGAGCCCTGGGATTCCTGCCAGGTCTGGCCTGGCTGAGGGACTTAGGGCCCAAGGGAACATTTGTGAACAAGTACTGTTCAAGAGTTCAGGGGAGTCACTCTCCCATCTTTTTTTTTCTGTGGATTTGTTGCTGGAGGGAACATACCTAACATTAAGGAAAGGGGAACCTAGCTACATTTCAGAGAAGGAACTGCTTGACTTCAACACAGTTTCCCCAGACCATTCTCTTTGATCTCAGAAAGGGTGAGTAAGAGGCAAGAAATGTGCTGGTGGAGAGATGAATGAGAAACTCAGTCCTGTCTTTGCCTCTTAAATGCTGAAAAACTTGAATCACTGAATAGTTTCAACTGGCTTTTGCCTATTAAGATAAAAAAACAAACAAACAAACAAACAAAACCAACCAGCTCTCGGCCGCTCAGGGGAGGAGAGTAGAGTAAAAGGGAAATTAGAAAACTCCAGGCAAAGCCATTTCATATCAGGTTCCAATTCGTCTTATAAATATGATTAATTTTATCTTAAGGACCTGAAAAGCTGATCTTTCCAAAGAGTATAGAATGAGAGGGTAACTAATGGATTAGAAGAAATAGAATGATTTGGGGTAAAATATTTTGGAATCAGTTGGGACTTTCCTGGTACAAAATCACTGATGATTTCATCCATTCATAATGACGTGTCTTTCTCCAGACTAGCGTTTAAAGCACTCCACAGTTTGGTCCACGCTTTTTTTTTTTTCCCTACCTTTTTCTTCCATTAAACTTTCTTTCGCTCATGCAAATACCTATCCCTCCTTTCATACCATGTCTTACTTCTGGGCTTTTGCTCAAACTGCACCATTTCTGCTTGGAATGTTCTGTTTCTTCTCCCCACCACCAAGTTTGGCCCATCAAATTTATACTCTCCATTTCAAGAATAGCTCAGACCTAAGATACTCCAAACTGTGTCTCAAGGTTCCTGCAGAAAAGAATCTCCCATAATATTTAGTGTGTACCAATATTGTACACTTACTGAGATCTGCCTCGTATCATAATTATTCATGTATTTATCCACACTTTGTTTCCACCTCATCAAATGCAAGAGTCACGACTCTTTCACTTTGGAATCTATGACTTTTTCACATATTGTATAATTTACAGTCTCAGGACATTCCCATCTCCTCATAGTACTTATTCACTAACATAATATTAACTTGCCCTTACTCACTCAAGCATGGTTTTAAGAGCTCTCTATATAGCAACTCACTTGAAACATACAACACTGGTATGAGACATTATTGCCCCGGTTTATAGTTGGAGAAACTGAGAGATTAAATTGCCTATGGTTACACAGCTACCGTGTTACCCTGAAAAATAAGACACTGTCTTTATATTTATTTATTCTCAAGAAGACACACTAGGGCTTATTTTTAGGGGATAGCTTCCTCTCCACACGCTGAAATGTATGGTGTGGCTATGCAGATATGCTGCGTAGCGGCACCCATCACTAGGTCTTATTATCAGAGTAGGGTTTATATTTAACAAATGTATACAAATCCTGCTAGGGCTTATTTTTAGGGTAGGTCTTATTTTCGGGGAAACATGGTAATAAATAGCAAAACTGAAGATGTGAATCCAGAAAGTCTGCTTCTAAAGATCATATTCTTAACTATTAGAAGTATATTCTGCCCTCTGTATCCATGGGTTCCCATTCAATATTGGTTGAATCCTGGGATGTGAAATCTATGGCAGATGGTATATATGTGCATGCAATCATACTTGATCTTAATTATTGGGTATTTTTGGAAAAATTGGAGATTTGATAAGCCCAACATTGATGTAGAATTCTAGAAGTCTGGTAAGTTCATTGAAAATTTGAAGCTGTTGATACAGACTTTTTTAGGTTTTCAGGCTGCCCAGCATCCTATTTTTTTTTTTTTAGAGACATAGTCTCACTTTGTCACCCTCGGTAGAGTGCCATGGCGTCACAACTCACAGCAACCTCCAGCTCTTGGGCTTAGGCAATTCTCTTGTGTCAGCCTCCCGAGTAGCTGGGACTACAGGTGCCCGCCACA
>NW_003852411.1:10862178-10869185 GCF_000181295.1 Otolemur garnettii | reverse complement strand
GCTTGAGCCCAGGAGTTGGAGGTTGATGTGAGCATGATGCCATGGCACTCTACCCAGGGGGATAGCTTGAGGCTCCGTCTCAAAAAAAAAAAAGAAAATGGCAATAGTATTTTCAAAAGGCATATTTTAGATAAATCTAATCACGCCTTTTCAGCATTTAGAATTCAGCCTAAGGCTCCCCATACACAGTGGTATCACTATGAACAAAGGCCCAGATGCTAAGAGAGATAGAAAGCAGGAGTGCTCTTTGGAAGTTCTGTCTACCCAGAGAGTAAATACAGTCAAACAATGGAGAATGGTTGTGGTATTTTTCAGATATGGGCTAAATGCAGCATCGTTCATTACCAGCTCACTCTTACTCAGTATCTGTTCCAGTTGAGTTGGTGTGGGGGCGGAGCCTCAGTTGAGTTGGTGTGGGGGAGGAGCCTCAGTTGAGTTGGTGTGGGGGCGGAGCCTCAGTTGAGTTGGTGTGGGGGCGGAGCCTCAGTTGACTTTACTTGCAGGGGTGATTTTGGAGAATGATCAAATCTAAAAGTTATTTTTCTCATTCTAAAGTTTACTTTCGGTTTTTAAGGACTTCATGGTTTCTAAGGATGTGCTTGTTTGGGGGTGGGTTTTATTTTTGTTTTGCCATGAAATTGCAGTAAGTAAATGCAAAAAGACATAGAACAGTGATGTCTTTGTCAGCAAGCTATTAGAAATAGACTGTTAATTGAGCCCTTGCTCAAAGTCGGATGTTTAACCTCTTGAAGTAAACATTTGCAGGTCGTAGCAGGGCCTCCCTCTTTGTACGTTTTACAATTCCCTTTACTTGGAGAATTAAAGGCATTCATGGTAAACTACACTTTTTTTTTGTTTTCTCTCTTTTTTTAAATTTTATATACCATTCCTATATACCATTAGGACTCACTGTTTGCATTTATAAGGTAAAATACGAGTTGCTGAGGAGTCCTTTACCCAGGTAGGGGGCTACATGGACCCTCTACATTGTACCTGTTTGGTGAGAACTTAACCAAACCTCCTTCCCTCCTCCCCCTTCCTCCCTTCTTGAATTTAATTGTGTTTTTCTCTCCAGAGGGCCTGTAGTTGTTCGTCTACTAATTTCAACATAGTATTGAGTACATAGGTTGCTTGCTTAGGAGAATGAGATAAGAGACTTAGGAGAATGTTCTCTAAATCCATCCAGGTAGATACAAAAAGTGACCTATACTTTTGATCAATGTATCAATCCCCCATATTTGACTTAAGAGTTAAAAGTGAATTAAACTTATGAATGAAATCAGACTATTAGATCCTAAACTATAAATTGATAATAATTTCTAGAAAAAAGTTTTTAACTTTTAGAATTTCAATGTGAAACCACGATTTTTGAAATTGAAAGGTTTGCAGGAGAAAACTAAAAGGTTTATAAAACATTCTGTTAAATTTCTAACCAACAGTAGGAATCAAAACATTCTAATCGTTGCTACGTTTCTGGAAATAATTACCTGCAAGGAGATAAACACCTCTCAACTAGTTTAGTGGCCCAGCTCTGTGCTGTTGTTCGTTGGTGAAGGGGCCATTCATTCATAAAGCTGGACCCGCCCGACCAAACAAAGAGACCCTTGGTGGCTGTTCAGGTGGACAGTAAGCCAAGAAAAAGGGCTTCATTTCCTCAAGACTGAACTTTTGATCAGTGTTGTGTGGCCAGGCTAAAAAGTTAGATGGAATTTTAAACAAAGTTTAATAGCATCCCGGAAGCCACCATCAAACCTTGTCCAATTAAGGAAGCAAAGTAGCAAGATAAACTGAGTCAGAGAGGAATTGATTCAGGAAATTTGCCTCTATCACTACAATAGACATCTCCTGTCAAGGCTGCGGAATATTTTACAAATAATAAATTATTCACTTTATAATTTATTCATAAATTTAAAATTATACATTTTTTATAATGTATTCATATCTAGGGGGTGATGCGAGTCTTAATCACAACTGTCCAATTTTTAGTAACTTGAACTGAGTTGAGTTTGCAAGGCGCTGGGTTAAAGCAGTGAAAAGACTCACAAGGCTCCTGCTCTCTCCTGGAGCTTACATTCTAATAGAGGGCGCAGACTACAAACGACTTTATAAAATATATGTTTATAAATTGTGATTCGTGTGATGAGGGAAATAGACAGGGTGTTGAGACAGAAAATAAATTAAATAAATAAGATGGTCAGAGACAATCTCTGTGGTTGGGAACTTTTGACTTGAGACCCTAACGGAGAAAAGAAACCATCGGGGGAAACCTGAGGGCAAACTGAGAATGTAGGCAGAGAGCAAGTGCAAAGTCCCGCCAGGCAGAGTGAGGTGTGTGACCAAGCATCAGAGCCAGGGGAGGGTGGCATAAAATGAGGTCAAGCAGGTGGGTGGGGATCAACCACGTAGAATAGCTTTTCTCAAAATGTTTTGATCATGGCTGACAGTGGGAATATATATATATTATATCTCAGTATTCAAACTAAACAAACTGTTTCCACCCACAAAAACCTACCCTTATCAGATTTTTATATTTCCTATTTTGTTCTACAATTTCATTTTAAAGTGCTAATCCCTACCCACTAAGTTGGTTTCTTGACCAATTAATGGATTGTTTGTAAAAGCATCCATATAGATCTTTGTGGGCCAGGCTAAAGAGTTTGGAAAACTATTAGAAGTCTTTTAAGGAAGGGGGAGCGTGATTTATAAATGAAAATATTATTTTAGCTGCTATGGGAAGAATGGATTGAGAGAGTACAAAAACAGAAAGGGGAGGATGACTTCCAGTATTAGTGCCGATGCTCAGGTGAAAGATGATAGCTTGAGCTACACTGGTGGCAGGCTAGGTGGAGAGATGTTCAGGGTCAGGATATATTTTAGAGGTAGAACCAACAGGGCACAGTAATGGATTGGATGGGTGGTGGTGAAGGGGAAGGAGGCATCAGGAGTTAGTCCCAGGCTTCTGGCTTTAGTAGCTGAGAGAATGATAGTGCTATTATCAGGATAAGCAAGACTAGAGTAAAATTAGGTATATGATTTAGAAAATATTAAATTCCACTTTAAACATGTCCAGTTTGAGATGACTGTGCAAAATCTGAATGGTCAGTTCTACAAATGGAGTTCAGTAAATGAGGATCAAAAAAAGTGGGGTTAAAACAAATAAATGCTATTTAAAGTCATGGAAATTGTGAGTTCTCATAGAGAAAGTATGGATAGAAATGAAAAAAGAAAGGGCTCAGAAAAGATTTCCGAGGAACTCTGATGTTAAGGGGGAATCTCCCAGGAGGAATAGCCACCAGAATGTGAATGATGTCAGGAGAGGTGGTGTCCTGACAGCCACAGGCGTGGAAAGTTTCAAGGAGGGAAAAGTTGCATTGAATACTGTTGAGGAATCAAGTATAATAAGAACAAGAAATTACCTGTCTGGCACTGTGGAGGTCTTTAGTAACTTTGACAAGGATATTTCAGTGTAATTGAAGGGAAAAGAGCTAAATTAACCCTGTACCCTAGAAATTCCACCTTAATTAGAACAAGTAAGAAACTCTCGCATGTTTGCACCAAGAAACCTATACAAAGAAAATTCGTTAATTGCTACATTAACTGGAACAAGAAAATGAAAATGACCCAAGTTTATATCTTTGGAAGAATGGGTAAACAAATTGTGATATCTTCAGAGAGTGAAAAAGCACTTCAACGTGGTGAAGTGGGAAAATCTCACAACCTACATTGACAACAGCAATAGCAACAAAAACCCACACCAGAAGACAGAATACCTGTGGTGTGATTCCACTTATATAAGATTCAAAAAATGAAAACTAAAAAATGATCTTGTGAAGGATGCATAAATAAGGGAATTATAAACAAGAGTGAAAAGGGCTCTTGCCTAGCTGGTGTGGTAGCTCACACCTATAATCCCAGCATTCTGGGAGGCTGAGGCAGGTGGATTGCCTGAGCTCACCATTTCAAGACCTGCCTGAGCAAGTAAGAGACCCCATTTCTAAAAATAGCTGGCTGTTGTGGTGGGAGCCTGTAGTCCTACCTACTGAGGAGGCTGAGGCAAGAGGATCTCTTGAGCTCAAGAGTTTGAGGTTGCTGTGAGCTATGATACCACAGCACTCTACCAAGGTTGACAAAGTGAGACTCTGTCTCAAAAAAATAAAAAGGCTCTTACCTGGGGTATACGAGGCTACTTAAAGATTGTACTCTATATGTGTTATATATACATTTTTGTGTATATAAAATATTTCATTAAAAATAGCTACTCAGCTCTAGCTCCTGAATAGGCCTAAATACATTGATCAGACAAGCAACAACAAGCATTGCTAGCATTCAAACTAGTCTCCAAATAACATTTCTTACCAAAAGGAATAAGGACTCTTTGGGAAAAGAGCTGATTTCAGGGATAAGAAAGGGAATATAGGCTTGGGGTCTGTGGCTCAAGCTGCTAAGGCGCCAGCCACGTACACCTGAGCTGGTGGGTTCCGATCCAGCCCAGGCCTGCCAAACAAAAATGACAGCTGCAACCAAAAAATAGCTAGGCATTGTGGCGGGTGCCTGTTATCCCAGCTACTTGGGAGGGGAGGCAGGAGACTCGCTTGAGCCAGGAGTTGGAGGTTGCTGTGAGCTGTGATGCCATAGTACTTTACCCAGGGGGACAGCTTGAGGCTCTGTCTCAAAAAAAAAAAAAAGAAAGGGAATATACGGGACAAGGCTAGAAAAGCTTGTTTTAGACTGCAAAGAAGCTTTTGGAACTACTAGAAGTGTGTCAAAAGAACGCAGGAGCCAAATTGAAGAGGTCCTACTGGCACAAATGGGAAAGTTTGAGTATCAATAAGGATAATTACTATAATGGGTTGAAAAATACATTGAATGTACTTGTCCTCCTTTTCTTATAAACTATTACTATTGGTTATTCAACCACTCAATGAAGGATGTTTCTCTTTACAGTATTCCAGATAATAAATGAAGAAGAAATGAGAAAATACCACAATTTGTAATGAATCAATAGGTTTGGCATTGTTCATCAATTGACACTAACATCACAAAAGAGAAAATTTCTGACATTATGTGCCTTCTGATGGAAAAACACAAACCACCTGTGAAATTGAACCTGTATGGGATGGAGACTCTAAAGCCAACTGCCAATTTACAGGAAATTCAGAGGACACAGGAATATCTTAATCTATACCACAGGAATGCAATCTGCAAAATCCACACTGTTGAAAATTCTAAAAGACAAACAACTCGGTTTTTTCAGTCAGAACAATTACAAACTAGCAAAGGAAAAATAAGAGATGGAGGCAAAATCAATGGATTTAAAAAGATCTTTCAGCCAATCTCAATATGTAGACCTTATTCAGATTCTGATTCAAATAAATTGCCCAAGTTTTCTAAGAAATGTTTGAGACAATTAGAAATTAGAATACTGGCTCAGTGCCTGTAGCACAGCCACATACCCCCTGGAGTGGAGGGTTCCGACCCTGCCTGGGCCAACTAAACAACAATGACAACTGCAACTGGCACTAGCTAGTTGGGAGGTGGAGGCAAGAGAATCGCTTAAAGCCCCAGAGTTGGAGGTTGCTGCGAGCTGTGAAGCCACTGCACTGTAATGAGGGCAACATAGTGAGACTCTGCCCCCTCCAAAAAGAAATTAGAAAACGAATTTACAATATTATGATAGTAAGAAATTATCAAATATTTTTATATGTGATAGAGTATTATGGTTATGTTGTAATCAATTTTATATTTACAGTGAACTTGATTTAGGGGTAAAGATTAATTACAAATAAATAAATCAGTTAAATTTGTTTAATGAATTAGTTAAAATACTGATTAAATGTATTTTATAACTGCTTCCTCTCAAACAAGACTGACAGAAATACATACATACATGTATGAACTTTAAAGACATAAATCCACAAGTACAAAAGATAAAGGGAATGAAAGAAACAACAATGGAATTTTGGATTTGGGACATAAGGCCCACGTGAGGATGGAGTATACCAAAAGCAGGGTATTAAAGTGAAAGCTTCCTTAGCTCACCAGCTTGGAGAATGTTTTGATATTCCTTTAATTTGCATTTCCCTAATTATAGCCGTATCACTTAGCAACAGGGATACATTCTGAGAAATGCATTGGTAGATGATTTCATCCTAGGAACATAATAGTGTGTACTTACACAAATCTAGATGGCATAGCCTACTATATAACCTGGGCTGTGTGGTATAGCCTGTTGCTTCAAAGCTATAAACCTGTGTGGCATGTTACTATACTAAATCCTGGAGGCAATTGTCACACAATGGTATTTGTGTATCTAAACATATCTGAACATAGAAAAGGTACAGTAAAAAAGATAAAAGATAAAATAAATGACACACCTGCATAGGGCACTTACTATAAATGGAGTTTGCAAGACTGGAAGCTACTCTGGTTGACTTTATAAACACTGTGCACTTAGGCTACACTAAGTTTATTTAAAAATATTTTCTTCCTTTAATAATAAATTAACCGTAGCTCACTATAATTTTTTCCTTTATAAACGTTTACATTTTTTAGGCTCAGCACCCGTACTCAGTGGTTAGGGCACAGGCCACAGACACCAGGGCTGGCAGGTTTGAACCTGGCCTAGGGCTGCTAAAACCACAATGACAAGTAGAACAAAAAAATAGCCGGATGGGCACCTGGAGTCCCAGCTAGGTGGGAGGCTGAAGCAAGAGAATCACTTAAGCCCAAGAGTTAGAGGTTGTTGGGAGCTGTGATGCCACAGCATTCTACCTAGGGTGACATACTGAGACTCTGTCTCAATAAATAAACAGATAAGTAAAATTTTTAAACTTTTTGACTCTTTACAATAACACTTAGCTTAAATCACAAAGACATTGTATAGTTAACCAAATTTTTTTTCTTTCCTTTTTAAATTTTCTCTATACATATACATGTGTTTATTTGGTTTCCACTTTTTGCCTTCACAAAATTAAAAAGGCTTAAAATTTAATAACAATAACAATGTT
>NW_003852411.1:10839530-10861306 GCF_000181295.1 Otolemur garnettii | reverse complement strand
AGGCTCTGTCTCAAAAAAAAAAAATCATTCTACTTCATCTGGATACACCTGAATTGGAAAAGCTACATTATTATAAAGAGAAATTACAAACATATTTCACTTATAAATGAGGATGCAATATCCTAAACAACATATTAACAAGTTGAATTAAAAACTAATGCTCAAGTACTGTACTTTGGTCAAAATTAAATCCAGTTTATGTGAGAATTAGTCACTATTTTCTTTTCTTTTTTTTCTTTTCCTTTCCCTTACCCCCTCCCTCTTTCTCTCTCTCTCTTTCTGAGCTTTTTTTTTCATTAAAAACTGAGACAAAAATTCACCCACTAGTCTAGGCCCACACAGGGTCAGGATCATCAAGGTCACCACTGTCTTTCACCCCACGCCTTGTCCTGTGGAAGTTCTTTTCAGGCAATAAAATGGATGGAGCTATCCTCTCCTGTGATAACAATGCCTTCTTCTGGAATACCTCCTGAAGGACTTGCCTGAGGCTGTTTTACTGTTCACTTTTGATGGTTTGTTTTGTTTATTTGCTTATTTAGAGACTGGTTCTTGTTATATGGTCCAGGCTGGCTTCAAACTCCACTCCTGCCCTCAAATGATCCTTCTACCTCAGCCTCTTAAGTAGTTGGGATTACAGGTGCAAGACACCATGCTCACAACTTTTCTTTTTGTAGTAAGTGGAAGGACTACACTCTAAAATAATGATAAAAAGTATAGTGTAGTAAATACATACATAAACCAGTAACATATCATTGTCAAGTATTGTGCACCATACATAATTGTCTGGGCTGTATTTTCATATGACTAGTAGTGCAGTAGGCCTGTTAACACCAACATAACCACAACCACATGAGTCATGCACTGTGCTAGGACGTTACAATGGCTATGACATCAGTACAGCCACAGAGTTACTAGGCAATGAAAATATTTCAGTTCCATTATCATCTTATGAGACCATCATCCTATTTGAGGTTCTTTGTTAAACAAAATACTGTTATGGAAAACACTACTCTACTAATGAGGTTGGTCATCTTTCGTACTGTCCATTCGATTTCTTTTTTTTATGAGTTGGCTATTCATGTATTTTGCCTAATTTTCTATTGGGTGATTTGTTTACAAATATTAGCTGTACTAACACAGGACTAATTTCACATCATATATGAGTCATAAATGTTGCAAACATCTCCTTTATCATTTGTATTTTTTTGATGTCTTCCGTCAGATCAAAGTTTTAAACTTTTATATAGTTGAACTTATCGGTATTTTCCTTCATGATTTATGTTGTTTATGTCTTGATTAAGCAAACCTGTCCCTTCCTTGGTCATAAAGATTTTCTTCTATATTTTCCTCCAAATGTTTTAAGGTTTTACCTTTCGTATTTAAATCCTTAATCAACCTGGAACTGAGTTTTGTCTAAGATTTGAAGTAGAGATCTAGTATAGAAGCTTTTTAAAATACATAAGTTATCCAGTTGTCTCAAGATAATTTATTAAGTAGTCATCATTTCCCCCACTCATTTCCATAGATTTTTCCATGCTATAGCAAGTTCCTAAATATTCATGAATCTGGTTTTGTTTTTTTCTATTCTGTTCCATTGATCTGTTTGTCCCCATTCACCTCTGCTTCATAATTTGATTTACTATAGCATTAAAATACATCTTGATAGGCAAGTAAAAGATGACTTTGATTTTTTACGTGAAATCAAAACATATTATTAAAAGAGAAAGGAATTAGGCTAAGGAGAGAAAATAGGCCATAAAGTGCTCCACGCTAAATCATCTATAATGGCTCATTGTCATTTTCTGTCTTTAGAGGGGAATTAACAACATGCTTTTTCACAGAGAAGGATTTGTTCTGGAACAAACTGAACGTTTGTGTTGCAACTGAAAACGAACAGAGAATTCATACTAGACCAGACAAGAACTTGCCCTTTTGTGCCTAGTGTGCTTATGCATGGACTTCATTTTCATCCAAGTCCTGATGAGATATTCGTTAAGCTTTTGTAGGATGTGAACATATTATGAGTAAATGACCCAGATGAGTTATCAACTTTTTATTTAAAATGCCTAATTTTTATCTAAAATGCCTAAGTATAACTTGTACGTGAATAACGAAGCCTAGGCCAAATCATGATTAGGAAAAAGAGATATTCTGTTTGGAAAGATTTTTTTCAGGTTGATTGAAGCTATGACTTCCTTTGGTGGTTCTTTCAAAAATTGTTTCACAAATATCTCAGATCTAATCTCTACTTGAAACACTAACTTTTTAAAGCATACTTCTTTTTATTACGGAGATGTTTTAATGCCAAAGCAGTGTGTTATAAGCTGCTAGTCACAGTACAGAACATCTGGAAAACAGAGGCTGACGAGTCATATACAATCTCCATGCCCCAACACGATTTTCATCTGAGTATACTTTTATTAATAGCTTTTTATTGCATTAAACATAGACATGTAAAAACTATTTAAGTTTTATTTTTCCCTTTAAATAGCTTTCTGGTATACATTCTTTTATAATTCTTCTTAACCATCTATCCATATGTGGAATCATACAGTATATATATCCTTCTGTGGCTGGCTTATTTCACTTACTAATCAGGGTTTATCCACATTGTAGCATGTGTGAGAATTTCCTTCTTTTTTCTTTTTGAGACAGAGTCTCAAGCTGTTGCCCCGGATAGAGAGCTGTGGCATCATAGCTCACGGCAACCTCCAACTTGGGCTCAAGCAATCCTCTTGCCTCAGTTTTTCTATTTTTAGTAGCAACTGGGTCTTGCTCTTGCTCAGGCTAGTCTCAAACCTGTGAGCTCAAGCAGTCCACCCGCCTCAGCCTCCCAGAGTGCTAGGATTATAGGAGTGAGCCACCTGGCCCAGCCAGAATTTCCTTCCTTTTTAAGGCTGAATAATACTCCATTGTATGCATAGACCATATTTTTTTTTGGCTGGGGCTGGGCTTGAACCTGCCACACCTGGTATATGGGGCTGGGCTCCTACTCCTTGAGCCACAGGCACCCCCTATAGACCACATTTTTTAAATGGATTTTTCTGTTGATGGACATTTACCTTGGTACCACCTTTTGGCTACTGTGGATGTGCTGCTATGAAAATGCATGCACAAATACCTTTTTGAATTCCTGTTCAATTCTTTTGGTTATGTACTCCAAAGTGGAAAAATTGTATGTAAATATTTTTTAGGGAACCTCTATACTTTTCATAGTGGCTGTATGATTTTATGATTTTATCTTCTCCCATCATTTTGAAATATGATTCCATTCTTCTATGGCTTGCATTGTTTCTGTTGTGAGTCAGTAGTCAGTCACATTATTATCTGGGTTTATTTGACTTCTCTTACAAGTTTTTCCCTTTGGATTTTGAAATTTAACAGTTATACCACCATATGCTTGGGTGTGATTTTCTTCTTTTTTTCTTTCTTTCTTTTTTTGAGACAGAGCCTCAAGCTGTCCCCCTGGGTAGAGTGCCATGGTATCACAGCTCACAGCAACCTCCAACTCCTGGGCTCAAGCGAGTCTCTTGCCTCAGCCTCCCAAGTAATGGGGACTACAGGCACCCGCCACAATGCCCGGCTATTTTTTGGTTGCAGCCGTATTTGTTGTTTGGTGGGCCGGGGCTGGATTCGAACCTGCCACCTTAGATGTATGTGACTGGCACCTTAGCCACTTGAGCCACAGGCGCTGAGCCAGGTGTGATTTTCTTTGTATTTTTCCTGTTCAGGGTTCACAATATTTCTTGAAACTGTGGCTTACATTTTCCTTCATTGGTTTTGGGAAATCCTCAGCCATTAACTCTTTTTTTTTCTTTTTCTTTTTTTTTTTTTGAGACGGAGCCTCAAGTTATCCCCCTGGGTAGAGTGCCATGGCATCACGCTCACAGCAACCTCCAACTCCTGGGCTCAAGCGAGTCTCCTGCCTCAGCCTCCCAAGTAGCTGGGACTACAGGCGCCCGCCACAATGCCTGGCCATTTTTTGGTTGCAGCCATCATTGTTGTTTGGCGAGCCCGGGCTGGGGATTCGAACCCACCACCTTAGGTGTATGTGGCTGGCGCCTTAGCCGCTTGAGCCACAGGCGCTGAGCCCATTAACTCTTTAAATATTGCATTGGCTCATTTTTTCCACATCAGAATCTCCACATACATGTATGTGTATATATACATATATAATGCTTTTTCAGTGAGTTCCATATGTCTATTATGCTCATTTTGGTATCCCCCCCCTTCTGTTTTAAGGCAGAGTCTCACTTTGTCACCTCTTGGTAGAGTGCTGTGACATCATAGCTCACAGCAATCTCAAACTCTTGGGCTCAAGTGATTCTCTTGCCTCAGCCTCCCAAGTAGTTGGGACTACAGACATGCACCACAACACCCTGCTAGTTTTTAGAGACAGGGTCTCACTCTTACTCAGATTGGTCTCCAATTCTAGGAGCTCAAGCAATCCACATGCCTCAGCCTCCCCGAGTGCTAGGATTACAGGCAAGAGCCACAGTGCCCAGCCCTAATTTTTCCTCTTTTAATCTCTCCGTCTTCAATCTGTTTCTTTCTTGCTGACCTATAATCCTGTTCACTAGTTCTCTGTATACCCATTTATCGGTTGTTAAATTCATTCCTTTCTTGGAATTCTTAATTTTAGTTTTTTTAATTTTAGATTTCCACTTGATTTCTTATGTTTAATTTTTAGCTCTACGTCAAATTTCTTTATTATTTTTTCCTTGAGAGTATTAATTATAATTTAATAGCTATCTTATCTCTAGAATTTTATTTATTTATTTTTAAAAGTAGAGTCTTGTTCTGTTACCCAAATTAGAGAACGATGGCCTAAGCCAGGTGTCCTCAAACTATGGCCTGTGGGTCACATGCAGCCCGCCTTGGACATTTATCCAGCCTGCTGGGTGTTTTTGCCACCGCGGCCTATCCTGTTAGCAGCCAACTCATCCCGAGGCCCGCAGTCCGGCCCTCCAAGGATCTAAGGGACAGTGGCTCCCTGTTTAAAAAGTTTGAGGACCCCTGGAAACCTAGCTTACAGCAACCTTACACTCCTAAGCTCAAGCACACCTCCTGCCTCAGCCTCCCAAATAGCTGGGACTACAGGAGCCTGCCATAACGCCTAGCTAATTTTTCTATTTTTAGCAGAGATGGGGTCTTGCTTTGCTCAGACTCTTGCTGAGCTCAGGAATCCTCCGAGTTTGGCCTCCCGGAGTGCTAGGATTACAAGAGTGAGCCACCACACCAGGTCTTAAATATGTGAGATTCTGAGATTTCCTTTCTCTTGTTTTTATCTCTTATTTGGGGCAGGCTTTTAGTGCTTTCTTTGGTTTCATAATCCACAGTTGCATAGGGGAAATAGTAACCTCAAATGTCAGCTTACCACTCCGGGCTTCTATGTTTGGCTATTTTTTTTTTTTTGGCCAGGACCGGGTTTGAACCCGCCACCTCTGGTGTATGGGGCTGGTGCCCTACTCCTTGAGCCACAGGTGCCGCCCAATGTCTTGCTATTTTTGATTGAGTGCCAGATACTGTGTATGAAAAATTCTACTTTGGAAGGCCAAGATGGGCAGATTGTTTGAGCTCAGGAGCTCGAGACCAGCCTGAGCCAGAGCAAGATGCCATCTCTAAAAATAGTGGGGTGCTGTGGCAGGTGCCTGTGGTCCCAATTACTTGGGATGCTGAAACCAGAGTATCACTTAAGCCCAGGAGTTTGAGGTTGCTGTGAGCTATGATGCCACAGCACTCTACCAAGAGCAACATAGCTAGACTGTCTCAAAAAAATAAATAATTTTTTTAGAGAGAATTTGAGATGATGGATCATATCTTTTTTTCCACAGGAGATCTTTTGCTCAGACAAGCAGCAAGACCAAGGAAGATCAGTTTAATTCATGCAGGATTTAGGGTTATTCAATGTTTGGCTTCAATCTTTGAGATGGTTGATCTCTTCCTAGTTTACTTTATTTTTAGGGTACATCCCTTCAGAGTCCCATTGAAAAGTCTAGTTTCTAACCAGGGATTCTTCTCCCTGTTGGGCCTAGGGCTCCAACTTATGTCTTCTTTATATGGTGAGACTGCAAAACTTCTGTTAAGTTTTATACCATTTTCACTGCTGCTTCCACTTTAAGAATTGACAGTCACATCAACAAGAAAAGCACGTCTAAGTAGCAGACAATGGCTTTTTACCCCTCTTCATAGCTCTTCATTCTAAACAGTCTTATCACAGTGGAAACTTTCTCTTTATAGCTGTTTGTTTGATCAAGTAATTTAATTATTACATGTGGGAAAATGCTTTATTTAATGATACTTAATAGCTAAACATTCGAATTGACAGATGGTATGTGTATCTAACCCAATTTTATATAAGGTACAGTTAAAACTTCTAGTCTCTCCTGTAAGTCTATCCTGTAACTTCTACTTAAATATTTTTATTTATTTATTTGTTTTTTTTGAGACAGAGCCTCAAGATGTCCCCCTGGGTAGAGTGCTATGGCTTCACTGCTCACAGCAACCTCCAACTCCTGGGCTCAAGCGAGTCTCCTGCCTCTGCCTCCCAAGTAGCTGGGACCATAGGCGCCTGCCACAACACCCGGCCATTTTTTGGGTTTAACCATCATTGTTGTTTGGTGGGCCTGGGCTGGGGATTCGAACCCACCACCTTAGGTGTATGTGGCTGGCGCCTTAGCCGCTTGAGCCACAGGCACCGAGCCATACTTAAATATTTTTAGACAGGAAAGGTAGTTACATTCAAGCCAGCCTATTCCATTTAAGGATGGCTATAATTATTAGGTAATGTCTTATTACTTTGAACAACAACAGTAACAACAAAACCCACCTATTTTCTCATTAATTTCTTAGTCATAGAATTAGCCTCTAAAACAACTGAGAACAAATTTTTTCCCCTCTTTTCTAATGTATCCTTTTCAAAGTATTAACATGGCCTTCATATTCCCTCTCATTTAAAAGTTTGTTTTTGGGTACATGTGAATCTCTCTAAATGTAGAATATAAATGTCTTAACACAATAATTAAGAAAAAGACATGAAGGCTATGTTAACCAGTTGGATGAAAGTATTTCAAATTGTATACAGAGACGTGAAGGCTATGTTAACCAGTTGGATGAAAGTATTTCAAATTGTATACAGAAACAGTACACTGTACCCCATGATAGTATTAATGTATACTGCTATGATTTAATAAAGAAAGAAAATAAAAATTTGTTTTCTACTGGCTAAATATTCCTAGTTTCCCCCCCATCCCCCCACCCCCACCATCTGTATCAAGCCAAGTCTTCCCAAGCCTATGGGGGTATGAGTTATTTTTAGACAAAACCATGGAACTTGGCCAGATGCATGGCTCATGCCTGTAATCCTAGCGCTTTGGGAAGCTGATGCAGGAAGAATGCTTGAAGCCAGAATTTCAAGACTAGCCTGAGCAAGAGTGAGATCTTGTCTCTACAAAAAAATAGAAATATTACTCAAGCATGGTGGTGCATACCTATAGCCCCAGTTACTTGGGAGGTGGTGGCAGAGAGATTGTTCAGGAGTTTGATGCTGTAGAGAGTTATGATGATACCACTGCAATATATCCCAAGTGACAAAGCAAGTCCCCGTCTCAAAAAAAAATCCTGAAGCTTTGTAACTATTATATTTCTTTTTTAAAAATTTAGCTTAATGTTTCAGACTACTGAAATCACTTTAAAACTAGATTTTAAAAATCCCTATAGACTGTGTTGCCCGAAATGTGCCATGCATTCTTCCAAATTCTTGGGGACATTTATAAAGCTTATTTAATGGTTAAGTGCCTTGGATAGATTGTGGTGGAAGTTCATGAGAGACTTTTTCAAGCTTGCTCCAAAGCCATTAATCATGTATCCGGGCACATTCTTCCACTACATGTAAATCCACTCATCACTTATTGTCACTTCTCGTTTTCAACCAAATTATTTACTAGAATATTTTATGTGAGTACCAAATCCCTAAAAGGAAAGAAATCATTATGTCTGCATAATTCCTATAATCAGTCAATTTAGTAAATCTGTGAAAAAAAGAAATGGGTTTAATATGCCATGACTTATACTCAGTGAACAAATTATACAAGTTAATCTTGATTTTTGGAAGGCAAAAAATATACTTTTAAATGAATAAATACAAATGGAATGACATGTAGGCTGAATGAAAAACTGAGAAAAACCATGATTAGAACTTGGAATTCTATAAATATTTGTTGAATATAGTGGAAAATTTGATATGCTGGGTCAAATAGTGAAGTACCTCATTATTTTATTTATGTCATATCTGCATTTATTTTATCTTTCTGATTATGGCATAGTCTAATTTTTTTTTTTTTTGAGACAGAGCCTCAAGCTGTCCCCCTGGGTAGAGTGCTGTGACATCACAGCTCACAGCAACCTCCAACTCCTGGGCTCAAGTCTCCTGCCTCAGCCTCCCAGGTAGCTGGGACCATAGGCGCCCGCCACAATGCCCGGCTATTTTTTGGTTGCAGCCTTCATTGTTGTTTGGTGGGTCTGGGCTGGATTTGAATCCGCCACCTTAGGTGTATGTGGCTGGTATCTTAGCCACTTGAGCCACAGGGGTGGAGCATTTTTTTTTTTTTTGAATTGTATTTCTTTTGTTTCCCCATTCCTACTCCCATCCTCAGTATCTAGTTTGATACTAGGCACATGGTAAGAACTTAATTGTTGATTCACTTTCTGGCAGTGACATTTATGAAATGCTCTATTCATTCTTCAGTAAATATTTATCAAATACTCCATTTATTCTAGGGATTATACTAGCAACTGGGCTACGTCAGCACAATGTTTCTTTTGTTCCCAAGGTGTGTTCATGTCCAGTGTGTAGGATTGGTGAGCAGAACACACAGACAAGTAAACAGACACTTAGAATCCATTGTCCCAAAAAGCTAGTAAGAGATAGGTTTCCTTACTTTCTTAGGTAGATTCTAAAACTAATGGACCATTCTAAAACAAAGGGAAGTTTCCTTGGCAATGTACTGTACACAGGGTGGACATAAAGTTTGTGTGCAACTAAGAACTTTATGTCCACCCTGTGTATCTATCAAATATTTGGGGCACAACATATTAGTAGGTTAATTTAAATATAATCTTTTACCTGGACTTTCTAAGCAATAGTCTATAAAGTTCACTTCCTTTGGGTGGTGCCTGTGGCTCAAGGAGTAGGGCACCGGCCCCATATACCCGAGGTGGTGGGTTCAAACCTGGTCCCGGCCAAAAAAACACTGCAAAAAAAACAATAATGATAATAAAATTTAAAAAAAAAATTAAAAAAAAAAAGTTCACCTCCTTTTCCATGTTGTAGGAGAATATTTGAACACATAAAAAATTATTGATCTATTAGGAAGTAGAAATTGGTAGTTACAAAAAAATACGTATAGATTGCATGGAATTTTGAAAAATATAATCTATAAGGCCAGATGTTGTGGCTCACACCTATACTCCTATTACTCTGGGAGGCCGAGGCGGTTGGATTGCCTGAACTCACAGGTTCAAGACCAGCCTGAGCCAGAGTGAGACCTCGTCTCTAAAACTCACTGGGCTTTATGGTGGGCACCTATAGTCCCAGTTACTTGGGAGGCTGAGGCAAGAGAAATGCTTAAGCCCAAGAGTTTGAGGTTGCTGTGAGCTCTGACGCTATGACACTCTACCAAGGGTGACAAAGTGAGACTGTTTCAAAAAATAATAATAATAAAATAGATATATATATATATATATATATATATGCTGTAAATACAAAAGAAATTGGATAGCCATAACTCAACATATTGAGAGTGGCTGACTATGGTAAGATTATTAGTTATTTTATTTTCTTTGGGCTTTATTGGTATTTCAAAATTTCTTAAAATTAGCATAATTTACAAAATATTGTTTGCACAGAAAGGTTTAGTTCATGAATCTCTTATGCATTGAGAGGAGGAGCTGCTTTTAATTTCGTCAGTATTGGGAACACTATAAGGATTAGGAAGAGATTTACTGAAATTAAATAAAATTCTTAGAATTAGAGAAGACACTGCTGCTTTATTTCTCCAGCAACTAACTCTTGAGTTTTAAATCCGAGGACTGCTCTCATATGTATTAACAATATGTCAAGTATTTCTCTGGTAGAAAATGAATTATCTCAATTTCGAAAAATCTAGTTCAAGAGGCAGGCTACAAAAGGGTCCTTTGTCCTTCTTCATGCAAACATAAAAATGTCGAGAAAGTTTTTCATCCGTTCCAGGGTTCTTTAATTCATAATTCGTTTGTAGGTGAAAGGCCATTTCACTTAGGGTTTCTTGACTGGTGTTTGAACGAGATAACACATTGGCATTTTCTTCTTCGCCTCCTGGCCCTTATAATTTTGATGTAGATGAAGGGATTAAAAAACAATGAAGATGTCCTATATAAGATGTGAAAAATACAGATAGGCAAAAGTTACTTTATTTATTTATTTATTTATTTTTTGAGACAGAGCCTCAAGCTGTCCCCCTGGGTAGAGTGCCGTGGCATTACAGCTCACAGCAACCTCCAACTCCTGGGCTCAAGTGATTCTCCTGCCTCTGCCTCCCAAGTAGCTGGGACCACAGGCGCCCGCCACAACGCTGTGCTATTTTTTGGTTGCAGCCGTCATTGTTGTTTGGTGGGTCTGGGCTGGGGATTCGAACCTGCCACCTTAGGTGTACGTGGCTGGCGCCTTAGCCGGTTGAGCTATAGGCACCGAGCCCAAAAGTTACTTTAATAGAGAAGGTGGTTTGTTTTATGGTGCTTTTTATCTCCTACCGCATACTAAGTTTATTTTTAGACATTTGTGTCTTCTTTTTTGTTTTTGTTTTTGGTTTTTTTTTGAGACAGAGCCTCAAACTGTCCCCCTGGGTAGAGTGCTGTGGCATTACAGCTCACAGCAACCTCCAACTCCTGGGCTCAAGCGAGTCTCCTGCCTCAGCCTCCCAAGTAACTGGGACCACAGGCGGCCGCCACAACGCTGTGCTATTTTTTGGTTGCAGCCGTCATTGTTATTTTGGCAGGCCAGGCTAGATTCGAACCCGCCACCTTAGGTGTATGTGGCTGGCACCTTAGCCACTTGAGCCACAGGCACCGAGCCTGTATCTTCTTTTTTGTTTTGTTTTGTTTTTAACCAGCATGGTAGCTTTGGGACAAAATTCTATTCATATACATATATACACATATGAGGTCAATTAAGCTCACTAACTCTTCCTAGAAAAAGTGCTACATACCTCAGTGCTGAATAGCACGAAGGTTAACTTCAAAGTACATTCCTTGGGAAGCTATGAACCAACACCAGCACCTACTGCCCCTATCAAAGCAATTTTGGAACTTTTTTGTGGAATGGCCATCAGAGCTGTTGTTGTATGATTAAGTTTGCAAATTCATCCTAGAAAAAGCCCATGATGGCCTCTGGGCTCTGGTAATCCTTCTGTTCTTATGTCTTAGAATGAGTTCCATTTCCTGATGGAACCCCCATGCTATAGTCTACAAAACACATTTTCTCACTATGTTACAGCATTAAAAGAAGTTATATAGTTCTGAAAATAGGCCCCCAAAGATGAATGCAGTAAAGTGGGTGTTAATTTTAATTCTTGAGAATGGTGTGGGTTGGTTTTAGTTCTATTGTAAATTTTGGAAGCCTCAAATCAACATTTGCCAAATAGGAAAAAATAAATATGTTGGTATTTAGGGGAAGGAAATGTTATTTTTAACAATCTAAGCTACATATTTAAAACAATAGAATGTTTAAAAAAGAAAACCTTAAGAATATATAAAAATAAGCCAGTTTCCTGTGGAATACTGCAAATCATTATTTCCTTCATGAAAAATTTAATCAATACCTATTTAGAAAATTAAAATATTCAATGGTGCTTTAAAACATATTTAAATGTCTTAAGTTTTTAAATAAAAAATTTAATTTTAAATTAAGTAATTAAAGTATACGGGGTACCTGCTATGTGAGACATACAAAGATGAATAAGATAAAAATGATACAAAAGACAAAAGACAGGGGAAAATGTATGAATACATGTGTGGACATGAAGCCCATGTCTAAAATCAACCTTAAGTTAAGTTAAATTTAACGAACATTTCTATGAAACTTATTCTGGGCTCAGCACCTGTGGCTCAAGTGGCTCAGGCACCAGCCACATACACCTAAAGTGATGGGTTTGAATCCAGCCCGGGCCCGCCAAAACAATGACGGCTGCAACCAAAAAATAGCTGGGCACTGTGGCAGGCACCTGTGGTCCCAGCTACTTGGGAGGCTGAGGCAGGAGACTCGCTTGAGCCCAGGAGTTGGAGGTTGCTATGAGCTGTGATGCCATAGCACTCTACCCAGGGGGATAGCTTGAGGCTCTGTCTCAAAAAAAAAAAAAAAAGAAAGAAAGAAACTTATTCTGTTTTATCTTCAAAGCAGAACAACTTTGAATATTGGTGATATAAAGCTTATTTCATGTTCTATCCCTTTCCCCTTTGCTCCCCACAGTCCTGCCATACTGGCTTTACTGTTATTCCCTGAACAAGCCAAACGTGAGAAGAACAGGAGAATGGCTACGTAACAGGGGATCAACCACATAACAAAGTATACTAACGATGATGGGATGGGTGCCAGGTGCCGCACTGTAAGGGAAGGGAAGAGATTGGCAAAGAGAGAAAACCAGAATGATCATTTGTGTTGGATTGGAATCAGAGGTATTGTTGTGAACTTGTAGATTTCAGTGTTTATAGACATATATTGAAATACATCTAGATAGAGGATGGCCATAAAGTTCATATGCTATTTTAAATTGCACATGAACTTTATGGCAACTCTGTATATATATTTCTTTCTATATATAGAAATACATGTATATACTTCTATGTGTATATATATATCTTTACGTGTATTTCCTAATTCATGTCCAGAACACAGCAATTCCTTGATAGTAATAAGCACACCAAGAGTCCAGAAGTTGGTTCCTAAATACTATTTTCCACTAAAGGGAATCAGGACTCTTTATAAAAATGGCGGATTCCCACTGGTATAGGGAGAGTACCAGTTGCACCTGGAGTACTTTATTGTGACAGAAAAGAAATACCCCTGAAATCCTGGGGACATGTCAAAGAGACACAGAAACTATTCCATTGGCCAAAGTGAGGAGTATTTGAACAACAAATAAACAATGGTTGTGACAGGTTATGAATCTTCTAGTCCATGCTAACATTAATAAATAAGTAGGCTGAAATGTTGGACGAAATTTTACATAACTCTCTACGTCTTGACAAAATATTATTAACAATAAAACAAGAGTAACTGTAATGTGATGAAGCCTCACAAACATCACCTTAAACAAGTGACCAGAGTTAAATGGAACAAACTGGATTCTGTGCTCTGTGATCGGATGAAATGGGAAGAACAGAGCATTACTTCTGTGATGGTGCTGATAAAGATACGAGACCTGAATTTATGGGGAAATCTCAGACAAATCCAAATTGAAGGACATTCTACATAATAATTTGCCAATCATTCTTGAAAATAATAAGGCCTTGAAAGTCAAGGAAAGACTGAGGAACTGTTTTGTACTGAGAAATCTTCAGAGACATCACAAGTAAATATCATAGATATTTCTAGACTGAATCCGTTGTCTATACAAGAGATTTTAAGTATTTAATTTCTTTTCTTTTCTTTTTTTTTTTTTTTGAGACAGTCTCACTTTGTCACCCTGGGTAGAGTGCCATGGTATCATAGTTCATAGCAAAGTTAAACCCTTGGGCTCAAGTGATTGTCTTGCCTCAGCCTCCCAAGTAGCTGGTTCTACGGGTGCTTGCCACAACCCCCAGCTATTTTTAGACACAGGGTCTGGATTTTGCTCAGGCTGGTCTCAAACTCCTGAGCTCAGGCAATCCACCTCCTCAGCCTCCTAGAGTGCTAGGATTACAGGCGTGAGCCACCATGCCCACCTAAATATTTCTTGATTTTTATGGTTGTGCTATAGTTATGAATTCATAAAACATTCCAAGTAATGGTGAATCAAGTTAGCAACTTTACTTTCAAATGATTTAGGAAAAAGCTCTTTGTACTGTATTTGTAACTTTTCTCTGAGTTTCAGGTGGCATCTAAGTAAAATAATAATGTGTGTAAGGAGAAAGAATGTGATTCTTGTAACTCTCTGGGTCAGAAATTCAGGTGGGGGCGGCGCTGTGGCTCAGCAAGTTGGGCGCCGGCTCCATATACCCAGGGTGGTGGGTTCAAACCCAGCCCCGGCTAAACTGCAACAAAAAAATAGCCAGGTGTCGTGGCAGGCACCTGTAGTCCCAGCTACTCGGGAGGCTGAGGCAAGAGAATCGCCTAAGTCCAGAGGTTGCTGTGAGCTTTGTCTTCATAGCATTCTAATAAGGGCAACAAAGTGAGACTCTGTCTCTCAAAAAAAAAGAAAAGAAAAGAAAGAAATTCAGGTGGGACTCAGCGGAGCAGTTTTTGTGCTCCATACAGCAAAGGCTGGGGTCATTCACTCAGCTGCATTCAGCTAGAGAAGCTAGGCTAGAAGTTCCAAGAAGGATTCACTCACTGCCTGGCTCTACTGCACCCCTCTATGTGCACACCTTCCATGGAGCATCATCCTTTGGCCGTCTAGCCCAAGGTCCTTTCATCCTGATGGCTAGATTCCCAGAGCAACAGAGGAACAGCCGGAACTCTTAGAGCCTTCTTCACTTGGATAGTGGTATGCATTCACTCTGTAAAATATTAATAAGGCTATCTGCTTAAGGTTTTGTATATTTTATAGTATGTGCGATACACTTCAACAAAAAAAGTAAGAATAAATTATAGTTACTGGTTTTCTAATTGCTCATTCTCCTTTTTCACTTTTTCCCTTAACACCATGTGATAGGGGCAAATTCTTCCCAGGATGAAGCCAAGATAGTGACATAAGCATACGCATCTGACCATCTCTCTTTCCAAACACCTATTAAGGTAGCCTGGCAAATTTTAAATAAGTTTTCCCTTACTCTAGAAAATAAAGACCTATCTCACCTCTATGTCCCAAGATTCAATGAATTTTCACTGAGCTCACAGAAAGACCAATTTGTTGTATACCTTTAGCCAGCCAGTTTTTCTAAGAAAAGGTAGGGAGGATGGCTTTGACTCAGATCCTTTCGCTTGCTCATGAGAACTGGCAGACCCACAGCTATTAGCCTCCCGTCTTGGACGAAGCTTCTTCCCAGGTCTGCCCCCAGGGAAAGATGTGCTCTACTCTCAAAACCACTCAACAAAGAGAAAGGCTGCTAGCCTGCTGGCACACCTACTCCAGGGAGATTGAAATCTTTACAGCTACAGGCTCTGCTCTTGCTCAAAGAAAGCAATCTGAGAATTTGCAAGAGAAATATATTCATAGCTAATTTGTACCTGAGCTAATCCATTTAGAGGGCTGGAGAAAAGGGTTGATTGACATCCATTGAGCAAGTCCACTTGCTCCCCTAATTATTTAGAGATATGTCTGTGGGGTTAGGTAGAGAGTTGGGTGATCATTTACATAGGATATCAATAGCCTCACATTCTGAATCTATTCTGAGAAGTTTATATGTGTAATTTATGCAAATCTCCTTGTTACTAATTCTCCCAAATGGCATTATTCCCAAGTTCCTGCCTATTCAGTTAAACCACTGGATAGTGCCCATTAATCATTGCCTATTTTAGCCTTTTGCCGTCCATCATCCACACATCGCAGGTAACCCACACGCCTGCTTTCAGTTCCTCCCATCAAGAAGAAAATTGTCCTTTAGGGCTATTTCTGAGCAGACATCTAAATTCTATAGCAGTTTGCTTCTTGCCAGTGTCATCATGAATTCCAAAACTGTTGGTAACTCAGGCTTAAATTTTTCTAAGTATTCAGGTATCTGGTGATACTAGATTTCCATGTGGAGTAAGGAAGGGGAGCCAGTGTACAGGGTGAATAGGTGCATTGAGAGAGGGAGCCACTTACTTGGGCTTCAGACAAAACTTTCTTTTTTTTTTTTTTTTTTTTTTTTTTTTGGGACAGAGCCTCAAGCTGTCCCCCTGGGCAGAGTGCCGTGGCATTACAGCTCACAGCAACCTCCAACTCCTGGGCTCAAGCGAGTCTCCTGCCTCCGCCTCCCAAGTAGCTGGGACCACAGGCGCCCGCCACAACGCCCGGCTATTTTTTGGTTGCAGCCGTCATTGTTGTTTGGCGGGTCCGGGCTGGGGGTTCGAACCTGCCACCTTAGGTGTACGTGGCTGGCGCCTTAGCCGGTTGAGCTATAGGCTCCGAGCCAGACAAAACTTTCAATTGTGGCTTCGGTTAATGATGAAGCCCAGGTCATGCCCAGCTTTACACTACAGGGGATTAGATAAGAAACACCAGGTTGTGATGAGTAACCAAGCAAATTAATCATTTAGAGTTCTGTGGTCATGTGAATATACTTTATCAGGATCCAATCACAAATTAAGAGATATTTATCAAAAGGAGAGTAGCTACTAAGTGCAGAAGAGAGAATGTCTTTTGATAAACCTCAAAGGGGCTTTGATATGATTCTCTGGTTTGGACCTGCCACAGCTTTCCATACAGCATCCCAAATTAGCCAAATACATCAATCACCATGATATCACTGGGTCTCAAGGACAGGTACTTTCACTGCAGCTTGGATCACACCGGACAGCTTCTTTTACTCTAGGCCTTATTCAACATCAATGGCTTTATAGGTTACTCAGTAAAAGGTCAGAGCAGTACACCCAGTTACGGTACACATTAACTCCAAACGCAAGCAATCCCTCCAAGGATTGTGCCTTTTTCTCAAACGAGAGTTGCAAGATGCAAAATGCCTTTCCTTCTGGAGAGAATATTCTGATGTGACTCAAATAAATGAAACCTCAGAAACTTTGCTGGGGTGAGAGGACCATGCACTTTTTTGGAATTTACCTACCAGTCTTTGGAGCACACGACATCTGCTCACCAAGATAGAGAAGGTGTCCTGCTGTGCTCATTCATGAAAGTAGACCCTGTCTAGAGTTCTCCACTCAAGACCAAAAAAAAAAAAAAAAAGCATTTGTAAGATCAATAGCTACATACAAGAGGTGGTATTTTGTTGATTTGCTCTGCTAAAGAGAACATAGCTACAAATGTCTCCTCTTACTGATGATACTTCTGATGTTAAGGCCTATTTGTCTTCAGCACAGGCCAATATTAAGTTCAATGGAGAGAAGATAGATGTCATTAATTTCATTTGTTTGAAGCTTTCTAAGAACTTACAAGCACTAATTTCTATGATTCTCCCAGGAATGCAGTATTGCTTCTGGTTTGCTGTTTTGATTGGGAGAGGCCTTCTGCTTGGCTCCTTCTGCCACGATAATCCTCTATTACTTGAGCAAGGGAGCCAGTGCTAGGATTCTACCAGCAGCTGACTAGATTACTCCAAGTATGTGCTCGGCAATAAGGATTATAACCGCAGGATGATTTTGTTAACATCAAAGCCCATAGTGAGACGGACTTAAGCTCAACTCCATGTATGACCTGACCTCTCTAAGTTAAAATCAATTGAGCATTGCTATCAATGCTCTGGGGTCTCAGGGATTTGTGGCAGCTCAGAGATTCCAGTCTCCAATAAACCCTGAAAAGTAGTTCTCTTTTCTCCGTGCAAAGTTACCTCAGTAAATGGTATAGGGTCTTTTGGGAAAAACTAGGAGCTGGGTCTGCAAAAGTATTATGATGTGGGATCATGACTACTGGGATATCTTACATCAGGTTCCATACACCAACTCATGGGACAGACTCAACAAAGAATTGCTCTGCGTTCATTCAGTGGTTCACCAGACAGAACTCTGAAAAATCTGTGCTTAATAATCCGAACCTAGAACCCAATGCCATTTAATATGCAAACATAAAGTATTTTGAGGTGTTAACATATGCTAAATTAAAAAAACAAAAGAAAACAAAAAACTGCTAAAGTTTTTGAATGTAGGAATCATGTATGTGTAAGTATTATTATATTGTTTTGTTCAGAACTTTATCAATAGTTGTTTCATCATTTTTGAAAAATCGTATCGATTTTTCGTACCGATTGCAATACTGCTTATGACATTTTGTCTTCAAAATAACACATCTGTACAAGTTTGCTTCTGGAACTGTTGTAAGTCAAGGTGATTCCATATATAAATGCGGACACATGATTACTTTGCCATCTATGCCTTCTAGGACAATTCACACTCTCTAAGAATTCACACACTGAAATAGGAATATGTTTCTGATTTCTTCTGTATGATACAGAATATGGAAGGTTAGAATATTACATTGATTCAAAAAAATTAATGCATATAGTAGGTTATATTAATTATGAATTTCATTTGAGAATAATTAAGAGAGAAAATTATAAAAAGGGAGCATTAGGTCTGATAGGGTTGAGAATCACTGTTCTGTATGATACGGAATTCCTAAGGAATTTCTGTTATCTCAACTTAGCATAGACCATTGTTAAATCCCAGCCAACAATCAGAACTATGCTCAGCTGCTTGAGTTAGTGCACTGATTCCAGAATCTCTCACATGACAATTGATAAATCCAGTTCAGTCGAAGACCATGTTCCCGTCTCCTGGTTTAATACCTTCAGAAGCCATTACCACACTTTTTCACCAGGGTTTGGGCAATATAAATTGGCACTTAGGAACAGCCAGCCCTTGACATCTGCTAAGGCCTTGCCTTCAGTAGACACTTCTGTTAAAGTAATCACAGGTGGTAATTTAAGTATTTTTATCACTAGGTACTGGGACTGCCTCTGTCCTATTCTTATTTAATTATGATTTTCTGATACTTTTTCATAGTGGATACATCTTCTGGCATTTTATAGAGGAGGTCACAAAATTTTTTTTCTCTTTCTTCTTTTTTTTTTTTTATCTGTAGAGACAGAGTCTCACTCTATTGCCCTCAGTAGAGTGCCGTGGTGTCACAGCTCATAGCAACCTCCGTTTCTTGGACTTAGGTGATTCTCTTGCCTCAGCCTCCTGAGTAGCTGGGACTATAGGCACTTGCCACAGTGCCCGACTATTTTTATGTTGCAGTTTGGCCGGGGCCAGGTTTGAACCCTCGGTATATGGGGCCGGTGTCCTACCCACTGAGCCATAGGCACTGCCCAATGTTTTTCTATTGAATAATGCTCCAGATGATTCTCAGATGTATGTCTCACCCCATACCCTTCAGATGGATTTTCAGTCAACAAAAGTTTATGGAGAATCTACCATGTGCTAGGCATTAGCTAGGAGTGGAGGCTGTAAGACTGGCAGTATCCCTGACCCCCTCACATGGCATTTTAAAAACACTGTTCCTTTCCCTTTGTTCTGCAGATTTTTTTCCCCATGGCCCATACTTCCCTTTTATTTCTTTCTTCATTTTTCTATGAGGTGAAATCTTTGTCAATAACAGTAACATTTAAGTAGATATAATATCAAATTCTGAATTATACCTAAGTATCTGCTAATTTAATTCAAAGAGCATGCATTTACTATGTGCAAAAAACTATGCCAGTGCCAATTCCTTTTAAGTACTTTGCATGTGGAAGTGTTTAGTCCTCATCCACCTTGAGGTATTGCTGTTGTTATCTGTATTCCCATTTTACAGATGAAGTAACTGAGGCATTAAGTGGCTAAGAAGCTTGCACTAGAAGTTAAATACAGATGATCTGGATCCAAGGCCAACTTTCTTAACTACGTCCTTGTGAAAAATTACTTAGAAAAACATGCCTTGCCTCAAACGACTTGGTAGGTAACATTTCTGTGTATTTTTTTTTCCACTTTTTTCTTCTAGTGATTCACTTGGCCATTCATGGAATTGTGCTTTGTCATATTGACCTTTTTATCTTATTGTTTATCTTTTCTACTATAATGAAGACTTTCTTGAAGGTAGGAGTCATATATTATTTCTCTTTTTATCTTCAGCAACTAGCAAATAATAAAGGATCACTAAATATAAAGACTCAAGAAGTTATTCAAAAGAAATAGCAGTAATTACTCAAAATTAGTATTTACGAATACATTCCACTTAAGGACACAATAGTATTTTAAAGCCTTGGATTGAATGAGTTACAATGCTATTCTTGTAAGAGAGTTAAACATTATTATCTGTGTTTCACAATCAAGGGCTTAATTGCCAAAAGGTCAAAAGGCTTACTATAAGTTATAAAGTCAGTCAGTAGGAGAGAAAAAACAGAATCTAGGAGTTTCTTTTCTTATTATAAGAACGATATCCCAAAATTTAATCAAGGCCCATAAGAATACAAAGGAAAAAAAAACCGTAACAGAGTTACAAAACCAAACAGTATTTAAACACAAGACACAAGACACAAGACATTAAACACAACACAAACAATTAATTTGAAAATCAACTATAAAGATTATGTTCAGAAAACTTCTTTCCATGCTATTTTTGTTTTCTACACATTATTTTAGTAATAAAGGCTATATCCTCCCATGAGATCTACAGGGCGGATATGAGATAAGCCACAGATGAGTTAACTTGTTTTGGCTTGAGTAAGGAAATGTGGCTGCTCCAGATGCTTCCATGCTCCAGGCACATCAGATCTAGTAGGCAAGAGAAACTGGGCTAAGACTCAAAGTAGGGAGGTGTTTTTAGCTAATAACAAAGTCTACTTTTCCAGTGTTTCCGCAGACGAGGATCTTTTTTAAGAAAAATATTATTACAACATAGTTATAGATTAGTTCTTGGTAAACAAACTTCAACAAAGGATGATCCAAGAGAATTGAATTTCTAACTGTAGAAATACTTATTTTTACCCTTAAATCTGTTCCACTGTTTTCTCTACCTCTGTTAATGGCTTCACCATCCATTGAACTGACCAAGCTAGAAAACACAAATTCATTCTCCACAGTTCTTTTTCCCTCATACTCACATGTCAATGGTTTTCCTCCTGTGTCCATTCTGTCTTCTAAGTAGAATATAGTCACTAGAGGACTTTTCTGTTTGGACTGTCCTTCTCATAACTCATTCTAGAATAAGTGATCAATGCTTCCATTAGCACAAATGTTCAGATGCTATTAAAAATAAGATAAGAGTGCCTTATGCCAGAAAAATTCTACTAATGTTCATTTATTTTTATCTTTTTTATTTTTTTGAGACAGAGTCTCACTCCATTGCCCTGGTTTGAGGGCCATGGTGTTATCACAGCTCACAGCAACTTCAAGCTCCTGGGCTCAAGTGATCCTCTTGCCTCAGCCTCCTGAGTAGCTGGGAATCCAGGTGCTCACCGCAAGGCCTAGCTAGTTTTTTTTATTTTTAGTCGAAATGGGGTCGGTCTTGTTTAGACTGGTCTCCTATTCCTGAGCTCAGACAGTGGTTAGCCAGAACCCTCCTTTTCCCATTTGCTCAGACCACTGAGTCTTCTTACCTCTTTAAAACGCAGCTAAACAGATTCCATGACCCAGGTAAGCAAGAAAGTCAAGGTCCCAATTATTCACTTTAAAATAACGATATACAAGCCGGGCGTATATCTGTTATCCTACCATTCTGGGAGGCTGAGGCAGTTGGATCACCTGAGTTCAGGCGTTTGAGACCAGCCTGAGCAAAAGTGAGTGCCTGTCTCTCCTAAAAGTAGAAAAACTAGCCAGGTACCTCCTGTAGTCCCAGCTACTCAGGAGGCTGAGACAAGAGGATCTCTTGAGCCCAAGAGTTTGAGGTTGTTGTGAATTATGACACCATGGCACTCAACCCCAGGGCAACAGAGTGAGACTTTGTCTCAAAAAAAAAAAAAAAAAAGAATAA
>NW_003852411.1:10835780-10837145 GCF_000181295.1 Otolemur garnettii | reverse complement strand
CCTGCCTCAGCCTCCCAAGTAGCTGGGACCACAGGCGCCCGCCACAACGCCCGGCCATTTTTTTTTGGTTGCAGCCATCATTGTTGTTTGGCGGGCCCGGGCTGGGGACTCGAACCCGCCACCTCAGGTGCACGTGGCTGGCGCCTTAGCCGCTTGAGCCACAGGCGCCGAGCCGTGAAAATCAATTTTTGAGACAGAGTCTGAAGCTGTTGCCCCTGGGTAGAGTGCCATAGCATCACAGCTCACAGCAACCTCAAACTCTTGGGCTTAAGTGATTTTCTTGCCTCAGCCTCCCAGGTAGCTGGGACTACAGGTGTCTGCTACAACACCCAGCTATTTTTAAGTTGTAGTTGTCATTGTAGTTTGGCGCCTGGCCTGGATTTGAACCCACTAGCTCCGGTGTATGTGGCTGGCGCCCTAGCTGCTTGAGCTATAGGCGCTGAGCCATCAATTGTATTTTTATTTGTTTATTTTTTTTGAGACAGTCTCATTTTGTCACCCTTGATAGAGTGCTGTGGTGTCATAGCTCACAGCAACCTCTTGGGCTTAAGTGATTCTCTTGCCTCAGCCTCCCATGTAGCTGGGACTACAGGTGTCTGCCACAACGATCAGCTATTTTTAGAGATGGGGGTGGGTCTTGATCTTGCTTAGGCTGGTCTTGAACCCATGAGCTCAGGCAATCTACCCACCTTGGCCTCCTAGAGTGCTAGGATTACAGGTGTGAGCCACTGTACCCAGCTCAATTGTGTTTTTTATATTCTAGTAACAAACAATCAAATAATAAGATTAAAAAACATACTGTACTTAGCAAAACATTTAATGAAAGATGTAGAAGATTCTATGTAGCAAACTGTACCAGATTATTGAGAGAATCTAAAGGAGACCTAAGTAAACAAATCTTAAACGATGGAAAACTCAATATTGTAAGAAAGTTACTTCTTACAAATTAATATATAGATTGAATGCAAACACAAGCAAAATTCTGGGTAGTTTTTTTGGGGGTGGGTGGGAATTGACACAACAATTCTAAAATTCTACGGAAATGTATAGGACCAAAATAGTCTTGAAGAAAAAAATAGTGTAGGAGGACTTATACTTCTGGATTTCAAACTACTATGAAGCTACAAGGAAGCAAAATACAAATGAATAACTGAAACAGACCACTTAAGCATTTGATTGGTAATGAAGGTCGCACTGCAGAGTAATGGGAGAAAGAAGAGTCTTTTTTTCTTTTTCTTGTAGAGACAGAGTCTCACTTTATCACCCTCGGTAGAGTGCCATGGCGTCACTGCTCACAGCAACCTCCAACTCCTGGGCTTAGGCGATTCTCTTGCCTCAGCGTCCAGAGTAGCTGGGACTATAGGC
>NW_003852411.1:10821066-10834378 GCF_000181295.1 Otolemur garnettii | reverse complement strand
TGTTGTTTGGTGGGCCCGGGCTGGGGATTCGAACCCACCACCTTAGGTGTATGTGGCTGGCGCCTTAGCCGCTTGAGCCACAGGCGCCGAGCCAAGGAATTAGAAATTAAAGCCACAATTAAATACTGTATACCCGATGATACAAATAATTTATCATTTATGCAAAGATATACATAAAATGGAGCTTGAGGGTCTCAATCAAATTCTGTGCCAATATATAACATTAGCCTAAACAGTAAGATTAAAACAAGTGTTGATGAAGATGTGATAAAACAGAAACTCTCACAGCTGATGGGAGGGAATATGGGTACAACTAGTTTGCAAAACAGTTTATCAGTGTGTACACCAAATATGAGTATACACCTACCCTCCTGACCCAGCAATTCCAATCCTAGGTATATGCTATGTATATAGCATGAGAGAGAGAGAGAGAATGAGAATGTGTATAATATGTATCTCCAAAAGACAAGAATGTTGATAGTTACATAGTAACATTCTTCATAATAGTCTCAAACTTGAAACTACTAAATTGTCCAACTACAGTAGAATGATCAAATTGTAGTTTATTTATACAACAGAATACCACACACATAACAAAGAAAAATAATGAATTATTGCTACATACATCAATATAGCTACATGTCAAAAACATATTAATCAAAAGAAGACCCCCCCCCAATATATACTGTGTGATTTCATTTAAATAGCATTCAAAAACAAGCAAAACTATTCTATGGTGTCAGAATTAAGAACAGGCTACATTTGGGGAGAAGGGTACTGACTGGCTGGGGATAGGCTGGGGCTTCTGGGTTGGGGTAATGTTTCCTTTCTAAACCCTGGATAGTGATTACACAAGTATGTGCATTTTGTGATACTTCATCCAACAGTCAAACTGTTGGATTTTGTGTGTTACCCTTAGATTTTGTGTGTTTTTTTGTATGTATACTGGATTTTAAGTAAAGTTGTCTATTGTAAGAAAAGAATGGTGTGGGCTAGGAAAGGGAATTCTGATACATGAAAAATTCATTTTAGTGCAGTAGAATTATGTATGAAATGTTTCAAAATCTTGCTTTAGTTTGGTTATTATAATAAATAAAATTTGGATGGGGAAAAAAGTAATTAACATTTGTTTAAACACATGCGGAAACTGGAGAAGGAGGTCCTTGAATTCTGTGCCAGAACCATAATAATTTCAGCTGGAAAAAATTTAAAGTTGGGGTTATAACCTTCCACCACAGCCCCACAAATATCTCACTCAAAGAGCTGTGAACTTCTAATTTGGAACAATATAATTCCCAGGCATATCCTCAAAAAAAAAAAAAGAAAAGAAAAGAAAAGAAAAAAACCCTGTTGTAAAATATACCTAAATAATGGAATGAGGTAATGAACTAAAAGGCAATTAAATGTTGGGGGAAAACTACCAATAATAATTTTGATTTTAAAAGAGTTATTCTTTCTAATAGAAATTACAAGGTCAACAACTTGGTAAGGATGTTCTTTTTTTTTTTTTTTTTTTTTTTTTTTTTGAGACAGAGCCTCAAGCTGTCCCCCTGGGTAGAGTGCCGTGGCATTACAGCTCACAGCAACCTCCAACTCCTGGGCTCAAGCGAGTCTCCTGCCTCCGCCTCCCAAGTAGCTGGGACCACAGGCGCCCACCACAACGCCCGGCTATTTTTTGGTTGCAGCCATCATTGTTGTTTGGCGGGTCCGGGCTGGGGATTCGAACCCGCCACCTTAGGTGTACGTGGCTGGCGCCTTAGCCGGTTGAGCTATAGGCGCCGAGACTGGATGTTCTAATTTTCACAACAAAACCATGTTATCTGCATATAAAAGATTATTTATCTCTCTATTCTCTATAGCAGGATACAGTTCACATCTGGTAATAAAATAATATTTTTAAGATCTGAAGTTCTCTCTTTGTGGGAAGATTTTGAGTTGGGGTGAGATAATATTTTTAAGATCTGAAGTTCTCTTTTCTCTTCGTGGGAGATTTTGAGTTGGGGTGAGATTTGGCTTTCTTACTCATTTTTGGAAATATTTCCTTTTTATTGTGCTAACATATCGTAATAAAGTTCTGGTTTAAATCTTATGAGTTATGATATATGTCCTTTTTTCTCTTCCTCCTAAAACTAGTATCACAATATAAAGATGGCTTGACTCTGGTGCATGGGCAGAGAAAAGGAACTTTTAAATGCTACTGGTGGGACTGTAAACTGGTACAGTCATTTAGGAGAACAGCAGGGAAGTTCCTCAAAAACCTACCAATAGAACTAAGTACATATGACCCAATAATCTCACCACCACATTCAAAGGAAAGGAAATCAAATATCAAAGCGATATCTGCACCTTCTGTTTATTGTAGCACTATTCACAGTAGCCAAGATAGGGAATCAACCTAAGTGTTTATCAACAGATGAATGGATAAATAAAATGTGGTATATATACACAATGGAATACTATACAGCCATATAAAAATGAAATCCTGTCATTCACAGCAACACGGATGAACCTGGAGGACATTATGCTAAATGAAATAAGAGAGGATATTTATCATTCTTTTCCCTCTCTCAAATAAGAGAGGGAAAAGAATGATAAATACTGCATGTTTTTGTTCACATGAGGAAGCTAAAAAGTCATGCAGGCATTCTCAAACTATGGCCCACAGGCCACATGTGGCCCGCTGAGAACATTTATCCGGCCCGCTAGGTGTTTTTGCCGCCACTGCCTGCCCTGCTTAGCAGCCGACTCGTCCCGGGGCCTGCAGTCCAGCCCTCCAATGGTCTGAGGGACAGTGAACTGACCCCCTGTTTAAAAAGTTTGAGGACCCCTGGAATAGGGAGTAGAATAGTAGTTATTAGAGGTTGGGGAGAGCAACTAGGAGGAGGCTAGAGGGATCGATTGGATAAAGGATATAAGAGGCCAGGTGTGGTGGCTCCTGCCTGTAATCCTAGCACTCTGGAAGGCTGAGGTGGGTAGATCATCTGAGCACAGGAGTTTGAGACCAGTCTGAGGAAGAGGGAGACTCCTATCTCTACTAAATAGAAAAACTAGCCAGGTGTTCTGGGCTAGCACCTGTAGTCCCACCTACTTGGAAGGCTGAGGCAAGAAGATCTCTTGAGCCAAAGAGTTTGAGGATGCTGTGAGCTATGATGCCACAGCACTCTATGCAGGGACACTGAGTGTGTCTCAAAAAAAAAAAAAGCATATAAGGATGGGAGGAATAAGTTCTAGTGTTCTACACAGCATTATAGGCTATAATTAACAATAACTTATTATATGATACATAATATGTTATACATTTTCAAATAGAGGAGAGGATATTAAATGTTCTTAATACAAAGAAATGATATATGTTTGAGGTAGTAGATATACAAATTACCTTTATCAGTATACATCATATGTATCAGAATAGCACTATGTACCCTATAAATATGTACAATTATTATGTGTCAATTTAAAACATTTAAAAATACTTAAAATATACAGGAGTTCAGACAATTCTGCAAAGAAAAAAGAATTGGATGCATGGGGTTGGGTGGGAAAAACGGGTTTTACCTCATACAAGAGGAATCCTGTCTTTACCTGAGCACAGCCACAAGAGATATCTTATCTTGTTATGCTTGGATTTGTACCAAGAACCCAGGCAGCATCTATAAGCCTAACACAAAGTATCATGTGTAGTCACTGTAACTTTGAAGAGGGATATTGTCATTCTCTTCTAGTATCAGATTAATTTTCACCTCATTTTAAATGCTTATTTGATAACCTGAAAACCATGGAAACGGGAGGCAGCTTTTCCTTTGCCCTCTTCCCTATCATGACCTTTATACGACAGAAAAGGAAAGAGCATTGGACAGAGAGCCAGAAAGAGCAGGCTCATGCCCTGACTTTGCTTCCTCCTCGTCCACAGAAGTTATTTAATCTCCTTGCGTCTTCTTCTCTTCACCTCTTCACCTTGATGTAGGTGGTAAATTTCAGTGTAATTTTGAAAAGTGTAAAATAGTACACAAATACAAGCTGACACTGTTATACTATTAGTAGTAACTATTTTAAGTTGCATTCTTAAATAGAAAAGATAAGGCAAGGAGGATAGTGGTGCTCAGGTTTGGGAAGAATACAAGGAAATGAGGCCAGAAAGACTGAAGCATGTAAAAATAAACACGCCAGTAATTACAAGAGAAAAAAAGGACGAAGCTGCAATCCTGAAAGGTCAATACACACTTTTCAATTATTTTTCTAATTATATCACACATTCTAAATCCTGATGTAGTAGACATCTGTTGTTTTTTTCTGCTGTATAATCTGCCTCTTTCTGGCAACAGCAACCTTTCTTTTGAATCGTTTTTCCCAAACTCCATGGTTTTCTGGTAGGCTGGCAATTATGTTATTCACCTGCCTAGAGGTGAGTATGCCAGGTGACCAAAGCCAGGTCAATCAGCATCTTTCTTTGAAATTATTTATATAAATCCTGATAAGGAGGAATCTCTTTTCTCTGCAGTTCTAAATGGAATTTAAAAAAATTTGGAGATCTCTTGCCTGTATAATAAACAGCTACATCATCCCCTGAACCTGCTGTTCTGCTATACATGGGTACTAATGACTAGTAATGACTAGGCACTAAGATCATCTTTTTTTTTTTTTTTGAGTCAGTCTCTGTTGCCCTGGGTAGAGTGTCATGGAGTCACCATAGCTAGGATCATCTTTTGAGGCACTTGAATCCAATGTTTCCCATCTGTTCACATTATTCTTCTAAGCACCATGTCTGCTTAGTAGATGATAGTGTTTCCAAGACTTAAGTACATGTGTTAAAAAGGCTTTGAAATTTTTTGAAAATCATAGTAAATTGCAGTAAAAGAAAATCTCCCACACATTTCCTTTTATTTATCTATTTTTGAGTCAGAGTCTCACTATGTTGCCCTCGGTAGAGTACTGTGGTGCCACAGTTCACGGCAACCTCTAACTCCTGAGCTTAAGTGATTCTCTTGCCTCAGCCTCCCAAGTACCTGGGACTACAGGCGCCTGCCACAAGGCCAGGCTATTTTTTTGTTGTAGTTGTCATTGTTGTTTTAGCTGGCCTGGGATTGGGTTCCAACCCAGCAGCCTTGATGTGGCTGGTGGGTGCCCTACCTACTGAGCTACAAGCACCACCCTCATTTTATTTTTTTATCTACACCGTTACTTTCTTTTTAGTTGACTGTAGCTAAAATACTTAATTTATTGATCTCACCAAATATCCAGTAAGTGCTCAGATTTCCCAAAGTGTATTATATCTTTTGTTTTAACCATTGGTTTGTTTGAATCAAGATGCAAATAGTGGAGCAAATTTTTTTCAAAGTTGATACCTTTTTACTTTTAAACATATAAAAATAACTCATTTTATACAGAAATAACATGATGATGGAGCCACATTTTTATCATTAAGCACATTGACTGATTATACTTTGCCTCTCTTCAAAATATTAATAGATACTTCCTTGTTAGATATCAATTCAAAGTATCTTTATGTGCTTTAGAAATAACAGGTTAGGGTAATTAAATTATGGGGAAATTTACATAAGTAATAACTTGAAGTTAATCTTGGACATGAACACCCAAAAGGGAGCAGTGACAAAGACATGTATTTATGTTAATTTTGCAGCCTTTGGAGTCTCCTTATCTTTATTCATCTTGACTGATGATGGAAAACAAAAAGATACCTACCCTTTGGTTTGCCAATATCTAATAAAGTACTGAAAAGTTATTATCAGGCAAATACATTAATACAGTTATTAAAACAGAAATATACTATTTATTATAAATAAAGTTACAGATACGCCTTATCTTTATCCTATACGCTTTCACTGTTCTCAAATACAATGAAGGACTGAGAGACAGTCTCACCCTAAGTATAAATGAATATATTTATTTTGCTTCACCTCAAATATGAAAGCATTAGAACCTTATTATAATCTCCATAACTTGATACTTCTAAAGGGAAGGTGCCAACAATGAGAAGGGTTAGAGATTTTAAGCCATGCATAATCTCCACCAATCTCATCCAATAAACCAGCGGTGATCCCTGTGCTTGCTAAAGAAGCTCAGCAACGTTAACAGATCCCAAGATAACCCTTCTTCACTCAACCATTACCCTTGAGGCCCTGGGGCTAACACTGACCCTAGCCATAGTCCCCTAACATTTACTTATTTCATTAATTCAGATTCCCACTACTCTATCTCACTGGAAGTACTGAACCAATAAAGTGTGTGGTGTTTTGCATCTGCCATGCATTTTATTATTCTCATTTTATCATTAGGGACTTGAAAAGTTAGAAACAAAACGCAAATCCGTATCATGTCCCATCCGCTTTGTGCACCCTCTTGACTTGGGGGACCCAAAGGTTTAAAAACCGCAGTTTTGGGGCGGGTACACTTTTATAGCACCTTGCCTGCCTGGTCTTTGCCTGCCGTATCAGCACTGGGTAAGTGCCCAGGTTCTGATCGGGGACTAAAACTCATGATCTTCTGGCTCGGGTTCTGTGAACTGAGTCATTCTGGCACCGAGAATATTCCGTGACTCAGCAGGCCCGAAAAGGAAGATGTCAGAATCCAGATAATTTCGAGTCTTTTAAAGGCAAGCTGGAGAACACAAACAACACAGTGGAATAATTTCGCAGCGGGTCTGCGTACCCAGGGGAAAAATGTCATTCCATTCCCAGCCTTTTTACTTCCTTCCTTCTCCGGTTAAACGACCAGTTACACTTCAATTAAGAGGCAGGGAATCGCTTCACAAAATTCATTCTGATGCTGCAATCAGGCCCTTTATTCTCCAGGGACCGTGTCAGCTCCTCCTCCCCTCGTCGCCCCGGACCTCTCCTCGGAAGCGCTTGGAGCGGGTCCCGCACAGCAGGGGGCGTTCCCAGGGCGGTGGAGGGCCACGGCCCCCCCACCCCGGGCAGCTCTCATCGCCGGGTCCCTCAAGTCCCGGGCCCCGGGTGGCTGCTGCGCTGCCCGCGAGGACTGACACCGGACCAGCGGACACCCTCCTATCGCTGCCCAAACTGACTAGAGGCCCAACCCCGAGCGACCTCAATGGCCCGGCGTCGCCCGCTTAAGTCTCTCTCCGTTGCCCCCTCCCCCACTTCAGAGTCCTCCCGGGACCTGGAGCCCGAGGACCCCGACTCTTACCCACTCGGGGCGCCGGGGTTCCGAAGCCTCCCTTCCCTCCCGGCATGCACCGCCCCGCCGCCCCTCCCCCTCCCCTTGCCCCCTTCCCCGCCCACCTCTCGCGCCCCTCCCCCGCCAGTCGCGCGCCGCGGGCCCGAGCGCGAGACGCCGCCGCCGCTCCCGCCCCCGCCTTTGCCTCCAGTCGCCAGGGCGGACGCGCAGTCCGTGGGGCTCGGAGGGTGGGGGAGAATTTACCGGAGCCGCGGGAGCTGCTGAGGCTGGGGTTGGGTTTTCTCCTTTTCCCAGACCCCACCCTGCTGACCCACCCCCTGCTTCTTCCTCCCCGGGGGCGCGCTCTCGGGCACGCGCGAGGAAGTCGGGGGTCGGTGCAGAGTGCGGGCTGTGTCCTGAGTGGGTGAGGGAGGCGCGGAGGCGGCGCTCAGGGGCACTGCTCGGCTAGCCGCTCGGTTCTCGCTAGGGGCGCCCACCCGCTAGTCTGTCCGGCGCGAGCCACCGCCACCGCCACCGCCACCGCCCGCCCGGATAGTCCGGCCCCGGGGCCCCCAGGCTCAGCCCGCGGAGCGGCCTCCTGAGGACGCCTCTCGGCGAGAGGAACGCGCCGGCGCCCTTGCCTTCGCAGTGGCCCAGCGCGCGGGCCGCGGGATGAGGGGCAGCCAGCGAGCCGCGCCGGCCCTGCGGCTCCGAGGGCACCTCTGGCCAGTGCTGGTCGTTCTGGCGGCCGCCGCGGCGACCTGTGCCTGGGCAGCCATGGACGAGTGCACGGACGAGGGCGGACGGCCGCAGCGCTGCATGCCCGAGTTCGTCAACGCCGCCTTCAACGTGACCGTGGTGGCCACCAACACTTGTGGGACTCCGCCTGAGGAGTACTGTGTGCAGACCGGGGTGACCGGGGTCACCAAGTCTTGTCACCAGTGCGACGCCGGGCAGCCCCACCTGCAGCACGGGGCTGCGTTCCTGACCGACTACAACAACCAAGCGGACACCACCTGGTGGCAAAGCCAGACCATGCTGGCCGGGGTGCAGTACCCCAACTCCATCAACCTCACGCTGCACCTGGGTAAGCGGTGACAGCCCTGTCCCCTACTACTGCTCACAGGCAGTACACATCCCGGACTAATTCATCCTTTGGTCCAGCCCGAAGGGCCCAAACAGCTACATGCTAACCCTATCTGCTCCTGGTCATGGGCCACACAGAAATTCCTTTCTCCAACTTTTAAATAGATCTGGTTTTTAACATCCCATGAGGGCCAGGATGCTCTGCCAGCACCTCTGTTTGCTTTCCTGTTCTTTGTAACTTAACGGGATTCTCGCTGCCTGATTTTTCGCCATTTCTACTGAAGAATTCAAAATTCTTCTAGAATTTTGGCCCCCCTTTCCCTGAAGCGTTAACGAGGAACTTCCATCCTTATTTTTCTCCTAACCTGGTTCTCACAACACATTGTTGGATCAGGAACCAGAAGGTCCACCTTAAATACGTTTGCCTTTACAGTGTTCAGATGTCTTTTTCTCCCGGATTGAGAGTGACTGCTGTTTGCTCTGTTGTGTTAATGGAGTTTGAGGGGAGCAAATGCCTGTACCGTCTGTATGGCCTAGGTGCAAATAAAAGAAATTCACTTTTCAATTTATTGTTCCTTAGAGCTGTTCAGCCTTAATTAAGTGCCACATAGCTATTTCACTGCCAATCCTGGTACAGAGAAAACAAAAGAAAGTGCACTCACTGTAATTGCTGGGGACAGTTTTGTCCGTGGCTCTCTTTTACTGTCTTCCCTTTTGCTTTGATGCAAAGTAAGTGTAGAAATGTACACGTAATCTTTTAGAAATCAGGAGAAAGAAATAGAGAACTTAGTGGCAAGGTGGATGATGAGGATGGACATGTATCTGAAAGTATCAGAAATAATGTTTGATCTAGGTAAGTTCTTCATCTTTGAGATATATGAATATAAGTAAGCAGAAGTTTTTTTTTTTTTTTTTTTTTTTGAGACAGAGCCTCAAGCTGTCCCCCTGGGTAGAGTGCCGTGGCATTACAGCTCACAGCAACCTCCAACTCCTGGGCTCAAGCGAGTCTCCTGCCTCTGCCTCCCAAGTAGCTGGGACCACAGGCGCCCGCCACAACGCACGGCTATTTTTTGGTTGCAGCCGTCATTGTTGTTTGGCGGGTCCGGGCTGGGGATTCGAACCCGCCACCTTAGGTGTACGTGGCTGGCGCCTTAGCCGGTTGAGCTATAGGCGCCGAGCCAGTAAGCAGAAGTTTTTAACAGAGTAACCTATGTGTGAGAAAATGACATTTGATTCATTTGGCTTCCCTCCCCATTGCACCAGGAGACTTGATTTTACCAGTAGCTGGTAATAAGGAACTGCCAGAGTGAACAGACTGCCCCAGGCTATTCTTCTGTCAAAGAGGGTAATTCTATAAGGCTAATAACATTATTTGGGGATGTTTGAAAGGAACATTTTGTAGGCACATCATTCTTTTGATCCTGGTTTTGTATTTTTTATTCTACTGCTCTCGGGTACACTAAACTTTATGAAAGTATCAAGATTCTGGAATATGACTTACATAAAATGCTTTGAAAAGTGAAATTAAATTACTATGTGTAGAATACATTTTAGAAAAACCATGGTATTTAGCACTTTTTTAGTAAATTCCATTTTATTTGCAAATAAGTCCTTAGGCAGATGGAAGTTTTTGAAAGTAAATTCATAAAACTCTGAGACCCCTGTTTTTAAGAGGTTGAGATAGAAAACTGTATGGAGTCCAGTTTTTGAAAGGTTTTGGAAATGTGTGGAAGTGGTAGTGTCTTGGAACAGGTAAGTTTATCATAAGGACATTGTAAGAGACCCACCGTTTCCTAAGATCTGTGGAGGTTCTCTTAAACTATCTTCTCCTAAGTGTTATATTTTTTAAGTTGGCAAAAATTATTTCTGAAATATATATCCAGGTATTTTGGTTTAAATTTTGATGTGTTAAAAAAGTTTCTGTGTTCAGGTCTGAAAACTCTGGATGTCTTATTTTCAATTTTTTTTTCAAATTTTAAGATTTTCCAAGAGAAGACATTGTCTTATATCTCAGAGTGCTTGAGATTCAATTGAAAATTTCTAAAAATAATCTCTTATTTAGATAAAGGTAGGATTGTCAATCTTGGCTTTCAGTTTTCTGTCATAGGGACTATGTAGTTAAAGGTTATTTAAGGTGATTGCAGAGGTAGATTACTCAGTTCTCTGTTGCAAAGATAATGTAGTAAAAGTAAGTCAGTATTAGTCAAATTATGTTGCTCCTGCTGGGAGGTTTGGGTCTGGTTGATCAGAAGGTCAAAAGAGATCTTAGAGTTCACCTTGTTAGGATTCTAACATGATTTCCTCTAAAAATGTTATTTGGTTGCACTTGTTTTTGCTGAAAAATTCTCAGTTTTTGGTTATGTTCTTGCTGAGTGAAATTTAAAAATGGGTCTGAAACTTATAAGTTTCAGACATTTTCATACAAGTATTATGACTGTAAAAATATGTACTTTAAATTTAAACTTTTTAGTTAGGTTGGGTGCGATGACTCACGCTTGTAATCCTGGCACTCTGGGAAGCTGAGGCTGGTGGATTGCTTGAGTTCAGGAGTTCTGGACCAGCTTGAGCAGGAGTGAGATCCTTTACTAAAAATAGAAAAACTAGCCAGCGGATGGTGGCTCATACTTGTAGTCTCTGCTACTGGGAAGCTGAGGCAAGGGGATTGGTTGAGCCCTGGAGTTTGAGGTTGCTGTGAACTATGATGCCATGACACTCTAGCCTGGGGTAACAGAGTGAGACTGTCTCAAAATAAAAAATAAACTTTTTACTTAGACACTTTACAAAAACTTGACTAGAATTTATTGTACTTGTTCATGGATCAGAAATGTTGTCTTGGAGGAAATTGTGTGTGACAGAGGAAGTGGGAAGGAGGGAGGGGATTTGTGGGTAGAGGGGTTAGTGTTTCTTTCTCTCCCCACACCTGTTGTTAGTGACAAATATTTATGTTACATGTATGTTATGATCAACAATTTATGACAAGTAGGCCATGCTTTGTATGTTACTGTGTGTTGTGATGTTCATCATATTCACTCTTTAACTCTAGTTACTGCATGGGCTGAAGCTAACTCTTTCCCATGAATTCAAGTACCATGACTGTTTTGTGCATCTATTAAATCTCCCATCCAGTTCAAATTTCACATACCCTTCAACAAGTGATGCATATTGTGCTTGCCCTTACAGAGCATGTGAAACTGGAAATGAGCAGTGTGAAAAAACTAGGGCTAGCCACCACTTTTCTAGTTTTCCTTTTGATGTTGCACTTCACAGTAAACTTTAAAATAAGCAAAGTTAGATTACACATAAGTAGTTACAAGAAACAGTCATGTTTTGGCACTGATCATAAGTGCCATTTTAAAATTATAAGAATGAAACATGTTAGATTCAAATACTAAGTTTAATCACAAGTGATCTCTTTAGGTGCTCAGCTCCATGCCCTTTACACTACCATTCACAATTTCATATTTAACTGTTCAAAACTTTTTCATACATACACATGTGTATATAAAATTATAAAACTGGTACTTTTGGGGGGAGCTGAGACATATTTTAACAGATGGCAAGTACAAATTAGATCATTGTATGAGTATCATCTCTTGCCTTACAAAAGCCAGAAAAATTAGCATTGTTTCTGAAAGCAGCCAAGGCCTAAGTGCCCTACCCAGTGATCCAGGGTGGTGGGTGCTATGTATCCTTAGGTACAAAATGTTAAAGTTACTGGGGGAACCAGAATTGTGCTTTCTGTTTATTGTGGAGAGAAATCTCAGCCAGGCACTCTTTTCTAAAAGGAAGTCCTATTTTGTCTTTAACTTCTGGATCTTCTCTCCTACCTTCTGTATGGATTATTCAGTTGCTCTTGAAAAGTTTGGCTTTTATGTATTATAATAAGTCATAATAAATTTGAGCATTATCAGTGGAGTAGTTGATAGTACGATTGTAGCTGAGGATTTGCCTTTTATTAAAGGGCCTCTTTAATTTGATAATCATCGTGGATGGAAATTTGGCAGGCAGGGTCTTGATCTTGGAGAAGGTAGCTTTCCCTCTTTCTAAAAATAATTAACGGAAAAGAATGCTTATACAATCAATGCAGTCAAAGTTTATGCACTCTTAAAATTAACCCTAAGATCAGATTAGTTTCTAAGCTCCTCATAAACTTTAGGAACAAATACGTAGTGATTAAATGAATCTTTTAAACCTGTATCTGAATATTCTTTTTATCTGTATAAATCTAAATAATTGATATAGGCTGGGTGTGGTGGCTCATGTCTGTAATCCTAGCACTTTGAGAGGCTGAGACTGGATTGCTTGAGTTAATGAGTTCGAGACCAGCCTGAGAAAGAGTGAGACCCTGTTTCTACTAAAAAATAGAAAAACTGAGGCAAGAGGATTGCTTGAGCCCGAGTTGGAGGTTGCTGTGAGCTATGATGCCTCAGCACTCTACCCAGGGCAACAGCTTGAGACACTTTCTCAAAAAAAAAAAAAAAATTGATATATAGGGATATTGTCTTTTATTTTGTTTGGTCTTCTAATGAGTATGTATATAACTTGGAACAAATAGCAGTTTTTTCCCCCCAGGAAGACCTTTGCATGGTAGATTCTGACTATGTCAGGGAATAGCTCACTTTGGTGACTTCACCGTGGTATTTGTGCACCCTGAGGGGACACTGTTTTAGTTGGTCTCACAAAGGCCTGATTTACATTTTGCAGGTTTCAACTTGAGAATTAAGGAGCTCATCTTTAAAGTCCAGGAGTTGTTGCATGCAGTTTTATAAAGTTGCATTTGGCTGTTTTCCTTTTCTACAGTTCGCTGCTTTTTCTGCAAATTCCTTTTCTATTCTAAGGGCATTTCAGAAAAGAGTTTACACATTAGGGAAACAGTTGGGATTATTAGGCCCCCTTACCCTGTCAGTTTGTCATTGGTTACATTGGTGGGAGGAACAAAGTTTGATATTCACATCTCAGTCATAGCCTTTTGCTGTGCACTCCTTCCCCTATGCATATTTTCTTTCTTTTTTTTTTTTTTTTTTTTGAGACAGAGCCTCAAGCTGTCCCCCTGGGTAGAGAAAAATTAGCTGGGCAATGTGTCAGGGGCTTG